>NW_028270182.1:59637863-59957275 GCF_037043375.1 Chiloscyllium plagiosum
TAGACCTCGGAACAGTTTGATGCAATAGAATGTGTTGTTTGGCGGATTCAGGGACATTGAAAAGGTTATCACATGTCTGTGTGTCTGTAGTCACGTTTAGGCCAGACCAGGAAAGCACGGGAGATTCACTTTCTGAAAGTACATTTGTGAAGCAAATTGGTGTGTACAATCGACATTGGCTTGAAGGTCACGATTTACGGACACCAGATTTTGCATCTTAATATTTTGTCAATTGTGTTTAACTTCCACCAGCTGCCAGAGCATTAGCCTGGTCTGGATTAGTAATCCAGTGACATTTCCACAACAGCACCATCTCTACATGGGGACCTATCTGAAATCAAACTCAGCAGGTTATTTCTGTGCTATTTGATAACTCTGTCAAAAAGAACTCACACCAATTTGACTGTCGTTGTGGGACTGAGGTGGAGGTAACTGGTCAGATTGTAATTATAATCCTCTTAGGAACTGGACATAGTTGAGTAATTTTCGACATTACCAGGGAGATGTCAGAGTTGGAGCTGCAATGAAAGAGCTTCCTCAGGGACACAGCTTGTTATGCAGCACAAGTCTTCAGTCCTTTTACAGGTATGCTGTCAGGGCCCATTGACTTTTTCGTACGTATTGTGTTCAGCTGTTTCTTCATGTCACGTACAGCAAAATGAATTGGTTGAAGACTGGCATCTGTGATTCTGTGGGCATCATAGCGAGGGTGAGGTGGATCATCAACTCAACACTTCTAGCTGAGGGTGGTGCAGCTACCACATCCTGGTCTTTTACACTGATGTGCAGAGCTGTTTGATTACTGAGGATGGGGATATTTGTGGAGCCCTTTGCTCCAGTCATTTGTTTAATCATTCAAGATCATTTATGACAGAATGTGACAGGATTGTGGAGCTTCGATCAGATCTGTTTGTCAAGTGTGGTAGCTTTAATGGGTTCGCGTCAGGTTTCGGTTCACGTGGTTCTGACCCAGTCATGTTCACCCACAGTCATTACTGAAACATAGATTGTATTGATGGCAATGGCAGACTGAGGAAATTATTCGAGGCTAAAACTTACAGGTTGTGGTTGAATGCTGTTCTGCTTCTCCTGCTGCTGTAGTCTGCAGCACTAAATAAATTGCAGTTTTGAGCTGCAATATCTGCAATGCAATTCTGCTCTCCGTCCCTTAGTTCACATCGAGACCCATTCACCCATCAGTCATGTACTCAGTGACCTACTCTGGTTTCTGATGTGGTGACACTTTCATTTTCTTATTCTCATTCTGCTGAGGGTCTCTCCCCGGGTCATGCTTTCAATCTGACACATTCTGCAAAACCAATTAACTGATTTTAATTCAATTGTTTAATTCATCTGAATCTTTTTCCTTGAGTAATACCATCTTCAGTGTTTAAAGTGAGTATGTTTCCTCTGTTTCTCTCCCTGACCATGATTAAGAGTTGTGTAATATCAGTGATGTCAGCCTTATGTAGTTTCAGAGCTAATGAATTCTCTGGATTCACAATCATCTTCACACATTGTATGTTTCCTCTTTTGATATGATGCCTTTTTACTCATGGTTGCCCTGTCCTGCCATGAGTATGTTTCATCTCCTTTGGGAGAATGTCTGATATCCTCTGAAATATCTCCAGAAATTCCTGCTTTTGCTGTTCCATGGTCTGCCCTGCTCGGCTCCCCTTCCAATTAACTCTGGCCAGCTCCTCCCGAATGTCTTTGTAGTTACATTGCTCAATTATAATCACATTACATCAAGACGAGAGCAATAGATATAAACCGAAAGAAGGAGCTTTGAGAAAAGGGATGCAAAGAATAATTGGTAAATTTCTTAACTATATACAAGAGAGAAAGAGCGAGACAACATAGATGAGAAAATGTGAAAAATGAGAAAACTAGATCATCGAAAGAAGTAGATGTACATCCCTCAATGTTTTGGCAACTCCTGTGTGCAGTGGTCCTTTGTACAATGCACATACAACAGAGCAATATGGTCAAATGCTGGCTCTGATGCCGGAATTTTTATGTCCAATAATATGACAGACACTAGCTTTGGAAAGTACCCAACAGGCCAATATATTGAATTCTGGTTGAAAGGGGATCAACTGAAATAAGTTGGGACACCAGAAGCAAGAATTTATAACACATCCCGATAAGAATGAGAGATTGGAGTGGAGAATTCCAGAAAAAGATGGAACGTTCAGAGAAGTGGAACATATCATTTTAGATGAGAATCAAATGATGTTTTAATGTTTTATAAATTTTATACATCATATGTATCACTTTTCGTTAACTGTGTCTCCGTTGTTCATTTAGAATATGTTGTGCACATATGAAAAATGTTACATATATGCACACACACATTAATTAAACAGTGTATATAAAATCATTTTTCCGCCATTGAAATGGTCGTGTTGTCGTGTTACCAGGACACATGAACACCAACTGGCCACCAAAAGACATGACCCACTATCACTATGTTCCATACATACAGGCAAGGAAGGGCACCACTTTGATTGGGACAACACACACACATACTAAGACATGCAAGGACGTTCTTAGAGGAATGGCATTCTCACCAGAAGTCCGTCAATAAGCACACCAATTTAGATCCTATCTACCTTCTCTTGTAAAACAAAAGAACTGGAAATGACATCACCCATCCTAAGAACCCAAGACCTATAAATAGAGGGCGCGACATACCACCAGCGCTTCAGCAGAACCTCTCACTGATGATGTTACCTAGTCATGGTGTCGAATCATCAGAAAACAAACCTTCAAGCACAGCTAGATAACTTGCATACATACAAACTGTTATTTTTCTTTTATTAGTGGAATTTGTGAGTTCTTTGTCATTCATGTATTAACAGATTACGAGGAGAGGTGAGCTTTTTGGGGTTTTTGGTTTTAATTAACAGAAGTGCTCAACATAGATGTCTTCAGAGTTTGGGGCCCTGCCATAAGGGGCTTGGGTAGATTTGAACCGATTTCGGGTACAAAATGTTCCAGCAAATTCCAACACGTTGCAATTAGTGACCTCGATCTTCAAATAAAACCGGTCGGAAAATCTGTTTAACTTTGTTTACTTGTGGTTGTTTAAATTAAAAGTGAGGGAAATGGCTTTTAACATTACTAAAGAGGTTCCCAAATTTGCCAAGAAAGTTTAGAAAGACAGAAACAGGACATTTTTTATAATTAGCAAATAAGTTGGAATTGGGTTTAACCAGAGACAAAAGGAAACCTGACATTATAATAGAGTTGGTCAAGCACTTTGATGTATCAAAGAAACAGACAAGTGCAGTCGAGTTAGAAAAAACTTAAATTGCAAATATGGCAACTGAAGTTAGAAGATAAAGAAAGAGATGGAAATAGGGAGAGAAGAAAGAGGAGAGGAAAAAGAAAGAGAGAGAGAATTTGAAATTCAGAAGTTGGGAATTAGACAAGAAAGTTAAATTAACTGGATGGAGATGAAGGGAGAACGTCGGGATGTATACAACTATGTTAGTACCTTGCCATATTTCGGTTAGAAAAATGTCAAAACCTTTTTTATTTCATCTAAAAAAAATGACTCTGCAGATTATGTGTCCAGTGAACATGCGGGCAATGCTAGTTCAGAATAAGCTGGTGGGCACAGCTGGTGAGGTATGTGCAGCACTACCAGATGAGGGGTCAAGAGATTATACAGATGTCAAATTGGCTATTTTGATTGGCTATGAATTGGTACCAGAAGCATATAGACAGAGGTTCATAAAAATAGAGACGGAACCAGGTCAGACTTATGTTAAGTTTGAAAGAATTAACTAGTCATTTTGATAGATGGATGCTGGACTTAAAATAGATAAGACATGTGAGGCTCGAAGGGAGATTATTCTGCTGGAGAAGTTTAAAGACTCACTTCCAGAGATGGTAAAAATTCATGTGCACGAACAGAAAGTTCAAGAAGTGAGAAGCGCGGCAGAAATGGCAGGTAAATATGCATTGGTGCATGAGATGAAATTTAGCTTCTGGGAGAATTTTCATCGTGTGAGGGATAGAAATTGGGAGAAGGGAAGTTCACCCATTACAAAGCGAACAGTAGCTCACAATAGTTTACCACAAGTGAAAAAAGAAGCCCAAAGGGGATGAAAGGAGGTGAAAGGCCTCAGGTGTTCTCACTATAAGGGCGTGGAACACATAAAATGACAGTGCCGATGGTTTAAGAAGGGCACTGGGAAAAGGTGTTTTCATTGAAGTAAGCTGGGACACACTGTGATGGTCGTTGAAGGAAGGCACTTTGGGGAAAGATGTGGCAGAAGAGGCTAAGCCAGTGGCATTAGGGAAACTGGTAAAGGAGACCCCCAAGTAGAGCCGAGGAGCTGCAGGAGAGTATACAGCCAAGGCAGGGGCTGGGTATGGAGTCAGTACCTGAACGCTATAAAGAATTCGCCTCTGTAGATAAAGTTTACTCAGAAAGATCAGGGGGAGAAGAACAAGAAGTTATAATTTTGTGAGATATGGGATCTGCTCAGTCTCTAATAGTTGAGAAGTGAGATGCCGGAAAAGCACAACAGATCAGGCAACATCCGAACAGCAGGACAATCGAATATCAGGCAGAAACCCTTCGTCAGGAATGTGGTGGGGGGACAATGGGGCTAAAAGATAAATACAAGGGTAGTAGCTGTGCTGGTGGGAGGGTCACTGGGAAGGCGATAAGAAGATGTAGGTGGGAGTAATAATGATATGTCGGTTGGGAGGGTGGAGTCGGTAGGTGGGAAGGAAGCTGACCAGTTAGGGCTCTTCAAGAGGGCAGTGCTAGGTTGAACGGTTGGATCTGGGAGAGGTTGGTGGAGGGGAGATTTGTAATTTGGTGAAGTCAACGTTGATGATGGTTCCAGTTTGAGGGTTCTAGTTGTCCTACCACCTATTCACAACACCCTCTTCTCCGACCTATCACCATCACACTCCACCTGCGTCTACCTATCGTCTTCCAAGCTATCTTACACCCAGCTCCACCGCCACCCTCCTATTTATTTCTCGGCCCCCTTCCCCCTCCCTTACCACCCCCCCCCCCCCACCCCCACTTTCCTGATGAAGGATTTATGCCTGAAAAGTCAACTCTTCTGCCCCTCGGATGCTGCCTGGTTGGCTCTGCTTTTCCAGCGCCACACTTTTCAACTCTCATCTCCAGCATCTGCAGCCCTCACTTTCTCTCGGCCTCTAATAGTGAGAGATGAAAGTATTTTCACTCTTTTTGACATATTAATCAAGATCGTGACAATTTGTGGAATGGGGTTTGAAATTAAGCATTCCCTTGTGTAACATCAGGTTGGAATGCCAAATCAAGGTTGGGGAAGTAACAGTGACAGTGAGTAACAGAGTGTCATTTCCAGGAATACAATTTGTCATTGTGAACGATTTAACAGGATCCAAGGTGGGCGTGGCACCCCTTGTGTTGGAGAAGGCAAAAGGAAAACTAGGGAACTGGGGAGTTAAAAGAAAAATACCCATGATTTTTTCAGACTGTATTCTAACAAGATTGTGGGTGGCACGGTGGCACAGTGGTTAGCACTGCTGCCTCACAGCGCCAGAGTCCCGGGTTCAATTCCCGCCTCAGGCAACTGACTGTGTGGAGTTTGCACGTTCTCCCCGTGTCTGCGTGGGTTTCCTCCGGGTGCTCCGGTTTCCTCCCACTGTCCAAAGATGTGCAGGTCAGGTGAATTGGCCATGCTAAATTGCCCTTAGTGTTAGGTAAGGGGTAAATGTAGGGGTATGGGTGGGTTGCGCTTCGGCGGGTCGGTGTGGATTTATTGGGCCGAAGGGCCTGTTTCCACATTGTAATGTAATCTGTAATCTAATCCGTAATTCCACTGTCATGAGTTAGAGCAGGATGGAAAACCAAAATAAAAAGCCAAAGGCTCAGTGAACTGACACCCTGCTTGATGTCACAGTGCAGAAAAAAACCTGAACAGGCAGAGGATCAGGCAGAGGATCAGGCAGGGGTGTTTAGTCCTGAAAGGCTAATGAGGAGAAAGTGAGGTCTGCAGATGCTGGAGATCAAAGTTGAAACTTTATTGCTGGACCAGCACAGCAGGTCAGGCAGCATCCAGGGAACAGGAGATTCGACGTTTCGGGCACAGGCCCTTCTTCAGGAATGAGCAGAGAGTGTTCAGCAGGAGAAGATAAAAGGTAGGGAGGAGGGACTTGGAGGAGGGGCGTTGGAAATGTGATAGGTGGAAAGAGGTCAAGGTGAGGGTGATAGGTCGGAGTAGGATGGAGGCGGAGAGGTCAAGAAGAAGACTGCAGGTCAGGAAGGCGGTGCCGGGCTGGAGGGATTCGGCTGAGACAAGGTGGGGGGAGGGGGGATGAAGAAACTGGTGAAGTCCAAGTTCATCCCCTGTGGTTGGAGGGTTCCCAGTCGGAAGATAAGACTCTCCTCCTCCGACCGTCGCGTTGTTGTAGATCAGTCCTCAGCAGAGGTCTCGCCTTCGTTCCCACACGTTCTCGGGTCAATGAATTCAAGAGTCTTGATTGAAGAAGAAGACACGGAGTGACATTGAACAATTCTTCCGCCGCCTTCGCCTCCGCGCCTTCTTCTTCAATCAAGACTCTCGCCCACCCTCTGACGACCCCTTCTCCCACCTCCAACACACCCCGTCCACCTGGACACCCCGTGCTGGCCTCCTACCTGCCCTCGACCTCTTCATAGCAAACTGCCACCGCGATATTAACCGCTACCTGAACTTCCACACCCCTCCCACCCACTCCAACCTCTCACCCTCGGAACGCGCAGCCCTCCACTCCCTCCGTTCCAACCCCAACCTCACCATCAAACCAGCTGACAAGGGAGGCGCAGTTGTAGTTTGGCGCACTGACCTTTACACCGCTGAGGCCAAACTCCAGCTCGCAGATACCTCCTCCTACCGTCCCCTTGACCATGACCCCACCCCCACCACTAAACCATCATCTCCCAGACCATCCATAACCTCATCACCTCAGGGGACCTCCCATCCACCGCCTCCAACCTCATAGTCCCACAACCCCGCACCGCCCGTTTCTACCTCCTGCCCAAAATCCACAAACCTGACTGCCCCGGACGACCCATCGTCTCAGCCAGCTCCTGCCCAACCGAACTCATCTCGGCATACCTCGACACGGTCCTGTCCCCATTAGTCCAAGAACTCCCCACCTACGTTCGTGACACCACCCACGCCCTCCACCTCCTCCAGGATTTCCGCTTCCCCGGTCCCCAACGCCTCATCTTCACCATGGACATCCAGTCCCTGTACACCTCCATCCCCCATCACGAAGGACTCAAAGCACTCCGCTTCTTCCTTTCCCGCCGTACCACCCAGTACCCTTCCACCGACACCCTCCTTCGACTGACCGAACTGGTCCTCACCCTGAACAACTTTTCTTTCCAATCCTCCCACTTTCTCCAAACAAAAGGAGTTTGCTCCAAGAAGCAAACTTTGTAATAAACTTAAAGAAAACAGAATTCGCGAAGGCAGAGGTGACGTTCGTGGGACATTACATTGGACATGGAAGGTTGACCCCATGGAACACAAAGACAAAGAGCTTTGAGGAATTTCCAAGACCATCCTCGAAGAAAGAGGATTTTTGGAACTGAGTGGATTCTATCGGAAGTTTGTTCCAAACTTCAGCAACGTATTGACACCACTGATGGACTTAGTAAAGAAGGAAACAGAATTGTGGTGGACAGAACAATGCCAGGAGCCATTTGAGAATTTTAAAGCAGGATTAATCACCGCATCAGTTTTAGCTATACCAATTATTTTGAAACCCTTTCAAAATTCTATTTGCTTCTAGGGATCTAGGGGTTGTAGTTGTATTGATACAGTAAGATGATGATGGAATTGAATGGCTAATTGGCTACTTGTCGAAAAAACGCAATATCCACCAGAAAGAAAAATACAACATTCTCCATTATTGGAAAAGGATGATTACGTTTCGCACTGACCTGACAATATTTTAATGTTTATGTGACAAATAAATTGTCGGAGATGGTTGTGGACAACGACAAACCTCTCGCGTTTTTTGGAATATTTAAAGATCAGAATATGAGAGCATTTCATTGGAGTCTTATCACACCGACTTTAAACTTACAAATTGTCCAAACTTGGGTCCTAAAATGTGACAGCAGATGTGTTATCGTGGATTTAAAGGAAAAAGTTTAGATAAGATTTGACTTATTCCAGTTTATATAGGTGTGTGAGATTAATATGAATGATATAACTGAGATTAATACTTTTGTATTTCATAATAATGGGATTAAGAATTAGAAGAAAAGAAACGAAGCCATCTTTTCATTCTGATGTTTGTTTTTCTAAAGGAGGGAGGTCTTATGAAGCAGAAAGCATGTCAGCTCACTTTAAGACAGAACGGATTTTGTTGAATAGAAAGTACAGCACAGATGCCAGCTAAATGTCAGATTGTTCCATATGTCACAGTTAGCTGTGAAATGGATACCTGAGTTTTGGTTGCTGTTTTGACAACAATTCAAATACAACCAAAGCGCTTAAATAATGGTCAGGATACCAGAAGCCAACGGAATTTGAATATTATTGTTTAGACACCTGGAAAGCAATCAAATTATGAGAATTGTTGTATCATGGAGAGTATATAAACCGAGCATTTGAACACTAGAGGGAGAGCCACTGCCATCCAACAACAGAGTAACTGCTATAGAGCACGAGTGCTAACTGGCCATCTCAAACACTCTCTTTCAAAGATACATGTGCATGTCAAACCTACTTGCAATAAAAAATGACCCAGGGAGATCAGCAGCTGGAAGAGTGAACACAGCGGGGAAGATAGAGACGGTGTGGTCTTGAGATTGTAATGTTTAATATGTGGGCTGTTGGAACAGAATATTTTTTACAGAGTCGGAGTCAGATAGTAAGTAGTTTGTATTTGTGAATAGTTGTTGTTTAGTGTTCACTATTAAAGTTAAGAAACTAACTTGTTAATTTTTGTATAAATCGTGAAATGTAGGAGATCTGTGTCACGCATATTTTAACAGATTACAAGGTGAGGCGAGCTTTTCTGGATGTTTGTTTTTAATTAAAAGAAGGGTTCGACTCCACCTTGTAAATGTCCATTCACGCTAACCCCAATTCCCTGCAGTTGGCCCATATCCTTCCAGTCCATTCCTATTCACATATTTATCCAAATGCGTTTGAAATGTTGTTAATGTACCCCCCAACCACATCTGCTGGCATCTCATCCGTACACCAGCCATTTATGTAAATAAGTGGTCCCTCAGATTCCATTTTAATCCTTCCCCTTTAACCTTAAACTGATCGTCTCTCGTTCTCGATTCTCTAAACCTTGGAAAAAGACTGAGAGCATTAACCCTACCACTGTGATCTTATTCAGCTCTATAAAGACTCCCTCAGTCTCCTACATGCTAAAGAAAAGGTCCGAGCTTGTCCAAACTCTCCCTATAACTCAGACCATTGGGTCCTGGCAACGTCCTTGAAAATTTCTTCTGCACTCTTTCCAGTTTAATAGCATCCTCCCTATAACAACGTGACAAAACTGAACGCAATACTCCAAATGCGGCCTTACCAAAGTCCTGTGTAACTGCAACATAAATTCCCAACTTCTATCCACAATGTCCCACGTGATGAAGGCCAATGTGCCAAAAGCTTTCTTCACTGCCCTGTCTACCTGTGACTTCACTCTCAGAGAACCGTGCAGCTGAACTCCAAGGTCTCTCTGCCCACTACACCCTTGAAGATCCTCCCATTCACCATGAAACTCCTACCTTGCTTTGAGTTCCCAAAATATAAGACATCACGCATCTATATTAAATTCGATTTGCCATTTCTCGGCCCACTTCCCCACCTGATTAAGGTCCTGCTGCAATTTCTGATAAACTTGCTCACTGACCATGCTCCCATTAACTTTAGTGTCATCTGCAAGCTTACTAATCATAACTTGTACATTCTCAACCAATTCATAGATAACAAACAACAATGGACCCAGCCTCCAGTCTGACAAGCATCCTTCCACTAAACCCTCTGCTTTCTACCATAAAACCAACTGTGTATCCAATTGGCCAGTTCCCCCAGCATTCCACGTGATGGAGACTTCCAGAGCAGCCTGCCGTGTGGGACCTTATCAAAGGCCTCACTGAAATCTACAGAGACTATGTCTACCGCTCTGTCTTTAGCAACCTTCCTGGTCTCTTCATCAAAGAACTCTAACAAATTTGGGAAGCATTATCTCCTACTCACAAGTCTATGCTGACTGCTCCGAATCAATCCCTGTGTAAGTAATTGGTGCAGTCAATTGTGTGCTTTCCTTCATTGTAAGATGATTCGAGTGCATAAGTAAAGCCATCTTCCTGCTGTTGTAGAGCCTTGCTGAGAGAGTATTTGGAGCACTCTGTACAGATTTGATCTCCTTTGTAAGGAATGATCTCCTGACCACAGACACGGGTGATGGCAACATGAGGATAGAGTGAAGAAACGAAGTGTTTAACGTGTAGAGCTGTGAGAGACGCAGAAATGGTGACGCAGAAACACGAGGAGTGGCAGCGAACACTGATATCCACAAGACATATTGATAGGGTGAGAAATTCCATACTTTGCCCAGGATTGATTGGTTTGATTTATTGCCACGTGTATCTCAGTACAGGGGAACACTTTATTTATGAGCAGTGGGGGCAGGTCACAGTAAGCATGGCCAGGCAGATCATAGGGTGGAAATAGACTTGGACAGAGTAAGGCATACAGGATACACTGCACAGGACAAGCATGTGACAAGATGAACATGAGCAAGATCGCCATTATTTGAACTTAGAGAGTCCATTCTTCAGTCTAACATGGCTTTCCGAATAATTTATATGCCTTTACTAACTCTCGCCATGTTATTGTGCAGTTGGTGTGTGCCCCTGTACTGAACGCCATGTTTTCACAATCCCCAACAGCAGCCACAATACCTTCATTCTGAAACAGGTAGCCATTCCCACTAGCTTTCACCCTACATAGAGAACACCAAGCTGGCTTGTCGGAGATGGAAGGTGCCTTCTTGAGACTTCACACAGGACATATGGCTTCCCTCCTCACCATGGTAAAGTCCCACGTGTGTATTATGAGTAACGGAGCCAGGAGGAACAACGTGGAGCAGTCTGTCTGTGCATCCTCTGCTCCACTTGTTCATCATGTTGGAGCATCAATCTGGAGACACATAAGTCTGCCGATGCTGGTGACCAGAGTAGAGCGTCGATTGCTGGAAAAGCACAGCAGGTCAGGCAGCATCCGAGAAGCAGGAGAATTGACGTTTTGGGAATAACGCATTCATCAGGAATCAGCATCAATTACCACATTCTGCACCCCCGTGTAAGTGCATTGAGTTGGGAATGGCCTCCTACTGTTCCTGTATAAGTGACTCAAGGGGCTGATTGGCTTCTTCCTCGTCCGATTGGACAGGGCCAAGGGCCTGACTGGTTACCCCTGGTTCCTGTTTGACAGCTCATTGTACTGACAAGTGTGATGATGCTGTAGCTTTAAGAGGTTATTTTGTCCTGGTTTCTTTTAAGAGAGAGATTGAACGATCGTTACCAAGCTGGTTAGTTAAGACCGCTTGAGTAACAGCTACGGAGGCCTTGTGTTTATTTTAATGCAGGCTGAATGGGTGTGGCCAGCTCTCACAGATTAGGATCTCTGGGTTTTGGTTTCTCAGTAACATCAGAAACTATTGGCGTCTCCACAGAGTTGGAAGCTTGAGTGCATATCTCCTGACTGCTACCCTCTCTGAAATTTCTCTTGATGCTGTCACATTTCATCTTAAACAGACACTTTACATTCCCTGTAAAATAAGAAAATATTAGAGTCTAGGCTATCGCCTTCAATTTTTTTCGAAGGGCTCTGGTGTGGTCCATCACACTGTACTCTTCTCTTCCTGAGTAATAGGCTAGAGGCACTGAATGGGCTGTCCTTTTCTTCTCCAATAGTGTCAATGGGTTGAATGGCTTCCTCATATTCCTGTGAAAGCAGCGTGAGGTGCTGAATGAACTCTTGTTTTACTGTGGCAATGTGCAGTGTCAGGCAGTGCTGTTACATGAATGTTACAGACACTTTAACAGCACAAGCCTGAGTGGTGTCCGTGTCTTGCTGCACATGGACACAGATCAGTTCAGGAGCTGACGGGGGACAAAATGTTCTGTACATTGTGGAATCTCCAGTGACCATCTCCACTTCTGATCTTATGGTGGGGAGGGTGGGGGCGGGGAGATATTGATGAAACAGCTGAAGATGTTTGTGAAGGGGAAGCTACCATGAGGATCTCGCACAGAGGTGATCCAGGACTGAGATGATGAACATCTTCCTTTGTGCCATGTTTGACTCCAAACACTGGACAGTTTACTGTGATTCCCATTATGTCCAGTTTTGTTAAGCTCCTTGGTGTCAACAGAAGTCAACCACAGCCTTGATATTGGGGCCAGTCATTTTACCTGAACCCTTGTGTCAACCTCTTTTGTTCACATCAATTAACCATGATATAGGAGCATCAAGTGTTTTCTTCAAACAGATGGGATTGAATGTCAGGATTTCTCTTCTCAAGAGTGTTCTGGGAGGGAGATGACTGAAATTATTTGAAGAGGAGGTAGATGGATATTGATCTGTCAGAGAGGTGAGGGCTATGGACGAATTGCTTATTAAAGAGGATTTCAGACCGAGAGCAGATCAGCCATGATTTTTGTGAAAGGCAAAGCAGGTTTGGGGAGTGAACGACCTGCCCCTGTTTCAGATGTGCTCACATTCTGTTATTGAAAAGTTAGTGGGTGTTATTTTCATGAATGCTCTGTTATTGAATATTGCAGTCAGGGAGACCAGAGGATTCTGTGAGCTATCTCTGGGTGAGGTATAGGGGCTGTATTCACAGTGAATTTAGGTCTACAACATGGCCAACAAATGAAGCACATGTTGCAGATAGGGGAAGGTCTGTAAAGAGAGATGAGCGTCCTCGTTTATACCCGTGCCTGGGTTTTCCAATTACATTTCCCAAATCACCTCAAAGCGTGTGGGACAGTTATGAAGGGCTGAATAGACTCCTCTGTTTCTGTGCACCAGTTTATAGCAGTAAGTAGCCTCCAACTGCTCCTGTCTAGCATGTTTGAGGGGCTGAATGGAACACAGAAGCATGGGACTGAGGAGCAGAAGTGGGTCATTACATACTTTGAGCCTTCTCCACCAGGCACTAAGATTGTGACTGATCAGGTTGTGGTCTCAGCCCCACTTTCCTGTCGATATACCATTATGCATGACTCACTTCTCTGTCAAATATTTACCTCATGCAGCTTTCAATCAATGTTAGCATAGAGGCATGATAAACTTCCAGTGAAGAGAATTCCCACTTGAAAAGTCCTTTCAGAATCATTCGTCATCCTTTTTTATAGAATCCGAGAGTCATGCAGAACGGAAACAGACCCGTTAGTCCAATCTGTTCACTCCGCTCAGATATCAAATCTGATCCAGTCCCATTGCCAGCACTTGGCCAATATCCCTCCTCTTTCAGACACTTTTTAAATGTGCGATTGTAACCGCCTTCAGCACTTCATCTGACAGCACTTTCCGTACACACACCATTCTCTGTGTGAAACATTTACCTTAAGGTCCCTTCTAAATCATTCGCCCTCTCCCCTTCAACCTATGCCCTCTTTTTCTGGACTCCCCTATCCTGGGGAGCAGAACGTGGTTGTTCAGAATATCAATGCCCCTGATGATTTTATAAACCTCTATAATGTCACCCCTCAATTTCTGACACTCCAGGGGGAAACCTCTCCCTAAAGCTCAAACTTCCAGTCCTGGAACATCTGTGTCTAAATCATTTCTGCAGAAAACCGAGTTGTACGCAGTATTCTTAAAGTCGTCTCACCAACATCCTGTGCAGATGTAACATGCCACAACAACCCCTGTACTCAATGTTCCGATTGATTAAGGGAAATGTGCCAAATGTGTTCTGTCCCACTCTGTCTACCTCGACTCCACTTTCAAGGAACAATGTACCTGCAGCCTTTGTTTGACAACACGCCCCAGGACCTTACCATCAAGTGTATAATTCCTGCCCTGGTTTGCGTTCACAAAATGCAAAGCCTTGTATTTATCTAAATTAAACTTCATCTCTCACTCCTTGCCCCTTTGTCCCATCTAATTGTGGTCTCGTTGTACTCTGAGATAATCGACTACACCACCTTTCTGGTATCATCTGTAACCTTACTAACTATGGCCCCAATATTCGCATCTAAATCCTTTACATAAATGATGAAATGCAGTGAACTCAGTACTGATTCTTACAGCACACTGCTGCTCACAAGCCTCCAGTCTGAAAAATATACTTCTTCCTTCAAGCCAATTGTGACTAGCTTCCCCTGTATCCCATGTGACTGAAACTTACCCATTTGTCTACCAATCAGAATGAAATACTTGCTGTGAAGTGGGGCTGAGTAGGTTAGGTTTATTTTCACTGGAAAAAAGGAGATTGAGGGGGGACTTGATTGAGGTTTACAAAATCATGATGTGTTGAGACAGGGTGGATAGAGAGGGGACTTTTCCCAGGGTGAAGGATTCAGTAATGAGGGATCGTGCTTTCAAGGTGAGAGGTGGAATGTTTAAGGTGGATACACGCGGTAAGTACTTCACACAGAGGGTGGTGGGCGTTTGGTGGGCGTTGGTAGCAGAGGTGGTAGAGGCAGGCACGGTAGATTCATTTAAGATGCGTCTGGACAGATGCATGAGTAGGTGGGGGGCAGAGGAATACAGATGCTTAGGAATTGACCGACAGATTTAGACAGTACATTTGGATCGGCTCAGGCTTGGAGGGCGAAGGGCCTGTTCATGGGCTGTAAATTTTCTTTGCTCTTTGTTCTTTAAATGAACACCTTGCTGAAGTCCATATAGACAATGTCAACCAAACTGTCTTCACCAATCTTCTTTGTCAGCTTTTCAAAAAACTCAACCGAATTAATGACCCATGATTTCCCATGCAGAAAGCCACGTTGTCTACTCCGATCAGCCCTTGCCTTCTCAAATGTATGTAAATGCTATCCCTCAGAATCCCCTCCAACAACTTACCCACCACCGACATCAGGCTCACCGGTGTATAATTCCCCGGCTTTTTGGGTCACTGTTTCCTTTCCTAGTCCCACTGCTCCCAACAAATGTTAAAAGTAACCAGGTTGGTGAGATGGCCGATGATATCTGTCTCAGACTGGGTCAGGATCAGTTTTCAGAACAAGTCAGACTAGTTTATTTAAGCTGCTCAAATAGCACGTTTATGATCCAGAGCAATGTTACTCAAACTATGGTGGAAAGATGAATGGCAAACTGTTTGGGTATTGCAAGAATATAATCAATATTTCCCTTTCTAAAAACACTGACACACACACACACACACACACACACACACACACACACACACACACACACACACACACACACACACACACACACACACACACACACACACACACACACACACACACACACACACACACTTTTAACTTGAAAGAACTCTGTCCAGATATTATTGGAACTCATGAAAAAGGGAAAATTGTGAGATTGTCCAAAACGCTATTCTGTATCTGAAGATATTGTACACAACTGCGAGCAATGGGATTCCATCCTGGGACAGTTGGATTTGGCTTAATTCCCTTTGCTTTAGGCAGTGAGGAGATTCCAATGAATTCTGGTCAGTGATCACCCAAAGGGTAGCACGGTGGTTAGGACTTCCTCTGGCAGCTCATTCCATATACGCACCACCCTCTGTGTGAAATGGTGCCCCTTTAGGCCTCATCAAAACTTTTCCTCTCTCACTTTCCACCAATACTCTATAGTTCTTGGCACGCTTAACCTGGGGGAAAACCCTGACTACTCACCCTATCCATGACCATTCTGATTTTATAAACGTTTACTGCTGCAAAATGTGACTTTAATCAACATGAATAGCTGTACTCTCAGTCATCCTGGGCCTAAATTCTGAAATACAATACTGACACCTCTTCCTTCTCCATCAGGTCACAATTCGAAATCCATTTTAATTAGTTTGTTCAGATGTACAGGAGACACATCTGTGAGCTTCACACCGAGACCTTTGTGCCTGGACGGACACTAGCACCACTCAGCAATACCCATAAAGCTGTAACAGTATTCTCCTGTGTGTTTGCTCATCAACCTGTTCTGACATGCTGTGACATATCTCTGAAACAGGCAGGACTTGAATCCAGGCCTTCTAGTCCAGAGCAAGGAAGACTACCACACAAGTTCAGGAATTGGAATCAAATTCAGAGCACTGACTGAGAGACAGGGACACTACGCACTACACTACCATACCCAGATTTTGGGACATATTTTAGTGCCCGCTTTCAGCTCAGTGTGGGTTTATTATAATCAGAGCTGAAAAATGTGTTGCTGGAAAAGCACTGCAGGTCAGACAGCATCCAAGGAGCAGGACAATCGATGTTTCAGGCATAAGCCCTTCTTCAGGAATGAGGCTGGTGTGCCAAGGAGGCTAAGATAAAAGGTAGGGAGGAGGGACTTGCGGGAGGGGCGCTGGGAATGTGATACGTGGAAGGAGGTGAGGGTGACGGTGATAGGCCGAAGAGGGGGTGGGGGTCGAGAGGTCGGGAAGAACATTGCAGGTCAAGAAGGTAGTGCTGAATCTGAGGGTTGGGACTGAGATAAGGTGGGTGAAGGGGAAATGAGGAAGCTGGAGAAATCCACATTCATCCCTTGTGGTTGGAGGGTTCCTAGGCAGAAGATGAGGCGCTCTTCCTCCAGGCGTCTTGTTGCCATGGTCTGGCGATGGAGGAGGCCAAGGACCTGCATGTCCTTGGCGGAGTGGGAGGGGGAGTTAAAGTGTTGAGCAATGGGGTGGTTGGGTTGGTTGGTGCGGGTGTCCCAGAGGTGTTCTCTGAAATGTTCCACAAGTAGGCGGCCTGTCTCCCCAATGTTGAGGAGACCACATCAGGTGCAGCGGATGCAGTAAATGATGTGTTTGGAGGTGCAGGTGAATTTGTGGCAGATATCGAAGGATCCCTTGAGGCCTTGGAGGGAAGTGAGGGGGGAGGTGTGGGCGAAGTTTTGCATTTCTTTCGGTTGCAGGGGAAGCTGCCAGGAGTGGAGGTTGGGTTGGTGGAGGTTGTGGACCTGACGAGGAAGTGGTGGAAGGAGTGGTTTTTCTGGAACACTGATAGTGGAGGGGAGGGAAAGATATCCCTGGTGGTGAGGTCTGTTTGGAGGTGGCGGAAATGACGAAGGATGATACGATGTATCCGGAGGTTGGTGGGGTGATAGGTGAGGACCAATGGGGTTCTGTCCTTGTGGTGATTGGTGGGGCGGGGCTCAAGGGCGGAGGAGCGGGAAGTGGAGGAGATGTGGTGGAGGGCATCATCGACCACGTCTGAGGGGAAGTTGCTGTCTTTGAAGAAGGACACCATCTGGGTTGTTCGGTATTGTAATTGACCCTCCTGGGAGCAGTTGCAGTCCAGGCGAAGGAATTGGAAATGGCGTTTTTACAGGGGGCAAGGTGGGAGGAAGTGTAATCTAGGCAGCTGTGGGAGTCAGTCGGTTTATAGAAAATGTCTGTGTTGAGTCGGTCGCCCAAGATAGAAATGGAGAGGTCTCGGAAGGGGAGGGAGGATTCTGAAACGGTCCAGGTGAATTTGAGGTCGGGGTGGAAGGTGTTAGTAAAGTGGATGAAATGTTCAACCGCCTCGTGGGAGCACGAGATAGCGCTGATACAGTCATTGATGTAGCGGAGGAAAAGGTGGGGGGTGATGCCAGTGTAGCTGCGGTAGGCCAGTGTCCGGCCTATCACGGTCACCCTCACCTCCTTCCACCTATCACATTCCCAATGCCCCTCCCCCAAGTCCCTCCTCCCTACCTTTTATATTAGCCTGCTTGGCACACCAGCCTCATTCCTGAAGAAGAGCTTATGCTCGAAACGTCGATTTTCCTGCTCCTTGGATGCTGCCTGACCTGCTGCGATTTTCCAGAAACACATTTTTCAGCTCTGATCTCTAGCATCTGCCATCCTCACTTTCTCCGATTCATTATAATCAGGTTATCATTACTCAATTACAAATAAAAACACTTTGTATTGTTAAACAAATGCAAGATATTTGTCTCAACTGTAGGATATTGAGTGTACATTCTGTGCCATCGAAATTAACTATGAACGGCTTTAATTGCTATTATCTGTTGTCTGCAATATTAGGGAAAGAAATCCTGCAGACACACTCTGCCCAATGAAGGGTCTCAAATGGATATTTATTACTGAACACCAGAGACGGAGAAGAGCTTACTTTCTAGCCCCAAAGCACTGAGCGGTATTACCCACTTCTAACGTGCGACTGCCCACTTCCTAAAGCCATGAAATGATGCCAGGCCGGTGATTACTGTCCAGCCTCTCCTCCTCACTGACTGTATCTGCAATCTGTACCTCCTCCCACGAACCACACAAGGCTACCCAAGCTCAGGGTCTTTGTGAAACTCAAGGCCGGAGTGTGCAGGCATCCTGGAGAGGGATGGGCATTTTAACATTGAAGGGGGAGGGTGAGATTGCAGTAATATCACACACTGAGCTGAGGGGTGGCAGATGGAGTTTAGTTTGGATTACTGCGATGTATTGGGTTTGGTAAATCAAACAAGAGGAGGACCTATACAGTTAAAAGTAGGGCCTTTGGCAGTGTTGTCGGACAGAGACCTAGGCCGTCAGGTATAATTCTTTAAAATTTGCACCTCATTTTGATCGTGTGGTTAAGAAAGTGTTGAACACACTTGCCTTCATCGGTCAGACCTTTGAGTATCAGAATTGGGACGTCATGTTGTGTTTGTACAGGACATTGGTGAGACCCCTTCTGGATTTGTGTGTCCAGTCTGGTCATCCTGCCCGATCATTCCATAGGCGCACCACCCTCTGGGTGAAAAAGATGCCCCTTAGGTCACTTTTAAATGTTTCCCCTCTCACATTAAGCCCATGTCCTCTAGTTTTGGACTTCCCGTATCCTTAGAAAACACCTTGACTATTCACTTTGATATTACTGACCTTGATATTATTAAACTGGAGAGGGTTCAGAAGAGATTAACCTGGATGTTGTTGGGAATGGAGGGAGTGAGCGAAAAGGAGAGGCTGGATAGGCTGGGACTTTTTTTACTGGAGAGTATGAGATTAAGGGGTAACTTCACAGAAATTTACAAAGTCGTGAGGGTACAGATAAGCAGAAGGGTTGATGTCTTTTCCCTAGAGTTGGGAATTCAAAACTGAGGGATATTTTAAGATGCGAGGAAAAATGATTCACAAATGTCATGAGAGGTAATTATTTCAGACAGAGTCTGGCTTGTGTGTGGAATGAACTTCCAGAGGAAGCGGTGAAAGCAGTGACAGTTTACAATGTTTTAAGGACATTTAGATCAGTATAAGGATAAGACATCAGTTTGCATGGTGCTGGGAGCAGCTGCCCTCTCCCTCCCCGTCTCTGAATGAATCCCTGTTGGTTTTCACCCTCTGCCAATGCCTGTGCAGTAGCGTGTGGAGGCCAGCAGAGGGTGGCATTGCATCACTTTAAACACCACAGAGACTGCCAGACCTGCCCCACACAGAGACACACAGATACACTGACAAGAATTGTTAGGAATTGAAGCTCATCTGGTAATTTCAATTAAACATAAAGAAACGTTCAATTCATCTTGTAAACTGGTCAAATATGAATGGCAGAGAACTCCCAAATTCCACAGTTTAAATAAAAAACATCAATTTATTTTTTTACCTCTGAAAGTGAACATTTTGCATCAACTATTCAAAACTCTGAGACCCCCAATCTCTTAACTGCTTGTTACCCAACTCCAGTTCTCTTGCAATATGTGTTTCTGGGTCTGCCATTCTCTCATATCTCAAGTGCTTGTAAGCTCTCAGTTCAGAACAGCATTCACCTCCTCCTAAAGGTACAGTACACGCTTTCAACTTCATCACATCATACCCTGATTAATATAGATAAGTGGAACCTATCCAGATCTCTCTTGCTCTGTGGTTTGTTAATATTTCTTTCAAACCGTCTGGATTTTTGTTGCTCCGTTGACAGCATGTCATTATTCGACACCGTCCATGGAGCAATATTTCACTTCCTCACACTCGTGAGTGCGGCAGGATTTCAGATGTTTCATGGGGACTGTGACGCTAGGACAATCTCAATGTTTGTAGATGGCATCGAACCTGGACGAATTGTAAAATCTATGGAGGGCAGTGTGGAACTTTAACAGTAAAATCACACATTGGTGTCGTGTCCAGGTATATAGCAGATGGGGATCAATGCAGAGCAATGTGAGGTGATGCAGATTGGTACGAAAGATAAATAAAGAGAGTCTAAAGCAGGCTGTTGCATTAAAAAGGGGCTGCAGGTACAGAGGCCACTGCGTGTATATGAGCACAGATTATTGAAGATGTCGGGACAAGGGGGTGGGGAGCAGTTACTGTCACAGATTAGTTTCAGTATCTGAGCTGTTTACAGGGGGAGGTGTAGGAGGGAATCGTGGTGCTCCCTTCCTGGGAGGTGGTGGTGACGATGTGTTGTGAGCCCACCCTCCTGCCCACCGAGACCGTGGGGATTCCATTTCTACCAGCTCGACACAAAAGGGAGATGGCATCAGGGCCACGTTTCTAATTTGTGTCGGGGGGCAACGGAGCTGCCCGTGTGTTTAAAGTTAGAATCACCCTTCATTGAACATTGCTCCTTACTCGGTCGGTGGGACATGGATGTTTCAGAATCTCCACACGAGGCGTCCTGGTCCTCTCCGGCTCGTACCGGGGTTCTCCCAACATGGCGGGGGGCGGGGGTGAGGGAACGGACATCGGGGACTTCACCACCGGGCTTGGCCCTTTCTGTCCTATTCCAGGCTGTTTATCCTGGAATGGTAGAAGGGGAGGGAGTGAGGGTGGGAGTGGGTGGCCCTGCTTTTAGCTGGTATAGGTAGGGGACGTGGTAATGGTGAGGTGTCCGGAGGGAGTCAGTCCACAGTGTTGTATCCATGCAGTGTTATTAATGTGGTGGGTGGGGGGGTGGGTAAAGTGGAGGGGGAGAGAGAGAGAGAAGGAGAGACAGACAGAGACAGAGAGAGAGAGAAGGTGCTGCATGCAGCAGTGAGACCGGTGGAGCATGAGCCTTGTTCGGGGGTCAGTGCTATAACAGATATACAGAGTGTGAGGGAGCAGAGAGAATACGGTGACCCTTATTCTGACAGACTGGGGAAGGTTATTGATGCTTATCCTGAATTGCTGGACATTTCCTCAGACCACAGTTACTGCACTGAGCTGGGTGGTGAGCTCAGATCATGCTCGGTGGGTCTGATGGTGTGGCCCCCTCTGGGAAGAGAACGGTCCCCTTCTGTACTAGAGCAATCACCAGGCTCTCCGTGCCCCTGTCGACAAACCGCGGTGTAATTACACCTTATCTGCCATCCTCGGGGTAAACTGCAGGGCAGCTCCGGACTGAGAAAGCTCAACTGTATGCCCCTTGGCCTTTTAAAGATGGCCCCAGTGTCAGTGGTCATGGAATATCCAGGGGCAACCAGGCGATGGTGAGTACCTCCAGCCATGATGGGTGGGAGTGTTGGGCTGGTATTGAATGAGAGGGACACCATGGGATGTGGTGGGTAGTTAATGAGGTGAGTTCGATAGGATAGCACGAGGAAAGTAGCTCGGCCCCGTGTGGATGATCCCTCTGTCACACTCAATGGAAATGGCACTGAGACAAATTATTGCTATATTTAGCTCAATGAGTCAAAGACTCTGCTGACCCTACACCCAGATACAAAGCTGCAGGACAAATACTCATCCAAAACTCCGCATCATCTGAACTCCCACCAATATCCTGTTCACCTACCATTCTTGGAAACACTTACGTTACACGATGCTGTTAAAATGTTTTCATTTCTGCATTCTGAAACCTGGGAGCACATCCTTCCATAACACTGTCTCTCTGTCTCCCCCTCTGTGTCTATTTCCCACAGCCCTCCCATTTGTTATTGTTTAACTTGATTCCCCCTCCATCTCTGTATCTCTGTGGCAGTCTTGTTCACACCCACAGCATCCCCTTGTCAGGACACAATGGAGAGATGGAGCTGGAAATGGGTGGGAGCTGCACATCCTGTCACTTCCAGCATGGGCTGCAAGTTTCCCCACGCTGGGCAGGGATCTAACACAATGCTACTGAGCAATGCACTGGGGTCGTGTACACAGTCCTACATGCTGGGAGGGTAACTGCTCCTGGGTTACAGATCAATGCACTGGGGAGGTAACTGCTCCTGCGTTACAGATCAATACACTGGGGTGGAGTACAGAGTCCTAGATGCTGGGAGGGTAACTGCTCCTGGTTTACAGATCAATGCGCTGGGGTGCAGTACAGTGTCCTACATGCTGGGAGGGTAACTGCTCCTGGTTTACAGATCAATGCACTGGGTTGGGGTACACAGTCCTACATGCTTGGAGGGTAACTGCTCCAGGTTACAAATTAGTGATCACTGCGCAGCTCCTGGTGATGAACAGATGTTTAATCCGGGTTTATCGATCAATTCATGGGTGTGGTCTCCACTGCTTCTCACACTTAACAGGCAGGAGGCTGGATGAACACAGCAAGCCAGGCAGCATTGGGAGGTGTGGAATTTGACATTTCCCGTGTAAACCTTCTTCAGGACACCTTCAGAGTGTTACTCCCAAAACGTCGATTTCTCCACCTCCTGATGCTGCCTGGCTTGCTGTGTTCTTCCAGCCTCCTGCCTGTCTACTTTGGATTCCAGCATCAGAAGGGGTTTTTTTGTCTCTATCCCAGCTTCCCATACTCGACAGATGGTTTAAAGGTAAATGCTCTGACATGGTCTGTGCAGTGTTTCACTCTGGACAGATTGCTGGATTGTACTGACCAGTGCAATGGATGAATCTGGACAGATTGCTGGCTTGCACTGAGCAGTACACTGTCCTGGTCTGCACAGTGTTCCACGGTGAACAGACATCTCCTCTGGGTTTATGGTGTCTGGGTTGGTTCTGTGAGGTGGATTGAGAGTGTGGAATATCTAACCATTTCAGCTGATCTGGTAATACCTTTAGTTTCCATTCCTGTGATTGGACTCTCCGTCTCTCACCCCCTTAACGTTACAGTGTGCCCAGGTACAGTTCATCATGTTGTTGAATACCCGCTGTCCTGGGAGCAGGCAAAGCCTCTTCATTCAGAAGCAGGCAGCCATTCCCATTGTCCTCGCGTCTCCACGCAGAAAGGAATGATAGCCTTTTAGATAAAGGCTGTCCCAGTTGTACAGGGCTCAAAACATCCTCCCCCTCACCAAGTCCCACCACCAACCAACCACATCAAAATACCCGGTATGTACTGAGAGTAATGGGGCCACTGAGAACATCAGAGAGCAGACCATCAGAGTGATGGGGCCACACTTCCCAAGTCTGGACAGATCAGAGTGAACCCTCCAGTACACATGGTATCACTAAGTCCTGTAATCCCTCTCCATCTATGTAATACACAGCCTGTTATTCTTCCTGAAAAAAGATCACAGGTTCACAGTTACCCACATTATATTCGATCTACCAAGTTGTTGTCTGTTACTTATCCATTTACAGAGTCTCTACCTCCCCTTGAGAACTTCAGTTTATCTCAATCTTACTGTCAGTTAAAATTTAGGTAGAACATGTTTGTTCCATTTCTGGAAACCATTGATGTAATTTGCAAATAGTTGAGGTCCCAGAACTGGTCACTGCAGTCAATAATTTGAGTTAAACTGATAGAGACTGATTTCTCCCTAATTCATTCTTGCTCCTGGCTCAGTATCCCCCCTCCCTCCCCGTATTCCTATGTAGCAGCTTTGAAAGGCTGTATCTTCCCTGCATTTCCTGTGTAACAGGTTGCAAAGATTAAAAGATCTGCTCCAATAGCTGAGTAACAGCATCTAATGGCCGAATGGCCTCATTCTGTTCCTGTTTAAATCTCTTGTTTTTTTTTTAGTGAACATGATGTCTGACACTTCAGTTTATTTTTAGTGCTTATTTTTCCCCAGCATCCATGTTGTGTGTGTACAGGTGTGAGACACAGTGAGAGACGCAAAGTGCATGAATCTTTATTCAAATTTCCACCACCAGGAAGAAAGGAAACACGCGAGTGGCCAGTGACAAGCAGTGCGCTTCACATCAAAGGGCAATGCTGTATGATCAAACAGTGAAGGGGAGGGCAGGGATTAAATCAAAATAGAGTTGGAGGGGGAAATAATGCACTCCACTCCCTGCGGCGCCCACCTCTCCGTGAACAACTCCAGGATGTTGGTGTACACCGCGTACTCCTTCTCCAAGGACACACGGGCTCTAACATAGCAGAATAGGGGCAGGCAGTAGTCCCTAAGAACCCCCTCCACGGCCCGCTGCCTGGTCCTGTTTATGGCCAGTTCAACCAGGCCCAGGAGCAGACCCATGAGGAGGTCTTCAGACCTGTTCTCCCTCCTCCGTACCGGGTGCCCGAAGATCAGGAGCGTGGGACTGAAGTGCAGCCAAAAGCAGAGGAGCAGGTTTTTCAGAAAATCAAAAATGGAGTGCAAACGCCCACACCCAATATATACATGGTCCACGGACTCCACAGCGCCACAGAACAAGCAGTTGGGCTGGGAGTCTATGAACCAACGCAATCTGCGGTTGCGGGGGACCATCCACGACAGCTCCCCGAGAGAAAGGGGAGGACTCCCGCCTAGAGAGCCCTCCATTGGTGATCCCCACCGCCCAGTCGCAAATGGGCACGCCAAGGCGCGAGCGGACGGTGGATGAGAGAGAAGAGATGGACGGTGTGCAGCAGCAGTCGATACAGGACCCGCCTTTTTACGTCCTTAAAAGGGACAAAATTAATATTCCAGAGGCAGCTCAGGTTGTGGGGCACAGGCTCCCGCGGGAAGTACGGGACCCTAGGGCCAATGTGAAATTCCGTCTGGGCTGGGGTGAGCGCGGACGGGATCCCACCGCACACCTGAGCGTCCTCCAACTGGTGCACTACGTCGGGTCCGAGCACCGCCGTTTTAAGGCGTCGGATGGCGGTGGCCACGTACTGGACGTCTACCGCTGCCCTGATCGCTACGTCCTGCGGCAGCGTCCAGCCCAGGCCCCCGGCACCCAGCACATCCCCGACCCTGGTCACCCTCGCCGCCGCGGCCCTCCCCTCCGACAGCCACTCGAACCCGCGAGTACGGAGGTGCGGATTCCTGAGCAACGGCTCCCTGACGACAGCTGCTTCTCCAGCCGGAGGGTAGCGGCGACGCGATTCGACCATGTTCCAGACAGTGATCAGGTCCTGGTAGAAGACAGGCATGGTCTTGAGGGCAACCTCCAAACCGTCACAGTCAACAAACAGGAGCTGCGTGTCGTAGTTGAGGTTACACACCTGGCGGAAAAAATACGTAGCCAGTACGCCCCACCGAGAAGGAGGCTCGACGTAAATGTATTGCTGCAAGGTCTGAAGGCAGAACGTCGTGACCTGGGTGCAGACGCACACCAGCGACTGACCGCCCTCCTCAATAGGGAGACTCAGAACCTGCGCGGTGACCCAGTGCATTTTTTGTTCCAGAAGAAGTCGACCAACGTTCTCCGGAAGGCAGCGACAAAGCCAGGAGGAGGGACCAAAGTGACCAGCCGGTACCACAGCATGGCGGCCACCAGCTGGTTTATGACCAGCAATCGTCTCCTGTAAGATAGCACTCAGAGCAGTCCTGTCCAGCGGCCTAGGCGAGCCGAGACTTTGGCCTCCAGCTCCTGCCAGTTGGCCGGCCAGGATTCCTCAGCCGGGCTGAGGTAGACCCCCAGGTAGAGGAGATGGGTGGTACTCCAGCTGAACCCCCGCAACTCCTCCGGCAGAGTCCACCTGCCACGGATCGACCAGTGGTCTGGAACATTTGGCCCAGTTTATCCTGGTGGAAGACGCTGCCGAGTACATGACCTGGCACACGCGCATCCTCCCCAGGTCAGCCGGGTCGATGAAAGAGAAGAGCACATCGGCGGCGTAAGCCGAGAGGACCAAACCACTGCCCACACCATGCAGAACCAGCCCCTACAACCTACCCCACAAGAGGCGCAGGAAAGGCTCCACGCACAGGGAATACAGCTGGCTGGACGGTGGCAGCCTTGATGTACTCCTCTCCCGAAGTGAAGGGGCGCCGACAGGGAACCGTTAACTTTAACCAGACACTCTGCAGTGGTATGCAAAAGTTGGATCGGGGCGAGGAACAGCATCCCGAACCCAAATGCCCGCAGAGTCCCGAGCAGGTATTCGTGATCGACCCTGTTGAACACCTTCTCCTGGTCGAGAGCAGGAAGGCGCTCGGCAGACCAGCCCGTCGACAGAAATGGATTAGGTCCCGGACCAGGTGGATGTTGTCTTGAATAAAACTCTTGATGGGCTGAATAACCTGCTTCAGTACAGGTGAAGTTGGGATTAATGCACAACATTTTGGAACCATCAGTGAATAGGCCACTTCTGACTTTATGATGGAGGAAAGGCGATTGATGCTGCAGCTGCTGCGAGCCCACAGTGTCTCATGGATGGCTAGTTTCCATGTGCTTGGTCCTTTAGAAGTATGTCCCTACTTCACAGGAGGGAGTGCTACATCACACAGTGGGCAGGGTCTTCAATATGAGCTGAGACTTTCCGTCCACCAGGACTGTGTGCTGGCGGCTCCGACAGATACTGTCAGGGACAGATCCATCTGGGACAAGGGGTTTGGTGAGAATGTTTCCCTCTTGTTGGTTCCCCTATCACTTCCCCCAGTCTGACTGCTGTGTATGTGAGGCCCCTCAATGCTCAGTCAGTGGTGGGCCTGTGGATACACTCTTGGTGATGAACATTGAAGTCCCACACCCAGAGGACGTTCTGTGTCCTTGTCATTCCTGAAGAAGTGCATGTGCCCGAAACGTCGAATCTTCTGTTCCCTAGATGCTGCCTGACCTGCTGTGCTGTTCCAGCAATAAAGTTTCAGCTGTGTCCTTGTCACCCTCAGTGCTTCCTCTGATTTGTTTCTAACATCGAGGGGAACTGAGTTATCACCGAGAGGAGGGGTGGGGGGCAGGAGATATCCATCCTCAGGCGATTTCCTTGACCATGATCTGTTACCATGAGATTTCCAGTGTTCTGGAATTAATGTTGGGGAATTGCAGGGTAACTCCTTCCCTGACTGTATCCCAGGGAGTCCCCATCACTGGTGTGTCTATCCTGGCGGTGGGACAGGATTACCCAAAGATGGTGATGGGGCTTCATGAAACATGAACCATCAGGCCTGGTCCCGTGAGTATGACGATGTTGCACTGTTTCCTGACGGGAGTGTGGTGCTGGAAAAGCACAGCAGGTCCGGCAGCGTCCGTGGAGCAGGGGAATGAACGTTTCAGGCATAATCTTTTAATCAGGAATGAGACTTGTGGACCGGGGAGCTGAGAGATAAATGGGAGGGGACTGGGGCTTTGGCTGGGGGGAAGGAAGCTGGGAATGTGATCAGAAGATGGAGGTGGGGGAGAAGCGATAGGTCAGAGAGGAGGGTGGGGTGGATGGGGGAAAAGGTGATGGACAGGTCAAGGTGTTCCCCTGAACTTTATGTCCCCAACATCGTATAAGTGATGTTCCTTGAAAGGTTCTGTCCCCAACATTCTATAATGTCATTCCCCGGAACGTTCTGTCCCTGACATTGTTTGTGAACGGCCGGACGTCAGTGAATTGAACAAACGATAATATCCCGAGGGAAGAGATCCCGTTCCAGGGAGAAGGGGACACTGCTCCGAAGGCCACTCAGTCAGTTAAAGGGGTGAATACGTTTTCCCTGCGTTTACATTTCTTCACGACACAGAATCATCCACAATTTAGACCAAAATACAGGAATTCCCAAACTCCGTTTGTCTTCAGGAAACTGGGAGAGAGTCCTTCAGGACAGCAACATTTCCACCCTCCGTATTAGGAACTGGGAAGGACTGACCTGTGTCTGCTCTCGAGTGATCGAGTGTGTGGGAATGTTCTAAAACTATCTGTCCTTATGGATGTGTCTCTGTGTGTTTGGGGAGGGAGGGTTTCTTGTGGTTTATGTCACATTTTAGTCAGTAATTCAGACCTTCCCATTTGTTATTCCAGCTCCAATTATTTTAACAAGTCCCTGAATGCAGGGACACATTTGGAAATCTAACTGGGCCCCCAATCAAACGGGTCCCTTTGCCTCCAGGCTGACGGATAATGGGTTTGTTTTCCTTCCTCACAGTTAACGTAGTGACCATCTATGTCCTGCTTTATAAAGATTGTGGATTGTCTCCATGTGTCAGACGTTACCTGGGGGCCATGGCAGCGGCGGATCTCCTGGTCATTATCCTCGACCTGATTCTGAGACACATTCCCATTGTTTATCTGGAACAGTTTTATTTCCTGATGGACTCCATTCCCGTGTGTAATATCCACGCCGTCCTGCTTTATGCAGCCACTGACTGCTCTGTCTGGTTCACCGTCACTTTCACCTTTGATCGGTTTGTGGCCATTTGTTGCCAGAAGCTGAAAAGTAAATATTGCAGTGAGAAAACGGCGGCTGTGGTTCTGGGAGCAGTGACTGTGCTGAGCTGTTTAAAGAACATTTCCTGGTATTTTATGCTCACGGCTTGGTATTGGCTGGGGAACAATCCCTGGTTTTGTTATGTAACAGACTCTGTTCGAACCTCCAGTGTCTGGGGTACAATCGAGTTCCTCCATCACATTCTAACCCCGTGTGTCCCATTTCTTCTGATTCTGCTGCTCAATGTTCTCACCGTCAGACACATTTTAGTGACCAGCAGAGCCCGGAGGAGACTCCGCGCTCACACCAATGGGGACGCTCAGTCTGACACTGAAATGAGAAACCGAAAAAAATCCATCATTTTACTGTTTGTGATCTCGGCCAATTTCATCATGTTATGGTCAACGTTAATGCTTTATTCTCTATGGAACAGGTTGTCTCATATTGGGTCTGGGTCTGTATATCTTGATCCCTTTGTGGGGGAATTGGGCTTCATGCTGCAGGTCCTCAGTTGCTGCACAAATACCGCGATTTATGCCGTGACCCAGACTAAGTTCAGGCAGCAGCTGAAGAATGTGCCGAAATATCCCTTCACCCAAATCCATCCATCCATCAAATTCCCTCATTAATCTATCCATCCGGGATTTTCTCATTTCAGTTCAGTGTTTCAGCGATGGAGCAGCCTGTCGCTATGGTAACAGACTGAGGGTAGAGCTGGTTTGTCCATCCTTATCCCACAGGGGGGTTACAGGGAAACATTTCAATGTTTCTCACAACTCAGGGGCCAGTGAGAAAAGGCACAATCCCACTGACTGTATCCATCACTTCCATTTGTAAACAACAAAAATGTTGATTAAAGCGTGCCGAGCAGCAGAGTGACCGATGTTGTTGTGTGTCTTTGTGTTGGAGAAACTGAGCTGGAGAGAGACAGACTCAGCCCCAAGTCCTGGTCCTCAGGGAAGGGGAGGGCAGCGCCCTGAGCTCAGGAGCTGGGTTTAAATCCCTCTGACCCCCCACTCCAATCTGGCCTCCCATTTCCTCTCCCCCACTTTTCCTCCTCAATTCTCTCCCACTCTCTCGCTCTTTCAGCACACTCTCTCGTTCTCATCACCTCTCCCTTTCACTCTTCCTCTTCCCCCTCTCTCTCACACACACCCCCAAGCCCGGTTTCTCCACATGCCTTCACACCTCCCTGTCCCCCTTCCCCTTGTCTCTCCTGCCGACTCTGTCTCCCTCCCACAATTCTGTTTCGACCCAATTTTCCCTCCTCCCACCTCCCACATCCCACCCCCAACCCCCACACGCAGCCGCACCACCACGAACTCCCCAGACTCTGGTTCAGAGGGAGAGGGAAGAATCAGGGGACAGAGTGTGTCAGAGAGAGGGGGGGAGGGCGGGATAGAGATGCAGGCAAAGAGAAACGATGGGAGGTGGGGAGGGAGAGAGACACCGAGGGAGGGGGATCGAGAGTGAGAGAAGGAGGAGAGGGAGATAGAGTGAGAGGGAGAGAAAGAACGACAGGGGAGGAGACAATGAGAGAGAGGGGTGAGAGACGGGGGCGAGAGGGGGGACCGAGAGAAGGGGAACAGAGAGCGCGGAGAGAGGGGGGAAGAGAGAGCAGATAGAGAGTGAGGGAAAAGAGAAGGTGGGAGAGAGAGGATAGGCGAGAGAGAGAGGATGGGAGAGAGGAGGGGAGATGGAGTAGGGGAGAGAGAGAAGGGAAGAGAGAGGAAGGGAGAGAATCGATAGGAGAGGGGGGGGAGAGGAAGCAAGAGAGTGGAAGGGAGAGTGGAGGGAGGAGCGAGGAGGGGGAGAGAGGAGAAGGAGAGAGGAGAGGGAGAGTGGAGGGGAGAGGAGGGCGTGAGAGATGGGAGGGGAAAGGGTGTAGAGAGAGGGGCGTAGAAAGAGGGGGTTAGAGAGACGGTGAGGAGAGAAGGGGTAGAGAGAGGGGGTAGAGAGGGGAGAAGACAGAGGGCGAGAGAGAGAGACGTAGAGAGAGGGGCGGTGAGAGAGAGAGAGAGAGAGAGAGGGGAGGCCGAGAGAGGGAAGGGAGATTGAGAGGGGAGGGAGAGTGAGAGGAGAGGGCGAGAGACAGGAGGGTGAGAGACGGGAGGGAGAGAGGGGAGGGCGAGAGAGAACAGGGCGAGAGAGGGGAGGGCAAGAGAGGGGATGGCGAGAGAGGGAAGGGAGAGTGAGAGGAGAGGGAGAGGGAAGGGAGGGAGAATGAGAGGGGAGGGCGAGAGAGAAGGGAGAGAGAGAGCGAAGCAAATGGGAAAGAGAGGAGCGAGACAGAGCGAGAGAGGAGAGAGCGGGGGTGATAGAGAGAGAGTGGGCGAGAGTGAGCGAGAGTGGGGCGAGACGGGGTGAAAGAGAGAGAAAGAGAGAGAGAGGGAGAGAGGTGCAAAGAGAGGTGCAAGTGAGAATGAGAGAGCAAGAGTGAGATGAGAGCAAGTGTGGGAAAGAGTGAGATGTGTGTGGGAGAGAGGGTGAGGGAGAGAGGGAGAGACCGAGCTAGAGAGAGCAAGAGAGGGGCGAGAGTGGTGTGACAGAAAGAGAAAGGGGAGAGACACGGGGAGAGAGAGGGATAGAAAGTGCTGGGGGATAAAGAGAGGGACAGAGAGAGCATAAGCGGCCGAGGGAGAGTGAGCGAGAGGCAGAGAGATAGGGAGGGCGAGAGAGAGGAGGGCAGAGCGAGAGATCGGGGCAAGTGAGAGACAGAGGGATGAGAGAGAGGGGTGCGAGAGAGAGAAGGTGAGAGGGGAGGACTGAGAAAGAGAGACGGTGAGAGAGAGCAACACACAGACAGAGAGAGACATAGAGCAAGAATGAGAGAGAAGAGGTGAGAGATGGAGAGAGACAGACAGAGCATCAGTGAGAGAGAGAGCGAGAGAGACAGTGAGATGAGAGAGAGGGAGGCAAGAGAGAGGGAGAGAGGGAGTGAAATAGAGAGAGAGCATGAGAGCGCGAGGGAGGGTGAGAGTTTGAGAAAGAGAGACCGAGAGAAAGAGTGAGAAAGACAGGGTGTGAGAGAGAGAGGGGGGGGCGGGGGGAGAGAGGGGTAGCAAGAGATCGGGAGAGAGAAGAGAGAGGAGGCGAGTGAGAGACAGAAGAATGAGAGAGAGGGATAAGTTCACACGAGAGAGACAGAGGCAGCGAGACAGAGAGGGAGACCTGAGAGTGACAGAGAGACAGACAGTTTGAGAGAGATAGAGGGGGCAAGAGAGAGACAGAAGGATAAGAGAGAGAGACGGGGGGCACAAGAGAGACAGAGGCAGCGAGAGAGGGAGGGAAAGGCTAAGAGAACAAGAGACACAGGGAGACAGAGAGATAGAGAGGCAGAGACAGAGAGGCAGAGAGACCGAGTGAGAGAGAGGGGCGATGGGGGCGTGAGAGAGGGGGATGGAGAGGGAGGGATTGCGTGACAGGGCAAGAGAGATGGCAGAGAGAGTGCGCAGAGTGAGGGGCCAAAGAGAGGGGGAGAGAGGGGGGAGAGAGAGGGGGAGTGGGGAGAGAGAGAGACTGCGCAGAGAGAGAGGGAAAAGAGAGGGGGAGAGAGGGGGAGAGAGAGAGGGGACAGAGCGGGACAGAGAGGGGAGAGAGGGGGAGAGATAGAGGGGTTGTGAGAGAGGATGTGTGTGAGAGAGAATGGGTGTTAGAGAGACGTGGTGTGTGAAAGAGAAGGGGCATGAGAGAATGGGTATGAGAAAGAGGGGGTGGGACAGAGATAGAGAGAGAGAGACAGATTGGTGAGAGAGAGTGGGGTGAGATGGGAGTGAGAGAGAGGGTCTGTGAGAGAGAAGGGTTGAGGGATAATGATGATAGAGAGAGGGGTGAGAGAGAGGGCGTGAGAAAGAGAGAGAGGGAGTGAAAAAGAGATCGTGATGAGAGAGAGGGGGGGTTGGGGGTGAGAGAGAAAGTGGAGAGGGGGTAAGAGAGAGTGGAGTGAGAAGGAGAAAGTGTGAGAGTGGGTGAGAGACGGGTGAGTGGGAGGAGTGAGGGGTAGGGTCAGAGAGAGAGAGAGAGCGAGGGGCAAGAGACGAAGGATGTGAGAGATGGAGAGGGGTGAGGGGGTGAGAAAGTGAGGGGGTGAGGGGTTGCGGGAGAGGGGATGTGAGAGGGGGGAGAGAGAGGGGTTGAGAGAGAGGGGGGGTGAGAGAGTGAGGGGTGAGGGAGAGATGGGGTGAAGAGAGAAGGGGGTGGGAGAAGAGGTGGTGAGGGGTGTGAGAGATGAGAGAGAGAGAGAGGGTGAGAGAGAGGGAGTGAGAAAGAGAGAGAGGGAATGAGAAAGAGAAAGAGAGAGGGTGGGGGAGATGGAGGGGGTGAGAGAGAGGGGCTCAGAAAGAGTGGGAGTCAGAGAGAGGGGTTAGAGAGAGAGGGAGTGAGAGAAAGGGGGATGTGGAGGGGTGAGAGAGATGGTGGATGAGAGAGAGGAGGGTGAGAGATTGAGGGTGTGAGAGAGTGAGGTTATAAGAGAGAGGGTTTGTGAGTGGGGTGGTGAGAAGGGTGGTGAGTGAGAGAGCGAGTGAGAGAGAGGGGCTGAGAGAGAGGGAGTGAGAGAGCGGGTAAAATAGAGAGGGGGTGAGAGAGAGAGGTGTGTAAAAGAGAGGGATTGAGAGAGAGAGAGAGAGGTGGGAGAGAGATGGGGTGAAGAGAGAAGGCATTGGGAGAGAGACGGGGTGAGGGGTGTGAGAGATGAGAGAGAGGGTGAGAGAGAAGGGAGTGAGAAAGAGAGAGAGGGGATGAGAAAGAAAAAGAGAGAGGGTGGGAGGGATGGAGGCTGTGAGAGAGCGAGGGTGTGTGAGAATAGTGTGAAAGAGAGGGGGATGCGAAAGAGATTGGGGTGGGAGAGAGAGAGGGCTGAGAGAGAGGGAGTGGGAGAGAGAGGGGGTGAGAGAGAAATAGGGGTGGGGGAGAGAGAGAATGAGAGGATGAGAAGGTGAGAAAGAAAGAGTCTGAGGGAGGGGAGAGATGAGAGAGAGCAGGGTGAGATAGAGAGTGTGCTGAGAGAGAAAGGGGGCTGAGAGAGAGGGGAGTGAGAGAGAAGGGGCTGAGAGAGAGGGGACTGACAGAGAAACGGGGCTGAGAGAGGGGTTCAGAAATAGTGGGGGTGAGAGAGAGGGGGTGAGGGAGAGAGGGGGTGAGAGAGAGAGGGGGATGTGGGGTGTGAGAGTGAGAGACGTGGGTGAGAGAGAGGAGGGTGAGAGATTGAGTGTGTGAGAGAGTGAGGCTAAGAGAGAGAGGGATTTGAGAGGTGGGTGGTGAGGGGAGTGATGAGTGAGAGAGGGCATGAAAGAGAGGGGGTGAGATAGTTAGGAAGTGAGAGAGCGAGGGAATGAGAGAGAGGGTGAGAGAGAGGGGTGAGAGAAAGGGGTGAGAAGAGTGGGGAGAGAGACAGAATGGGCTGAGAGAGTGGGGGCCAAGAGAGAGCGGGCTGAAAGTGGAGTGAGATAGAGAGAGTTTGTGTGAGAGAGAGAGGGGGGATGAGAGAGAAGGGTGAGAGAGAGGCGTTTGAAAGAGGGAGAGAGGGGCTGAGAGAGAGAGGGGGTGTGAGAGAGAGAGGTGTGAGAGAGAGGGGGTGAGAGAGAGGAGTTAGAGAAACGGTGGTGTGAAAGAGAGGGGGTGAGAGAGCGGGGGTGAGAGAGAGGGGTGAGAGAGAGAGGGTGGTGAGAGAGAGAGGATGAGAGAGTGACGGAAGTTGAGAGAGGGGATGGTAAGAGAGAGAAGGGGGTGAAAGAGAGAGGGAGTGAGAGAATGAGGGGATAAGCGAATGAGGGGGGTTGAGAGAGGGGGTGGTGAGTGGGGGATGAGAGAGAGAGGGAGTGAGAGAGAGGGGGGAGAGAGAGAGGAAGTGAGAGAGAGAGGGAATGAGAGAGAGGGTGAGAGAGAGGGATAAGAGAGAGAGGGGTATGAGAGAGGGGTAAGAGAGAGGGGTTGAGAGAGAGAGGGTGAGAGAGAGGGGTTGAGAATATGAGGGAGGTTGAGAGAGGGGATGGTAAGAGAGAGAAGGAGTGAGAGAGAGGGGTTGAGAAAGAGAGGGTGAGAGAGAGGGGTTGAGAGAAAGGGTGAGAGGTGTTGAGATAGAAAGGGGGTGTGAGAGATTGAGGGGATGAGCGAGTGAGGGGGGTTGAGAGAGGGGGTGGTGAGAGGGGGGTGAGAGAGAGAGGGCGTGAGAGAGAGGGAATGAGAGTGAGAGAGGGTGAGAGAGGGGGTGAGAGAGAGGGGTTGAGAAAGAGAGGGTGATGAGAGAGGGAGTGGTTGTGAGAGAGGGGTTGAGAGTGCGAGGGGTGGGTCAGAGAGAGGGTGAGAGGGAGGTGTGAGAGAGAGGGGGTGAAAAGAGTGCGGGGTGGGAGAGAGAGAGGCGGGTGAGAGAGAGAGAGCGAGGTGAGAGAGGTTAGAGGGAAGTTGAAGTGAGAGACAGAGAAGGGGTGGGAGAGAGTGGGGGTGAGAGATGAGAGAGAGGGTGAGAGAGGGGAAGTGAGAAGGAGAGAGAGGGGATGAGAAAAAGACACAGAGATGGTGGGAAGAGGGCGAGGGTGAGAGAACGAGAGTGTGTGAAAGTGTGTGTGTGTGAGAGAGAGAGGGGATGTGAAAGAGATTGGCGTGGGAGAGAGAGAGGGTGTGACAGAGAGATGGGTGTGAGAGGGAGAGGGGATAATAGAATAAGGGGCATTGAGAGCGGGGGTGGCAAGAGAGAGAGGGGAGTGAGAGAGAGAAGGAGTGAGAGAGTGGGTGAGAGAGAGAGGGTGAGAGACAGGAGGTTGTGAGAAAGGGGGGTGAGAGACTGAGTGTGTGAGAGAGTGAGGGGATGAGAGAGTGAGGGTTTTGAGAGGGGGATGAGAGAGATAGGGTGTGAGAGAAAGGGGTTGAGAGAGAGAGGGTTGGGAGAGAGAGGGGAGAGAGAGAGAGAGGGTTGATAGAGAGAGGGTGCAAAGAGGGGGATGAGAGGTGAGAGAGAGGGTGAGAGAGGGAGTGAGAAAGAGAGGGGAGATGAGAAAGTGACAGAGAGATGGTGGGAGAGAGAGGGTGTGACAGAGAGAGAGGGATGAGAGAGAGGGGGAGTGAGACAGAGCGGGGTGCGAGAGAGAGGAAGTGAGAGAGAAGGAATGAGAGAGAGAGGGTGAGAAAGAGAGGGGTGAGAGAGGGGTGAGAGAGCAGGGTTGAGAGAGAGAGGGTGATGAGAGAGGGAGAGGGTGTGAGAGAGGGGTTGAGAGAGAGAGGGGTGGGAGAGAGAGGGGGTGAGAGAGAGGGGGTGAGAGAGAGAGGTGAAGAGAGAGAGAGTGGGGTGGGAGAGAGAGGTGGGTGAGAGAGAGAGCTAGGTGAGAAGGAGGTGAGAGGGAGGTGGGAGTGAGAGACAGAGAAGGTGTGGGAGAGAGTGGGGGTGAGAGATGAGAGAGAGGGTGAGACGGGGAAGTGAGAAGGAGAGCGCGGATGAGAAAGAGACACAGACATGGTGGGAGAGAGGGAGAGGGTGAGAGAGCGAGGGTGTGTGAGACTGTGAGAGAGGGGGGATGAGAAAGAGATTGGATTGGGAGAGAGAGAGGGTGTGACAAAGAGAGGGGATGAGAGAGTGAGGGGTGTTAAGAGAGAGGTTGGTAAGAGAGAGGGGGTGTGAGAGAGAAAGTCAGTGAGCGAGAGATAGAGTGAGAGAGAGAGGGTGAGAGTGAGGAGGGTGAGAGACAGGAGGGTGAGAGATTGAGGGTGTGAGAGAGTGAGTTTATGAGAGAGACGGGTTTGAGAGGTGGGTGGTGAGTGAAAGAGGGAGTGAGCGAGTGAGGTAGTGAGAGAGAGAGGGTGAGAGAGAGGGGTGAGAGCGAGGGGTGAGAGAGGGTGTTTTAGAGAGGGGGGATTGAGGGAGAGGGGTGAGAGAGAGATGGGGTAAAGAGAGAAGGGGGTGGGAGAGAGAGGGTTGAGGGGTTTGAGAGATGAGAGAGGGTGAGAGAGAGGGAGTGAGAAAGAGAGAGAGAGGGGATGAGAAAGAGAAATAGAGAGGGTGGGAGAGATGGAGGGGGTGAGAGAGCGAGGGTGTGTGAGAGTAGTGTGAGAGAGAGGGGGATGTGAAAGAGATTGGGGTGGGAGAGAGAGAGGGCTGAGAGAGAGAGGGGTGGGAGAGAGAGGGGGTGAGAGATAAATAGGGGTGGGGGAGGAAGAGAGAATGGGAGGATGAGAGGTTGAGAAAGAGAGAGTGTGAGGGAGGGGAGAGATGAGAGAGCAGGGTGAGATCGAGAGGGTCCTGAGAGAGAAGGGGCTGCTTGAGAGGGGGTTGAGAGAGAAACGGGGCTGAGAGAGAGAGGCTTAGAGAGAGTGGGTGTGAGAGGGGGGTTCAGGGAGAGAGGTGGTGAGAGAGAGAGGGGGATGTGAGAGAGAGGGGTGAGAGAGAGTGGGGAAAGAGACAGAAGGGGCTGAGAGAGGGGCCTGAGAGAGCGCGGGCTGAGAGAAAGGGGGTGTGAGAGAGAGAGTGTGTGAGAGAGAGGGGATGAGAGAGAGGGGTGTGAGAGAACCGTTGAAAGAGGGAGAGAGGGGCTGAGAGAGGGAGTGAGAGAGTGGCGTGAGTGAGAGAGAGGTTTTGAGAGAGAGAGGGGTGAGAGAGGGGGTGAGAGAGATAGGTGAGAGAGGGTGGTGTGAGAGTGAGGGGATGAGAGAGAGGGGCAGAGAGAGTGGGTGTGAGATGGAAGGGTTGAGAGAGGGGGGTGAGAGAGAGGGGTGTGAGAGAGAGAGGGTGAGAGAGAGGCGTTAAAAGAGGGTGAGAGGGGCAGAGAGGGTGGGTTGAGAGAGAGAGGGTGAGAGAGAGGGGTTGAGAGAGACGGGGTGTGAAAGAGAGGGGCTGAGAGAGAGTGTGTGAGAGAGAGTGGGGGTGAGAGAGAGGGGGTGTGTTAGTGAGGGGGTGAAAGGGAGAAAAGGGATGAGATAGAGTGTGTGAGAGAGGGGTGGTGAGAGAGAGAGGGAGTGAGAGAGAAGTGGCGAGACAGAGTGTGGGGAGAGAGCGGGGAGAGAGAGTGGGGAGAGAGGAGTGAGAGAGGGGAGAGAGAGTGGTGAGAGACAGTGTGTGGTGAGGGGGGTGAGAGAGAGGGGGTGAGCGAGGGGGAAGAGAGAGGGGGAGAGAAACGGTGGAGAGAGAAGGGGAGAGAGGGGGTAGAGAGTGGGAGAAAGAGATTTAGAGGGGAGAAAGAGTTAGAGTAGTGACACAGAGAGGGTAAGAGAGAGGGGAGGTGAGAGAGTTGGGGTGAGAGAGAAATAGGGGTGGGGGAGAGAGAGAGAGTCAGAGGATGAGAGGGTGAGAAAGAGAGAGAGTGTGAGGGAGGGGAGAGATGAGAGAGAGCAGGGTGAGATCGAAAGCGTACTGAGAGAGGGGAGTGAGAGAGAAACGGGGCTGAGAGAGGGGGGGCTGAGAGAGAAACGGGGCTGAGAGAGAGTGGGGGTGAGAGAGGGGGTGAGGGAGAGAGGGGGATGTGAGAGGGGGCTGAGAGAGAGACGGTGGGTGAGAGAGAGAGGGGTGAGATAGAGGGGGTGAGAGAGAGATTGGGGTGAGAGACAGAAGGGGCTGAGAGAGAGGGGGCTGAGAGAGAAACAGGGCTGAGAGAGAGGTTTTCAGAGAGAGTGGGGTGTGTGAGAGAGAGGGTGTGAGGGAGAGGCAGAGAGAAAGAGAGAGAGGGGATGAGAAAGAGAAATAGAGAGGGTGGGAGAGATGGAGGGGGTGAGAGAGCGAGGGTGTGTCAGAGTAGTGTGAGAGGGAGGGGAATGTGAAAGAGAGAAAGAGAGGGCTGAGAGAGAGGTGGGAGAGAGAGGGGGTGAGAGAGAGGCGTGAAAACAGAGGGGCTAATAGTGTGGGGGAAGAGAGAAAGGGTGAGAGAGAGGGTTTGAGAGAGAGGGACGGTGTGAGAGAGAGGGGCTGAGAGAGAGTGTGTGAGAGAGAGTGGGGGTGAGAGAGAGGGGTTGTGTGAGTGAGGGGGTGAAAGGGAGAGAAGGGATGAGACAGAGTGTGTGAGAGAGGGGCGGTGAGAGAGAGAGGGAGTGGGAGAGAAGGGGCGAGACAGAGTGTGGGGAGAGAGCGGGGGGAGAGAGGAATGAAAGAGGGGAGAGAGAGTGGTGAGAGACAGTATGTGGTGAGAGAGGGTGAGAGAAAGGGGGTGTGAGAGGGGGAAGAGAGAGGGGAAAGAGAGATGGGGTGAGAGACGGTGGAGAGAGTGGGGAGAGAAAGGGTGGAGAGAGAAGGGGAGAGAGGGGGTAGAGAGTGGGGGAAATAGATTTAGAGGGGAGAAAGAGTTAGAGTAGTGAGACAGAGAGGGGTAAGAGAGAGGGGAGGTGAGAGAGTTGGGGTGTGAGAGAAATAGGGGTGGGGAGAGAGAGAGTCAGAGGAGGAGAGGGTGAGAAAGAGAGAGAGTGTGAGGGAGGGGAGAGATGAGAGAGAGCAGGGTGAGATCGAAAGGGTACTGAGAGAGAATGAGGGCTGAGAGAGAGGGGAGTGAGAGAGAAAGGGGACTGAGCGAGAGGGGGTTGAGAGAGAAACAGGGCTGAGAGAGAGGGGTTCAGAGAGTGTGGAGTGTGAGAGAGAGGGTGTGAGGGAGAGAGAGGGATGTGAGAGGGGGGTGAGAGAGATGGTGGGTGAGAGAGAGAGGGGTGAGAGAGAGGGGGGTGAGAGAGAGATTAGGGAGAGAGACAGAAGGTGCTGAGAGAGAGGGGGCTGAGAGAGCGCGGGATGAGAGAGAGGGTGAGAGAGAGGGCGTGAGAGAGATTGGAGAAAGAGAGGGGGAAGTCAGAGGGGGAAGAGAAAGTGGAGAGAGGGGGTAGAGAGTGGGGGAAAGAGGTTGATATGGGAGACAGAGTTAGAGTAGAGAGACAGAGAAGGGGTAAGAGAGAGGGGAGGTGAGAGAGTGGGGAGGTGAGAGAGGGGGGCGTGAGAGAGGGTGGTGTGAGAGGGAGTGAGAGAGTGGGATGTGGGAGGGGGGAGAGAGAGAGGGCTGAGAGAGGGGGGGCTGAGAGAGAAAGGGGGCTCAGAGAGAGAGGGTCTGAGGGGGTGAGAGAGAGAGGTGGTGCGCGAGAGAGAGGGAGTGAGACGGAGAGTGATTAGAGAGAGGGAGAGAGGGGTGATAGAGGGGTGAGAGAGAGAGGGGAGAGAGAGAGAGTGGTGAGAGACAGGGGGTGTGACAGATGGGGGTGAGAGAGATGGGGCTGAGAGAGGGGTGTGGGAGATTGGGTTGAGAGAGGGAGGGGTGAGGTTTGGTGAGCGAGGGGCGTGAAGGGGTTGAGAGGGGTTAAGAGCAGGGGGTTTGGGGATGAGACAGCCGTGTGAGGGGGGATGAGAGAAAATGAGAGAGTGAGGAGAGGGAGGGGATGAGAGATAGAGTGGGGTGAGAGAGAGAGGGGCTGAGAGAGCGCGGGGGTGAGACAGAGGAGGGTGTGAGAGAGGTGGGTGAGAGAGAGTGTATGAGAGAGGGGGGAGAGAGAGGGTGGGTATGAGGGAGAGAGTGATGGGGCGAGCGAGAGTGAGAGAGAGAGGGTGTGTGAGAGAGGGGAGAGATGAGAGAGAGCGGGGTGGGGGTGGGTGAGAGAGAAAGGGGCTGAGAGAGAGGGGGGTGAGAGAGAGGCGGTGAGAGAGAGGGGATGAGAGAGGGAAGAGATGAGAAAGAGCGGGGTGAGAGAGAGAGGTGAGAGAGGGGATGGTGGAGTGAGAAGGAGCGGGTATGAGACAGAGGGGATGAGAGAGAGACAGTGAGAGGGTATAATCGAGAGGGTGCTGAGAGAGAAAGGGGGCTGAGAGAGAGGGAAGTGACAGAGAAAAGGGGCTGAGAGAGGGGCTGAGAGAGAAAGGGGGCTGAGAGAGAGGGGCTGAGAAAGAAGGAGGGCTGATAGAGAGGGGCTGAGAGAGAGGGGGTGAGAGAGAGACTGGTGTGAGAGAGAGGGGTGAGAAAGAGAGCTGGTATGTGTGTGTGAGAGAGAGAGGGGATATAGAGAGAAAGGGTTGAGAAAATGGGGGTGAGAGTGAGAGGGGGTGAGGGTGAAGGGGTTGAGGAAGAAAAAGTGAGGGGATGCGAGAGAGTGTGAGAGAGGGTGTGAGAGAGAAGGGAGAGATGAAAGAGAGAGCAGGTGAGAGAGAAAGGGAGTGAGAGAGAGGGAGGGTGAGAGAGAGGGGGAGAGATGAGAGAGAGGGATGAGAGAGAAGGGGCTGAGAGAGGGGTTAAGAGAGAGGGTCTGAGAGAGAGAGAGGGTGACAGAGAGGGTGTGTGTGAGAGAGAGAGGGGTGAAAGGGAGGTGAGAGAGGGGGAGAGAGGGGGAGAGAGTTTGGGGAGTGGGGACAGGGCAGAGAGGTGTCAGAGCGAGGGCGTGAGAGCGTTAGAGGTCAGAGAGAGAGAAGTTGAGAAAGTTAGAGGGATGAGGGAGAGTTAGAGGGTTGAGAGAGAGGGAGAGGTGAGAGAGGGGAGGTGAGAGAGAGTGGAGTTGAGAGAGGGTGGAGGTGAGAGAGGGATGAGGTGAGAGAGGGAGGTGGTGAGAGACAAGGGGTGAGAGAGAGAGAGGGGTGAGAGAGAGAGTGGGGTGAGAGAGAGAGAGAGATGAGGGGGTAGAGAGGGGGAAGAGAGGGGGAGAGAGAATTGGGGAGACAGGGTGAGAGAATTAGAGTGGTAAGAGAGGGAAGGGAATGAGAGAGAGGGGTGAGAGAGAGAAGAGTGAGAGAGAGGGGTTGAGAGAGGGGGAGAGAGAGGGTTGTGCGGGAGAGGGGCCTGAGAGAGAGGGGGGTGTGAGAGAGAGAGAGAGGGTGAGAGGGAGGGGCGAGAGAGAGGGTGAGAGAGAGGGGTTGAGAGATAGAGGGGTGGTGAGAGAGAGGGGTGAGAGAGAGAGAGAAGGTGAGTCAGAGAGTGGGTAGAGAGCAGGGGGAGAGGGGTGACAGAGGATGGACAGAGAGTGGTGAGAGACAGAGTGGGGTGAGAGAGAGGGGGTGAGAGAGAAAGGGGGCTGTGAGAGAGGCTGAAAGAGAGAGAGAGGGGTGTGAGAGAGGGGGGTGAGAGAGAAAGGGGGCTAAGAGAAAGGGGTTGAGAGAGCAGCAGAGAGAGAGGGAGAGAGAGAGGGGTGGCAGAGAAGGGGTATGAGAGAGAGGGTGAGAGAGAGGAGTTGAAAGAGAAGGAATGAGAGCGAGAGGGGTGAGAGAGAGAGGGAGTGAGAGGGGGGTTGAGAATGGGAGAGGTATGGGGGAGTGGGGAGAGGGCAGAGAGGTGTTAGAGAGAGGGGTGAGAGAAGTAGAGGAATGAGAGAGTTAGAGGGGTGAGAGAGAGAGGGGATGTGAGAGAGCAGGGGTGAGAGAGGGAGGTGGTGAGAGAGGGGTGAGAGAGAGGGGTGAGAGAGAGGGGTGGGAGAGTGAGGTGAGAGAGGGGGGCTGAGAGAGAGGATTGAGAGAGAAGGGGGTGAGAGAGGGAGTGAGAGAGAGGGGAGAGATGAGAGAGCGGGGTGAGGGGGGTGTGAGAGAGAAAGGTTACTGAGAGAAAGTAGGCTGAGAGAGAGATAGTGAGAGAGTGAGAGAGACAGAGTGTGTGAGAAAGTGGAGAGGGACGGCGAGGGAAGTGAGAGAAAGGGAGGTGAGATACAGGGGGTGAGAGAGAGGGGTGTGAGATAGAGAGAGAGTGAGGGTGCGCGTGTGTGAGAGAGAGTATGTGAGAGTGATGGCGGGTGAGAGAGAGGGGAGAGATGAGAGACAGAAAGTGGGGTGAGACAGAGGGGTTGAGAGAGAAAGGGGACTGAGAGACAGAGGGGTTGAGAGATGGGGCCTGAGAGAGAGGGTGACAGAGAGAGGTTGTGAGAGACAGATGGGTGAGAGAGAGGGGGATTGAGAGACAGAGGGGTGAGAGAGAGGGGTGAGAGAGAGGGGCTGAGAGAGAGGGGCTGACAGAGAAAGGGTGACAGAGAGAGGTTGTGAGAGACAGATGGGTGAGAGAGAGAGGGATTGAGAAACAGAGGGGTGAGAGCGAGGGGGTGAGAGAGAGAGGGTGAGAGAGAGGGGAGGTAAGAGATGAGGGCTGAGGGAGGGAGGAGGTGGGAGAGGGAGAGGCTGATAGAGGCAGGGGGTGGGAGACAGAGGGCTAAGAGATAGGGTTTGTGAGAGAGAGGGTGAGAGAGAAAGATGGCTGAGAGCGAGGGTAGAGAGAGAGAGGCTGAAAGAGAGAGAGGGGTGAAAGAGATGGCGTGAGAGAGAGAAAGCAGACTGAGAGAGAGAGGTTGAGAGAGAGGTTCTGAGAGAGAGAGGATGAAAGAGCGGGCGTGTGAGAGAGAGGGGTGAGAGAGAGGAGGTGAAAGAGAGGGGATGAGAGAAACGGGGGTGAGAGAGAGGGGTGTGAGAGAGAGAGAGTGTGAGGGTGTGCGTGTGAGAGAGAGTGAGAGAGAGTGAAGGCGGGTGAGAGAGAGGGGAGAGATGAGAGACAGAGAGTGGGGTGAGAGAGAAGGGGTGAGAGAGAGAGGGGCAGAGAGAGAGAGGGGTGACAGAGAGAGGGTGTGAGAAACAGAGGGGTGAGAGCGAGGGGGTGAGAGAGAGAGGGGGGTGAGAGATGAGGGCTGAGAGAGGGAGGAGGTGGGAGAGGGAGAGGCTGATAGAAGCAGGGGGTGAGAGACAGAGGGGTGAGAGATAGGGTTTGTGAGAGAGAGAAGGTGAGAGAGAAAGATGGCTGAGAGCGAGGGTGGAGAGAGAGAGGCTGAAAGAGAGAGAGGGGTGAAAGAGAGGGGGTGTGTGAGAGAGAAAGCAGGCTGAAAGAGAGAGGTTGAGAGAGAGTTTCTGAGAGAGAGAGGGTGAAAGAGCGGGCGTGTGAGAGAGGGGTGAGAGAGAAAGATGGCTGAGAGCGAGGGTGGAGAGAAAGTGGCTGAAAGAGAGAGAGACGTGAAAGAGAGGGGGTGTGTGAGAGAGAAAGCAGGCTGAGAGAGAGAGGTTGAGAGAGAGGTTCTGAGAGAGAGAGGGTGCAAGAGCGGGCGTGTGAGAGAGAGGGGTGAGAGAGAGGAGGTGAAAGAGAGGGGATGAGAGAGACAGGGAGTGAGAGAGAGGGGTGAGACAGGAGGATGAGAGAAGGGGGTTGAGGGAGAGCGGGGGTAAATGAGGGTATTGAGATGGGGAGAGAGGGGGAGAGAGGGGGAGTGGGGAGAGGGTGGAGAGGTGTCAGAGAGAGGGGGTGAGAGAGTTAGAGGTCAGAGAGAGAGGGGTGATAGAGTTAGAGGGATGGGGTAGAGTGAGAGGGGTGAGAGAGAGATGGGTGAGAGAGAGGAGCTGAGAGAGGAGGGGTGAGAGAGGGAGGAAGTTAGAGAAGGATGTGGTGAGAGAAGGATGTGGTGAGAGATAGAGGGGTGAGAGAGTGAGTTGTGAGAGAGAGGGGTGAGGGGTAGAGAGAGTGGGGGAGAGTGGGAGGGAGAGAGCGGGTGAGAAGTGGGGAGAGAGGGTGAGAGAGTTAGAGTGGTTAGAGAGGGAGATGGATGTGTGGGGGGTTGAGAGAGAGGTGTGTGTGAGAGCAATAGAGAGGGGTGAGGGAGAGTGCGTAGTGACAGAGGGAGTGAGAGAGAGAGGTGCGAGAGAGGGGTGTGAGGGGGAAGGAGAGTGGGGGTGAGAGATAGGTGCGGTGAGAGAGAGAAGTGGTGAGAGAAAGCTGGTGAGAGAGAGGGGTGTGAGAGGGAGGGGTGTGAGAGAGAGGGGAGTGAGAGAGAGTGGTGTGTGAGAAAGAGAGGTGTGTGTGAGAGGGGTGAGAAAGACAGGGGGTTTAGAGAGAGAGGACTGAGAGAGAGGGGGTTGAGGGAGTGGGGGTTGAGAGAGAGGGGGGTTTAAGAGAGAGAGGGTGTAAGAGGGGAGAGAGAGAGAAGGGTGAAAGGGCGGGGGGTGAGAGAGAGAGTGACGGGGTGAGAGAGGAAGATTGTGAGAGAGAGATGGTGAAAGAGAGAGGATGAGAGAGAGAAGGGGTGAGAGAGAGAAGGGGTGAGAGAGAGGGTGTGAGAGAGAAAGGGATGAGAGAAGGGAGAGGTGGGGGAGTGGGGAGAGGGCAGAGAGGTTTCAGAGAGGGGTGAGAGAGGTAGAGGGATGAGAGAGTTAGAGGGGTGAGAGAGGGGAGGTGAGAGAGGAGTGGTGAGTGAGGGAGGAGATGGGAGAGGGAGAGGGTGAGAGAGGAGGTGGTGAGAGACAGAGGGGTGAGAGAGAGAGGGTTGAGAGAGAGAGGGGTGAGTGAGAGGGGGAGAGAAAGGGGACTGAGAGAGAGAGAGGATTGAGAGAGAGGGGGTTGAGAGAGAGAGAGTAAGGGTGTTTGTGAAAGGGAGAGAATGCGAGAGAGAGAGGGTGGGTGAGATAGAGAGGGGAGAGATGAGAGACAGAGAGCGTGGTGAGAGAGATGGGTGTGAAAGAGAGAGACACTGAGAGGATGAGAGAGAGAGGGGGTGAGAGAATGGCGGCTAAGAGACAGAGGGGTTGAGAGAGGGGGGCTGAGAGAGAGAGAAGGGTGACAGAGAGGGGGTGTGAGAGAAAGAGGGGTGAGAGAGAGGAGGGTGGAAGAGAGGGGATGAGAGAGAGGGGAGGTGAGAGATGGACGGGGTGAGAGAAGGAGGAGGTGAGAGAGGGAGCGGGTGAGAGAGGAAGGGGTGAGAGACTGAGGCGTGAGAGAGAGGGTGACAGAGAGGGGTGAGGGAAAGAGGGTTGAGAGAAAGGGGGTGAGAGAGAGGGGGGTGAGAGAGTGAGGGTGGTGTGAGAGCGAGAGAGAGTGAGGGGTGAGAGAGAGAGTGTCAGAGAGAGAGGTTGAGACCGAGAGGGGAGAGATGAGAGAGAGAGCGGGGTGAGAGAGAGAGGGTTGTGCGAGAGAAAGGGGACTGAGACAGAGGGGTGTGAGAGAGAGAGACAGTGAGAGGGTGAGAGAGAGCGTGTGAGACACAGGCGAAATAGAGATAGAGGGGTGAGAGAAAGGGGGTGAGAGAGGGTGTGAGAGAGGAAGTGAGACAGGAGGGGTGACAGAGGGAGGAAGTGAGAGAGGGAGAGGTTGAGAGAGGGATGGGGTGAAAGACAGCGTGGTGAGAGACAGGGTTTGAGAGAGAGAGGGAGGGTGAGAAAGAGAGGGGTTGAGAGAGAAAGGGGGCTGAGAAAGAGGGGTTGTGAGAGGCGCTGAGAGAGACATGGGTGAATGAGGTGGGGTGAGAGAGAGGGAGTGAGAGAGAGGGGGGAAAGAGGGGATGAGAGAGAGGGTTGACAGAGAGGTGGTGAGAGAGGAGGGTAAGAAAGGGGGGTGAGGGAGAGCGGGGAAAGAGAGGGGGATGAGAGGGGGGAGTTGGGCGACGGAAGAGAGGAATCAGAGAGGGGGAGTAAGAGAGTTAGAGGTCAGTGTGAGAGAGAGGGGTGAGAGAGTGAGAGGGATGATGGAGAGTGAGAGGGATGAGAGAGAGGGGACGTGAGAGCGAGAGGGGAGGTGAGAGAGGGAGGATGTGAGAGAGGGAGGTGTTGAGAGAAGGAGGTTGTGCGAAACAGAGGGGCTGAGAGAGAGGCTGAGAGAGAGGGGAGAGGGGGAGAGAGTGGGGGGAAAGAGGGGGCGAGAGAGATGTGGGGACATAGGGTGAGAGAGTTAGAGTATTGAGCGAGGGAGAGGGGTATGAGAGAGAAGTGGTAGGAGAGTGGGGGTGAGAGAGGGGTGAGGGGGTGAGAGAGTGGGGTCAATTGGGCGTGTGAGAGAGGGATGTGGGGGGAGAGGGGGTCTGAGAGAAGGGGTGCGAGGGGTGATGTGAGAGATGGGGGCGGGAGAGAGGGGCTTGTGGGGTGAGAGAGAGGTGTGAGAGAAAGGGAGTGAGAGAGAAGGGTGAGAAATGTGGGAGAGAGAGAGGTGAGAGGAAGAGGGGATGAGAGATAGAGCGGGGTGAGAGAGAGGGGTTGAGAGAGGGGTTGAGAGAGGGGGGTTAGAGAGAGAAAGGGGGTTAGAGAGAGAGGGGGGAGAGAGAGAGATAATGAGAGATAGAGCAAGGTGAGAGAGAGGTGGTGAGAGAGAAAGGGGAGGAAGAGAGAGAGGGTGATAGGGTGATAGAGAGAGAAGGTAAGAGAGAGAGGGGAGATGAGAGAGAGAGAGCAGGGTGAGATCGAGAGTGGGCTGAGAGAGAAAGGGTGCTGAGAGAAAAGGGGGTGGGAGAGAGAAAGGGGTGAGAGAGCGGTGTGAGAGAGGGTGGGTGGGGGGTGAAATAGAGGGGGCTGAGAGAGAAAGGGGGCTGAGAGACAGGGTGAGAGAGATAGGAGGGAGAGAGTGTGGAATGAGAGAGAGGAGGTGAGTGAGTACGGGGGGTGAGAGAGAGGGGGTCTGAGAGAGACGGGTTGAGAGAGAGTGGGGTGAGAGAGAGAGGCGGTGAGAGAGAGCGGGGATGACAGAGAGAGGGGCTGAGAGAGAGGGGAGGAGAGCGAGAGAGAGTGAGAGAGAGAGGGGGTGAGAGACAGAGAGGGGTGACATTGAGAGAGGGAGTGGGAGAGAGGGATGGTGAGAGAGAGAGGGGATGAGACAGAGAGGGGATAGAGGGGGGTGAGAGGGGTGAGAGAGAGGGTGAGCGAGAGAGAGGGGGTGAAACAGAGAGGGGGTAGAGAGGGGGGAGAGACAGGAAGAGGGCGGGAGAGAGGGGGAGAGTGGTGAGGGGTGAGAGAGGGGTGTGAGAGAGAGGGTAGAGAGAGGGGGTGAGAGAGAGGTGTGAGAGTGAGGGGGTGTGCGAGAGAGGTTTCAAAGAGAGAGAGGAATGAGAGAAAGAGGGGCTGAGAGAAAGAGCGGGACGGAGAGAGAGGGGGTGAGAGAGGCTCTGAGAGAGAAGGGGTGAGAGAGAGAGGGTGAGAGAGAGAGCTTCGAGAGGGTGGTGACAGTGATAGAGAGGGTGAGAGTGATAAGGGTGTGAGAGAGAGGGGAGAGATGACAGAGAGTGGGGTAAGGGGTCGTGAGAGAGAAAGGGGGCTGAGAGAGAGGGGTGACAAGAAGGGTCTGTGTGTGTAAGAGAGGGTGAGTGGGAGAGGGGGTGTGAGAGAGAGATGTAAGAGAGAGAGAGGGTGATCGAGAGAGGGTGAGAGAGAGGGGTGAGAGAGAGCAGGTGAGAGAGATGGGGTAAGAGAGAGGGTGAGAGAGAGGTGTGCGAGAGAGAGGGGAAAGAGAAAGAGGGGGTGAGACAGAGAGCGTTGAGAGAGAGAGGAACAGTGAGAGAGATCAGGGTGGGACAGACTGGGGTGAAAGAGAGGGGCTGAGAACGAGAGGGTTAGAGAGTAGTGGTGAGAGACAGGTGGTGAGATAGAGAGGTTGAGAGAGAGGTGTGAGAGAGAGGGGTGAGGGAGAGCGCGGGTGAGAAAGATAAAGGGGGTGAGAGAGACAGGCCGAGAGAGAGAGAGAGAGTGAGGGAGGGGGTGAGAGAGAGAGGGGGTGAGAGAGAGGGGTGAGAGAGAGAATTGAGGGGTGAGAGTGAGAGGGTTGAGGGATAGGGGGGTGTGAGAATGAGCGGGTTGGAAGAGAGAGCGGGTGAGAAAGAGACAGTGGTGAGACAGAGACTGGCTGAGAGAGAGAGGGTGAGAGAGAGGGGGTGAGAGAGAGAGGGTGTGAGAGAGGGTGAGGCAAGAGAGAGAGATAGAGGTGAGAGGGAGGGTGAGAGAAAGAGAGGTGATATGAGAGAGAGGGTTGAAAGAGAGAGTGGGTGTGAGAAAGAGGAGGTGGGGGGTATGAGACTGTGGGGGTGAGAGAGGGGTGAGAGAGAGAGGGTGAGAGAGGGGGGGTGAAAGAGAAAGGGGTTGTGGGAGAGAGAGAGCGTGAGAAGGTGAGGTGTTGAGAGAGAGAGGGCATGAGATTGGGGAGAGACGAGAGAGCAGGGTGAGATCGAGAGGGGGCTGAGAGAGAGAAAGCGGGCTGAGGGAGAGGGGGTGTGAGAGAAAGGGGGTTGAGAGAGATAGAGGTTGAGAGAGACAGGGATGTGAGAGAGGGGCGTGAGAGAGAGAGAGACGGGGCTGGGAGAGAAAGAGAGAGGGGTGAGAGAGAGGGGATTGAGAGAGAGAGGGCTGAGAGAGTGAGGGGGGTGAGTGAGAGAGGGGTGACAGATATACGGGGAAGAGAGAGGGGGAAGAGAGAGGGGGAAAGAGAGAGGTGAGAGGGGGAGACTGAGGGGTAGAGAGAGGATGGGAAAGGGGAGAGAGGGGGAGAGAGAAGGGGGTGAGATAGCAGGGGTAAGAGAGGGTGTTGAGAGAGGGCGGAGAGAGAGGGGGAGTGGAGAGAGGGCAGAGAGGTGTCAGAGAGAGGGGGTGTGTGATCTAGAGGTCAGAGAGAGAAGGGGAATGAGAGAGGGGAGGGGAGAGAGGAGAACTGAGAGAGGGAGGTGGTGAGAGTGGGATGTGGTGAGAGAGGGATGTGATGAGAGAGGGAGGTGGTGAGAACAGAGGGGTGAGAGCGAGGGGGTGATGGGGTAGAGTGTTGAGAGAGGTGGGAAGAGGGAGGGTGAGAAAGAGATGAATGAGAGAAATGGAGAGAGGGGTGGGGGTTGAGAGAGAGCGGGGTGAGAGAGAGTGGGGGTGAGAGAGGGATGGAGAGTGTGGGGTTGAGAGAGAGAGAGATGAGGGAGAGCAGGGTGAGAGCAGGGGATGAGAGAGAGAGCGAGGGGAGAGGGTTAGAGCGAGAGAAGGGAGAGAGCGGGATGAGAGAGAGCGGGGTGACAGAGAGAGGGGATTAGAGAACGGGGCGAGAGAGAGAGGGTGAGAGAGAGGGAGGGGAGAGAAAGCGGGATGACAGAGAAAGCGGGATGAGAGAGAGCGGGGTGAGAGGGAGATGAGGGTGAGAGAGCAAGGGGGCTGAGAGAGAGGGGGTGAGAGAGAGAGGGGTGAGAGAGAGATGGGTGAGAGAGAGGCGGTGAGAGAGAGAAGGGTGAGAGAGAGGTGGTGAGAGAGATGGGTGAGAGAGAGGCGGTGAGAGAGAGAGGGGATGAGAGACAGGGGTGGTGAGAGAGGGTGAGAGAGAGGGGGAGAAAGGGGGGAGAGAGGTGACAGATGGGGGAGAGAGGGGTGAGAGTGAAGAGCAGTGAGAGAGAGACGGGTGAGAGAGAGAGAGAGGAATGAGAGAGAGGGTGGAGAGAGGAGGGTAGAGAGAGGGAGGAGAGAGTGGGGAAAGATAGAGGGAGAGGGTGAGAGAGATGGAGAGAAGGGTGCGGAGAGTGAGAGAGGGTGGAGTGAGAGAGAGTGGTGAGAGAGAGTGGGGGTGGGAGAGAGAGAGGGGTGAGAGAGAGTGTGGTAAGAGAGAGATGGGTGCTGAGAGAGAGTGGGTGTGAGAGCGCGTGTGAGACAGAGAGGGGAGTGAGTGAGGGGAATGAGAAAGGGGGTGAGAGATGGGGCGAGAGTGAGAGGGGGAGAGAGACGGGAGAGAGAGGGGATGACAGGTAGAGTGGGATGAGAGAGAGATGGGGTGAGAGAAAGCGGCTGAGAGATAAAGGGGTAAGAGAGAGAGGGTAGGAGAGAGAGGTGTGTGAGAGAGAGAGGGGTGTGAGAGAGCGAGAGAGGGGTGAGAGAGAGGGGGTCTGAGAGAAGGGATGAGAGTGATTGGGTGGGAGAGAGGTGTCAGAGAGTGTGTGGGTGAGAGAGAATGGGGCGCAGAGAGATGGGTAATAGAGAGGGGGGTGGGAGAGAGTGGGGTGTGTGAGAGAGACATGGTGTGAGAGAGAGGGGGTGAGAGAGAGAGGGTGTGAGAGAGGGTGAGGCAAGAGAGAGGGATCGAGGTGAGAGGGTGGGTGAGAGAGAGAGGTGATATGAGAGAGAGAGAGCCTGAGAGAGGGGATGAGAGAATGGGTGAGAGAGAGAGGTGTCAGCGAGAGAGGGGGGCGAGAGAGAGGGGCTGAGAGAAAGAGAGGGCCTGAGAGAGAGAGGTGAGAGAGAGAGGGATGAGAGAGAGAGGGGGTGAGAGAGATGGAGAGAGGGGTGCGGGGGGTGAGAGAGAGGGTGTGGTAAAATTAGAGAGGGGGCGAGAGAGAGAGGGGGTGAGACAGACGTGGTGAGAGAGTGGGGTGTGTGAGAGGTGGATGAGAGGGGGGTTTGAGAGAGAGGGGGTCAGAGTGGGGTTGAGAGTGAGAGGGGTGAGAGAGTTGGGTGTGAGAGAGGGGGTGAGAGCGAGGGTGTGTTAGAGAGAGGGGTGAGAGAGGGGGTGTTGGGGTGGTGAGAGATTGGGGCTGAGAGAGAGAGAGGCTGAGAGAGAGAGGGTGAGAGAGGGGTGAGAGAGAAAGAGGGATGAGAGAGTGGGGAGAGAGTGGGAGAGAGGGGAAGAGAGGGGGAGAGAGGGAGGAGAGAGGAGGAGAGGGGGAGATAGCGAGAGAGGGTGAGAGCGATGGAGAGAGAGGGGTGCGGGGGGTGCGTGAGTGGGGAGTGAGAGAGAGGGGTTGTGAGAGAGAAAGGGGGTGAGACAGAGAGAGGTGGTGAGAGAGCGAGGAGTGAGAGAGAGAGGGGTGTGTGAGAAAGAGGGAAGTGAGAGAGAGGGGGTGAGAGAGGGGCGTGAGTGAGAGAGAGGGGTGAGGAAGAGAGACGCGTGAGAGAGACGGAGGGAGGGAGAGACAGGCTGAGAGAGAGGGTGAGAGAGCGCGTGAGAGAGAAGGGATGAGACAGAGGGGGTGAGAGAGAGGGGTAAGAGAGAGAGGGGGGTGAGAGAGAAAATGGGATGAGAGAGAGTGGGGGAGAGTGGGGGAAAGTGGGGAGAGAGGGAGAGATAGAGAGAGGGGTGAGAGAGATGGGGAGAGGGGTGCGGGAGAGTGAGAGAGGGGGAGTTGAGAGAGTGGGGTGTGAGAGAGAGGGTGAGAGGGAGGGGAGGTGAGGGGGGAGAGAGGGGGGTGTATGAGAGAGGGGTGCATGAGAGAGGGGAGTGTGAGAGAGAGGTGTGAGACAGAGTTGGTGAGAGAGGGTGTGGTGGGGGGGGTGAGAGAGGGTGGTGAGAATCAGAGAGTGTTTAGAGAGAAGGCATTGAGTGAGGGCGGTGAGAGTGAGGGGGGTGAGAGAGGGGGTTGTGAAAGAGTTGGGGTGAGAGAGAGGGTGTGGGGGTTATGAGACAGGGGGCTGAGAGAGAGACAGGCTGAAAGAGAGCAAGAGGGTGAGAGGGGGGTGAGAGAGAAGGGATGAGACAGAGGGGGTGAGAGAGAGGGGTAAGAGAGAAAGGGGGTGAGAGAGAAATGGGATGAGAGAGAGTGAGGGAGAGAGGGGGAATGTCGGGGAGAGAGGGGGAGATAGAGAGAGGGGGAGAGAGATGGGGAGAGGGGTGCGGGAGAGTGAGAGAGGAGGAGTTGAGAGAGTGCGGTGTGAGATAGAGGGGGAGAGTGAGAGAGCGGGTGTGAGAGAGAGGGTGAGAGGGAGGGGGGTGTGAGGGGGAGAGGCAGGTGTATGAGAGAGGGGTGTGTGAGAGAAGGGATAAGAGACAGAACGGAGTGAAAGAGAGAGGGGGTCAGAGAGGGAGTGGGAGAGAGAGGGGGTGGGAGAGACTGAGTGAGAAGGTGAGAGGGTGAGAAAGAGAGGGTGTGAGAGAAGAGAGTGATGAGACAGAGCAGGATGAGGTCGAGAGGGGGCTGAGAGAGAAAGGGGGCTGAGAGAGAAGTGTTGAGAGAGAAAGGGGGCTTAGAGAGAGAGGGGCTGAGAGAGAGGGGGTGAGAGAGAGGGGTGAGAGAGTGAGGGGGTGTGTGAGAGAGGGGGCTGAGAAAGACGGGGATGAGAGAGATGGGGCTGAGAGGGAGAGAGAGACGGGGTCAGAGAGAGAGAGGGTGAGAGAGAAGGGGAAAGAGAGAGGGGGAGAGGGGGAGAGTTGGGGGACATAGAGAATGGGGAGGGGTAGAGAGGGGGAGAGAGAGAGAGTTAGAGGGGTGAGAGTGTTAGAGGGGTGAGAGAGAGGGGGTGAGACAGGGGATATGTGAGAGAGTGGGGAAGTGAGGGGGGCATGAGGGAGGGTGGTGTGAGAGGTTGTGAGGGAGTGGGATGTGTGTGGGAGAGAGAGGGTGGGTGAGAGAGGTGGGGCGAGAGAGAGGGGCTGAGAGAGAGGGGGACAGAGAGAGAAAGGGGGCTGTGAGAGAGAGAGGGTGAGTGAGAGGGGAGAGAGAGCGGGATGAGAGAGAAAGGGGTGTGAGACAGAGGGTTGGAGAGAGAGGGGGTGAGAGGGGTGAGAGAGAGTGGATGAGACAGAGGGGTGTAGAGGGGGAGATACAAGGTGGAGAGAGGGATGAGAAAGAGTGCGAGAGGGAGAGGGGCGAGGGGGAGAGAAGGGGAGAGAAGGGGAGGTGGGGAGAGAGGGGGAGAGAGGGAGGAGGGGGACTGAGAGTGTGGTGAGAGAGACAGAGAGAGGGGAGGGGAGTGAGAGAGAGGGGGCTCAGAGAGGGATAGAGAGTGCGGTGTTGAGAGAGAAAGGGGGGATGAGGGACAGCAGGGCGAGAGTGAGGGTGAGAAAGGGGGAGTGAGGTAGAGAGAGGGTGAGAGAGAGCGAGGGTGAGAGAGAGAGTGGGGGTGAGAGAGCGGGGTGACAAGAAGGGTGTGTGTGTGAGTGAGAGGGTGAGTGAGAGAGGGGGTGTGAGAGTGAGATGTAAGAAAGAGAGAGGGTGATCGAGAGAGGGGGTGAGAGAGAGAGAGGGGTGAGAGAGAGGAGGTGAGAGAGACGGGGTAAGAGAGAGGGTGAGAGAGGGCAACAGAGAGGGCTAAGAGAAAGATGGGGTGAGACAGAGAGGGTTGAGAGAGAGAGGAACAGTGTGAGAGATCAGGGTGGGACAGACTGGGGAGAGAGAGAGGGGCTGAGAAAGAGAGGGTTAGAGAGAAGTGGTGAGAGAGAGAGGTTGAGAGAGAGGTGTGAGAGAGAGGGGTGAGGGAGAGCGCGGGTGAGAAAGATAAAGGGGGTGAGAGAGACAGGCTGAGAGAGAGAGAGGGTAAGAGAGGGGGTGAGAGAGAGAGGAGGTGAGAGAGAGGGATGAGAGAGAGAGAATTGAGGGGTGAGGGAGAGATGGTTGAGGGAGAGGGTGTGTGTGAGAGTGAGCGGGTTGGAAGACAGAGCGGGTGAGAAAGAAACAGTGGTGAGAGAGAGACTGGCTGAGAGAGAGGGTGAGAGAGAGGGGGTGAGAGAGAGAGGGTGTGAGAGAGGGTGAGGCAAGAGAGAGGGATCGAGGTGAGAGGGTGGGTGAGAGAGAGAGGTGATATGAGAGAGAGGGGTGAGAGAGAGAGTGGGTGTGAGAGAGAGGAGGTGTGAGAGAGAGGGGGTGAGTGAGACGGTGTGAGAGAGAGGGGTGAGAGAGGGGGGTATGAGACTGTGGGGGTGAGAGAGTGGTGAGAGAGAGAGGGTAAGAGAGAGGGGATGAAAGAGAGAGGAGATGGAGCAGGGTAAGAGAGAGGGGTGGTGAGAGACAGAGGAGTGAGAGAGGGAGGGGTGAGAGAGAGAAAGATTTGGGGAGGGGGAGAAAGGGTGAGAGAGTTAGAGTGGAGAGAGAGGAATAGGAGAATGAGAGAGAGGGATGAGAGAGTGTGTGAGTGAGAGATAGAGAGGGGTGACAGAGAGGGGGAGAGGGTTTGTGAGAGAGGGGGTGGTAGAGGAGAGTGAGAGAATGGGGGTGAGCGAGGGAAGGGTGAGAGAGGTGAGAGAGGTGAGAGTGTGGGAGTGATGGGCTGTGAGAGAGGGGCGTGAGGGGGTTGAGGGGGGGTGGGAGAGGGAGTGTGAGGGGTGATGTGAGAGATGGGGTGTGAGAGAGAGGTGTTTGGGGGTGAGAGGGGGGTTGAGAGAGAGGAGGTGTGAGAGAGGGGTGTGTGAGAGAGAAAAAGAGTGAGAGAGGAGATGAGAGAAAGGGGATGACAGACAGAGCGGGGTGAGAGCGAGAGGAGGTGAGGGAGAGAGAGAGGGACAGTGTGAGGGAGAAAGGAGGATGAGAGAGAGAGGGAGAGAGAGAGGGTGAAAGAGAAAGGGGTTGTGGGAGAGAGAGAGCGTGAGAAGGTGAGGTGTTGAGAGAGAGAGGGCGTGAGAGAGGGGAGAGATGAGAGAGCAGGGTGAGATCGAGAGGGGGCTGAGAGTGAAAGCGGGCTGAGGGAGAGGGGGTGTGACAGAAAGGGGGTTGAGAGAGATAGAGGTTGAGAGTGACAGGGATGTGAGAGAGGGGCGTGAGAGAGAGAGAGAGACGGGGCTGAGAGAGAAAGAGAGAGGAGAGAGAGAGAGGGGATTGTGAGAGAGAGGGCTGAGAGAGTGAGAGGGGGTGAGTGAGAGAGGGGGTGAGTGAGAGAGGAGTGAGAGATATACGGGGAAAGAGAGAGGGGGAAAGAGAGGCGGGAGAGGGGGAGACTGAGGGGGAGAAAGAGGATGGGAAAGGGGAGAGAGGGGTAGAGAGAAGGGGGTGAGAGAGCAGGGGTAAGAGAGGGTGTTGAGAGAGGGCGGAGAGAGAGGGGGAGTGGAGAGAGGGCAGAGAGGTGTCAGAGAGAGGGGGTGCGTGATTTAGAGGTCAGAGAGAGAAGGGGAATGAGAGAGGGGAGGGGAGAGAGGAGGAGTGAGAGAGGGAGGTGGTGAGAGTGGGATGTGGTGAGAGAGGGATGTGGTGAGAGAGGGATGTGATGAGAGAGGGAGGTGGTGAGAACAGAGGGGTGAGAGCGAGGGGGTGATGGGGTAGAGTGGGTAGAGAAGTGGGAAGAGGGAGGGTGAGAAAGAGATGAATGAGAGAAATGGAGAGAGGGGTGGGGGTTGAGAAAGAGTGGGGTGAGAGAGAGTGGCGGTGAGAGAGAGAGGGGTGAGAGAGAGATGGTGGTGAGAGAGAGTGGGGTGGGAGAGAGAGAGAGGGTTGAGAGAGAGGGTGGTGAGAGAGAGAGGGGTGTTGAGAGAGAGTGGGTGTGAGAGCGCGTGTGAGACAGAGAGGGGAGTGAGAGAGGGGAATGAGAAAGGGGGTGAGAGATGGGGTGAGAGTGAGAGGGGGAGAGAGACTGGAGAGAGAGGGGATGACAAGTAGAGTGGGATGAGAGAGAGATGTGGTGAGAGAAAGCGGCTGAGAGATAAAGGGGAAAGAGAGCGCGTTGGAGAGAGAGGTGTGTGAGAGAGAGAGGGTCTGAGAGAAGGGATGAGAGAGAATGGGTGAGAGACAGGTGTCAGAGAGTGTGTGGGTGAGAGAGAGTGGGGCTGAGAGAGACGGGTAAGAGAGAGGGGGGTGAGAGAGAGAGGGTGGGAGATAGAGAGGGGATAAGAGGGAGAGGGGTGAGAGAGAGAAAGCCTGAGAGAGGGGAAGAGAGAATGGGTGAGAGAGAGGTGTCAGAGAGAGAGGGGGGCGATAGAGAGAGGGGCTGAGAGAACGAGAGGGCCTGAGAGAGAGAGGGGTGAGAGAGAGAGGGATGAGAGAGACAGGGGGTGAGAGAGATGGAGAGAGGGGTGCGGGGGGGGGGGGGGTGAGAGTGAGGGTGTGGGAAAGTTAGTGAGGGGGCGAGAGAGAGAGGGGTTGAGACAGACGGGGTGAGAGAGTGGGGTGTGTGAGACGGGGATGAGAGGGGTGTTTGAGAGAGGGGGGGTCAGAGTGGGGTTGAGAGTGAGAGGGGGTGAGAGAGTTGGGTATGAGAGAGGGGGTGAGAGCGAGGGTGTGTTAGAGAGAGAGGGGATGAGAGAGAGGGGTTGTGAGAGAGTTGGTGTGTGAGAGTGGGGGGTGAGAGAATGGGTGTATTAGAGAGAGAGGGGTGAGAGAGAGGGTGTTGGGGTGGTGAGAGACGGGGGCTGAGAGAGAGAGAGAGAGGCTGAGAGAGAGAGGGTGAGAGAGAGGGGTAAGAGAGAGAGGGGAGAGAGAGAAAGAGGGATGAGAGAATGGGGGAGAGAGGGGGAGAGAGGCAGAGAGAGGGGATAGAGAGAGGAGAGAGGAGGAGATGGGGAGATAGAGAGAGAGGGTGAGAGAGATGGAGAGAGAGGGGTGCGGGGGGTGCGTGAGTGGGGAGTGAGAGAGAGAGGGGTTGTGAGAGAGAGGCGTGAGTCAGAGAGACGGAAGTGAGAGAGAGAGGGTGGTGAGAGAGAGGCGTGAGTGAGAGAGAGTGGTGAGGGAGAGAGACGCGTGAGGGAGACGGGGGTGAGAGAGAGAGACAGGCTGAGAGAGAGGGTGAGAGAGGGGGTGAGAGAGAAGGGATGAGACAGAGGGGGTGAGAGAGAGGGGTAAGAGAGAGAGAGGGGGTGAGAGAGAAAATGGGATGAGACAGAGTTGGGGAGAGTGGGGGAAAGTGGGGGAGAGGGGGAGATAGAGAGAGGGGTGAGAGAGATGGGGAGAGGGGTGCGGGAGAGTGAGAGGGGAGAGTTGAGAGAGTGGGGTGTGAGAGAGAGGGGGTGAGTGAGAGCGCGGGTGTGAGAGAGAGGGTGAGAGGGAGAGGGGTGTGAGGGGGAGAGAGGGGGGTGTATGAGAGAGGGGTGCGTGAGAGAGGGGTGTGTGAGAGAGAGGTGTGAGACAGAACGGGTGAGAGAGGGTGTGGTGATGGGTGTGTGAGAGAGGGTGGTGAGAGACAGAGAGTGTTTAGCGAGAAGGCATTGAGTGAGGGCGGTGAGAGTGAGGGGGATTGAGAGAGGGGGTGTGGGGGATTATGAGAAGGGGCTGAGAGAGAGACAGGCTGAAAGAGAGCAAGAGGGTGAGAGAGGGGTGAGAGAGAAGGGATGAGACAGAGGGGGTGAGAGAGAGGGGTAAGAGAGAGAGGGGGTGAGAGAGAGGGGTAAGAGAGAGAGGGGTTGAGAGAGAAAATGGGATGAGAGAGAGTGGGAGAGAGAGGGGGAATGTCGGGGAGAGAGGGGGAGATAGAGAGAGGGGTGAGAGAGATGGGGAGAGGGGTGCAGGAGAGTGAGAGGGAGGAGTTGAGAGAGTGGGGTGTGTGAGAGAGGGGTTGAGTGAGAGAGCGGGTGTGAGAGAGAGGGTGAGAGGGGGTGTGAGGGGAGAGGGGGTGGTGTATGAGAGAGGGGTGTGTGAGAGAGAGGTGTGAGACAGAGCGGGTGAGAGAGGGTGTGGTGAGGGGTGTGTGAGAGAGGGTGGTGAGAGTCAGAGAGTGTTTAGAGAGAAGGCATTGAGTGAGAGCGGTGAGAGTGAGGGGGGTGAGAGAGGGGGTTGTGAGAGAGTTGGGGTGAGAGAGGGTGTGGGGGGTTATGAGACAGGGGGCTGAGAGAGAACAGGCTGAAAGAGAGCGAGAGGGTGAGAGAAGGTGTGAAAGAGAGGGGATGAGGCAGAGGGGGTGAGAGAGGGGTAAGAGAGAGAGGGGTGAGAGAGAGAGATGAGAGAGCGTGGGGGAGAGGGGGAGAGAGAAGGAATAAGAGACAGAGCGGAGTGAAAGAGAGAGGGGGTGAGAGAGGGAGTGGGAGAGAGATGCGGTTAGAGACAGAGGAGTGAGAGAGACAGTGGGTCAGAGAGAAAGGGGGTGAGAGCGAAAGGGCGTGAGAGAGGGGGGCAGAGAGACAGGGGATGAAAGATAGAGCGGGGTGAGAGAGAGAGGGGCTGAGAGAGAAAGGGGGGTGGGAGAGACAAAGTGAGAAGGTGAGAGGGTGAGAAAGAGAGGGTGTGAGAGAAGAGAGTGATGAGACAGAGCCGGGTGAGATCGAGAGGGGACTGAGAGAGAAAGGGGACTGAGAGAGAAGTGATGAGAGTGAAAGGAGGCTTAGAGAGAGGGGCTGAGAGAGAGGGGGTGAGAGAGAGGGGTGAGAGAGTGAGGGTGTGTGTGAGAGAGAGGGGGCTGAGAAAGACGGGGATGAGGGAGATGGGGCTGAGAGGAAGATAGAGAGGGGGTCAGAGAGAGAGAGGGTGAGAGAGAAGGGGAAAGAGAGAGGGGGAGAGGGGGAGAGTTGGGGGACAGAGAGACTGGGGAGGGGAGAGAGAGGGGGGAGTGTGAGAGAGTTATAGGGGTGAGAGTGTTAGAGGGGTGAGAGTGTTAGAGGGGTGAGAGAGAGAGAGGGGGTGAGACAGGGGGATGTGAGAGAGTGGGGAAGTGAGGGGGGCATGAGGGAGGGTGGTGTGAGAGGGTGTGAGGGAGTGGGATGTGTGTGGGAGAGAGAGGGTGGGTGAGAGAGGTGGGGTGAGAGAGAGGGGGCTGAGAGAGGGGGGGCAGAGAGAGAAAGGGGGCTGTGAGCGAGAGGGTGAATTAGAGGGGAGAGAGAGTGGGTTGAGAGAGAGAGGGGTGTGAGAGAGAAAGGGGTGTGAGACAGAAGATCGGAGAGAGGGGGTGAGAGAGAGGGGTGAGAGAGAGAGTGGGTGAGACAGAGTGGTGTAGAGGGGGAGATACAGGGTGGAGAGAGGGGTGAGAGTGAGTGAGAGAGGGAGAGGTGAAGAGGGGGAGAGAAAGGGAGAGAAGGGGAGGTGGGGAGAGATGGGTAGAGAGGGAGGAGGGGGGCGAGAGAGTGTGGTAAGAGAGACAGAGAGAGGGGTGGGTAGTGAGAGAGAGGGGGCTGAGAGAGGGAGAGAGAGAGTACGGGTTTGAGAGAGAGAGAGGGGAAGAAGGACAGCGGGGCAAGAGAGAGGGCGAGAAAGGGGGAGTGAGGTAAAAAGAGGGTGAGAGAGAGAGTGGGGGTGAGAGAGAGCGGGTGTGTGAGAGAGAGAGGGTTGAGAAAGACAGTGGTGAGAGAGAGGTGAGGGAGAGAGAGGATGTGAGAGAGAAATGGCGTGATAGAGAGGGGATGAGAGAGGGAGAGAGAGTGCTAGTTTGAGAGAGAGAGAGGGATTGAGGGACAGCAGGACGAGCGAAAGAGGGTGAGAAAGGGGGGTGAGGTAGAGAGAGAGGGTGTGAGAGGGCGGGGTGAGAGAGACAGAGGGTGACAGAGAGAGAGGAGTGTGAGAGAGACGGGGGTTGAGACAGAGAGAGGGTTAAGAGAGAGAGTGGTGAGAGAGAGGGGTGAGAGAGAGGGGTGTGAGAGAGACAGGGGTGAGAGAGAAAGGGTGAGAGAGAGAGTTGTCTGAGAGTGAGGGTAAGAGAGAAAGAGGGGTAAGAGTGAGGCGTGAGAGAGGGGGCGAGAGAGAGAGGGGTTGAGAGAGAGAGGGAGAGAGAGAGGGTGTGAGAGTGAGGGAATGAGATAGAGGGGATATTGAGAGGGAGTGAGAGAGAGGGGTGAGAGAGAGAGGGTGAGAGAGAGACAGAGACGGGTAAGAGAGAGGGATGAGAAAGAGAGAGAGGGGTGAGAAAGGAAGGGGCTGAGAGAGAGAGAGAGTGGGGGAGAGAGAGGGGGTGAATGATAGCGGAAGAGAGGGGGGTAAGAGAGAGAGGGGTGAGAGAGGGGGGTGGGTGATGGGGGATTGTGAGAGAGGTGTGTGCGAGAGAGAGGGGTGAGTGAGCTGCTGAGAAAAAGAGAAGGTCTGAGAGAGACGGGGTGCGAGAGAAGGGGTGAGACAGAGAGGGTGAGTGAGAGAGGTGTGTGAGTGGGGTGTTGAGAGAGAGATTGGTAAGAGAGAGGGGTAGACAGAGATAGATGGGTGAGAGAGGAAGGGGCTGAGAGAGAGAGGTGACAGAGAGGGTGTGTGATCGAAAGAATGGGTGAGAGAGAGGGTGAAAGATAGCTGATGAGGGAAACAGGTAAAAGAGAGAGGGGCGAGAGAGAGGAGCTGAGAGAAAGAGAAGGCCTGAGAGAGAGGGTGTGAGAGAGTAGGGGGGAGAGAAAGAGAGGGTGAGTGAGAGAGGTGTGTGAGAGAGAGAGGTGTGTGAGAGAGGAGCTGAGAGAAAGAGAGGGCCAGAGAGAGAGGGGGTGAGAGAGAAGGGGTGAGAGAGAGAGGGTGAGAGATGTGTGTGAGGTGGGGTGAGAGAGAGAGGGGGCTGAGAGAGGCGTGAGGGAAAGACGGCGCGAGAGAAGGTGTGAGAGAGGATGGGAGAGAGAGTTGTGTGTGAGAGAGAGGGATAAGAGAGAGAGAGGGTTGAGAAAGAGGGGGTGAGGGAGAGAGGGTTGAGGGAGAGAGGGGTAAGGGTAAGAGGGGGTGTGAGAGAGATCGGGGTGGAAGTGAGCGCGGGTGAGAAAGAGACAGGGGGTGAGAGAGCGAGAGAGAGACAGGTTGAGAGAGAGAGAGGGTGAGAGAGGGGGTGAGAAATAGGGTATGAGCCAGAGGGGGTGAGAGAGTGGGGTAAGAGAGAGAGGGGTGAGAGAGAGAGAGGGATGAGAGAGATGGAGAGAGGGGTGCGGGGGATAAGAGAGCGGGGATGGGAGAGATGGTTTGAGGAGAGGGACAAGAGAGAGAGAGGTGTGAGAGAGAGAGACGGGTAAGAGAGGAAGGGGTTGAGAACAGAAAGGCTGAGAGAGAGGGGGTGAGAGAGAGGGGATGAGAGAGAGAGGGTGTGAGAGGGAGTCTGAGAGAAGGAGGTGAGAGAGAGAGCGGGGGTAAGTGAGGGGAATGAGAGAGGGGAGAGAGAGGGGGAGAGGGGGGATTGGGGAGAGGGCGGAGAGGTGTCAGAGGGAGGGGATGAGAGAGTTAGAGTGGTGAGAGACGGGGGTGAGAGAGAGGGAATGACAGATAGAGCGGGGTGAGAGAGAGGCTGGTGAGAGAGAGGGGGTGTGTGAGAGAGAGGGGTAAGACAGAGAGGGGGTGAGAGGGAGAGGGGGAGAGAGAGAGGGGTGAGAGAGAGAGGGGTAAGACAGAGAGGGGGTGAGAGGGAGAGGGGGAGAGAGAGAGGGGTGAGAGAGAGGTGGTGAGAGAGAGTGTGGGTGAGATAGAAAGGGGTGTGAGCGAAAGGGCGTGCGGGAGAGGGTGCAGAGAGAGAGGGGATGAAAGATAGAGCGGGGTGAGAGAGAGCAGCTGAGAGAGAAAGGGGGGTGGGAGAGAGAGAGTGAGAGGGTGAGAGGGTGAGTGAGATAGAGTGTGAGAGAGGGGGAGAGATGAGAGAGCAGGGTGAGATCGAGAGGGGGCTGAGAGAGAAAGGGGGCTGAGAGAGAGAGGGGTGAGGGAGTGATGGTTTGTGTAAGAGAGAGGGGGCTGAGAGAGGGGGTGAGAGAGAGGGGCTGAGGGGGGAGAGAGAGGGGGGTGAGAGAGAGGGTGAGAGAGGGGGAAAGAGAGAGGGAGAAAGAGAGGGGGAGAGTTGGGAGAGGGGAAAGGGGAAGAGAGATTTAGAGGGGTGAGAGTGTTCAAGGGGTGAGAGAGAGAGGGGTGAGACAGAGGGGATGTGAGACAGTGGGGACGTGAGAGGGGGGCGTGAGAGAGGGTGGTATGAGATGGGGTGAGAGAGTGGGATGTGTGGGGGAGAGAGAGAGTGCGTGAGAGCTGTGGGGTGAGATAGAGGGGGCTGAGAGAGAGGGGGGCTGAGAGAAAAAGAGGGCTGTGAAAGAGAGGGTGAACTCGAGGGCAGAGAGAGCGGGATAAGAGAGAGAGGGGTCAGAGAGAGTGGGGGGTGAGAGAGAAAGGCTCTGAGAGAGAGTGTCTGAGAGAGAGGGGGTGAGAGAGAGGGGGTGAGAGAGAGGGGGTGAGTGAGAGAGAGAGAGGGTTAGACAGAGAGGTGTGTGAGAGAGGGGTGTGTGTGTGTGAGAGAGAGAAGGGGTGAGAGAGAGAGTTGTCAGAGAGAGTGTGGGTGAGAGCGAACGGGGCTGAGAGTGGGAGGGGTGAGAGAAAGAGGTGGGTGTGAGAGTGAGAGTGTGTGAGATAGAGAGGGTGTGAGAGAGAGGGGAGTGAGAGAGAGAGCCTGAGAGAGGGGATGGGAGAATGGGTGAGAGAGAGAGAGAGAGAGGTGTCAGAGAGAGAGAGAGGGGCAAGAGAGTGAGTGGCTGAGAGAAAGAGAGAGCCCGAGAGAGAGAGAGGGTGAGAGAGAGAGAGGTGTGTGAGTGAGAGAAGGGTGGGAGAGAAAGGGGGCTGAGAGAGAGAGGGTGTGAGAGAGGGGGGGTGAGAGAGAGAAGATAAAAGAGAAAGAGAGTTGTGAGGGACAGAGGGGTAAGCGAGAGAAAGAGAGTGGGAGACAGGGAGAGAGGGTGACTGGGTGTGAGACAGAGAGAGGGAATGAGAGAGAAAGGGTGATGAGAGAGAGCGGGGTCAAGAGAGAAGTTAAGAGAGAGGGGAGAGAGTGGGATGAGAGAGAAAGCAGTTTGAGAGACAGGGGTTGGAGAGGGATGGTGAGAGAGGGGGGGAGAGAGCGGGAAAAGAGAGAGCGGGGTGAGAGAAAGAGGGGGGTGAGAGAGAAAGAGGGGGGTGAGAGAGAAAGCGAGCGGAGAGAGAGGGGGTGAGAGAATGCGACGGGTTGAGAGAGAGAGGGTTGAGAGAGAGAGGGGATGGTGAGAGATAGTGGTGAGAGAGGGGGGTGAGAGAGAGGGGTGAGAGAGCGTGGGATGAGAGAGATGGAGAGAGGGGTGTCGGGGGGTTTGATAGAGAGAGTGGGAGAGAGAGTGGTGAGAGAGAGTGTTGAGAGAGAGGGGTGAGAGAGAGGGGTGAGAGAGAGAGAGGGATGAGAGAAAGAGGGTGAGAACGATGGAGAGAGGGGTGCGGGGGGAATGAGAGAAAGGATGTGGGAGAGTTAGAGAGGGGGCGAGAGAGAGAGAGCGAGGGGGTGAGACAGACGGGGTGAGAGAGTGGGGTGTGTGCGAGGGGGATGAGAGGGGGGTTTGAGAGAGGGGGGGTCAGAGTGGGGTTGAGAGAGTTGGGGTGTGAGAGAAAGGAGAGTGAGAGAGAGATGAGGGAGAGAGTTTGTATGAGAGAGAGGGGGTGAGGGAGAAGGGGTGCGAGAGAGTGGGTGAGAGAGAGAATTGTGTGAGAGAGAGTGTGAGAGAGAGGGGTGTGAGGGAGAGAGTGGTGTGAGAGAGACGGGATGAGCCAGAGGGGATGAGAGAGAGGGATAAGAGAGAGATAGGTGAGAGAGGGGGATGAGAGAGAGGGAGAGAGTGGTGCGTGGGATGAGAGAGAGGGATTGAGGGGGAGCAAGAGAAAGAGGGGTGAGAGAAAGACGGGTAAGAGAGGGAGAGGGGTGAAAGAGAGAGGGGGTGAGAGAGAGAGGATGAGACAGAGGGAGTGAGAGAGGGATGAGAGAGAGAGGGATGAGAGAGATGGAGAGGGGGTGCGGGGGATGAGAGAGCGGGGATGGGAGAGAGGGTTTGAGAGAGAGGGGCAAGAGAGAGAGGGGGTGAGAGAGAGAGACGGGTGAGAGAGGAAGGGGTTGAGAACAGAAAGGGTGAGAGAGAGAGGGTGACAGAGAGGGGATGAGAGAGAGAGGGTGTGAGAGGGAGTCTGAGAGAAGGAGGTGAGAGAGAGCAGGGGTAAGTGAGGGGAATGAGAGAGGGGAGAGAGAGGGGGAGAGGGAGGATTGGGGAGAGGGCGGAGAGGTGTCAGAGGGAGGGATGAGAGAGTTAGAGTGGTGAGAGAGAGGCTGGTTAGAGAGAGGGGGTGTGTGAGAGAGAAAGGGGGCTGAGAGAGAGAGTGTCTGAGAGAGAGGGGGTGAGAGAGAGGGGGTGTGTGAGAGTGAGAGGCTTAGACAGAGAGGTGTGAGAGAGAGAGGTGTGCGTGTGAGAGAGAGTGGGGTGAGAGAGTGTCTGAGAGAAGGGATGAGAGAGAATGGGTGAGAGAGAGAGAGGGTGAGAGAGGAAGGCGGTGAGAGAGACAGAGGGCCTGAGAGAGAGGGGATGAGAGAGAATGGCTGAGAGAGAGAGGGGTGAGAGAGAGAGGGCTGAGATAGAGAGGGCCTCTGTGAAAGAGAGGAACTGAGAGAGGGGTGAGAGTGGATGAGAATAAAGGGGTCAGAGAGAGAGGGTGAGAGAGAGGTGTGTGAGAGAGAGGGGTTAGAGACAGAGAGGGGTGAGAGATAGAGGGGTGAGAGGGGTGAGCGAGAGAGATCAGGGTGAGGCAGACTGGGAAGAGAGAGGGGCTGAGAGAGAGAGAGGGGCTGCGAAAGAGAGCGTGATGAAAAAGAAGTGAGCGAGAGAGAGATTGAGAGAGAGAGGTGTTAGAGAGGGAGAGACGGGTAGGAGAGAGAGAGGGTGTGTGAAAGAGAGGTGTGAGAGAGAGACGGCTGAGGGAGAAAGAGGGGTGACAAAAGGGGCTGAGAGAAGGGAGTGAGAGAGAGCAGGGGTAAGAGAGGGGGAGAGAAAGGGGAGAGTGGGGAGAGGGCAGAGAGATGTCAGAGAGCGGGGGTGAGAGAGAAGGGATGAGCGAGGAGGGTGAGAGAGAGTTAGAGGTCAGAGAGACAGAGTGGTGAGAGAGTTAGAGGGATGAGGCAGTTAGAGGGGTGGAGGGGTGGAGAGGGAGATGGAGGGGATGAGAGATAGAGCGGGGTGAGAGAGAAAGGCGTGAGAGAGAGAGGGGTGGAAGAGAGAGAGGGGTGTGAGAGAGAGGAGGGCTGACATAAAGAGAGGGCCTGAGTGATGGGGGTGAGAGAGGGGGTGAGAGAAGGGGTGTGAGAGAGAGGGGGGGCGAGAGTGAGAGAGGGTTAAGAGAGAGAGTGGTGAGAGAGAGGGGTGAGAGAGAGGGATGAGAGATAGACAGGGGTGAGGGAGATGGAGTGGGAGAGAAGGGGTGAAAGAGAAAGTTGAGTGAGTGAGGGTAAGAGAGAAAGGGGTGAGAGAGAGGGGTTGAGAAAGAGAGAGTGAGAGAGAGGGTGTGAGAGAGAAGGGATGAGAGAAAGGGGATAAAGAGAGGGAGTGAGAGAGAGAGACTGATAAGAGAGAGGGGTGAGAATGAGAGAGAGGGGTGAGAGAGGAAGGGGCTGAGAGAGTGAGAATGGGTGAGAGAGAGCGAGGGTGAATGATAGCGGATGAGAGAGAGGGGTAAGGGAGAGGGAGGGTGAGAGAGGGAGGGAGTGAGAGAGAGGGAGGGGGTGTGAGAGCGGTGTGTGTGAGAGAAAGAGGGGCGTATGAGAGAGAGAGGTGAGAGAGAGGAGCTGAGAGAAAGAGAAAGCCTGAGAGAGGGGGTGAGAGAGAAGAGGTGAGAGAGAGAGAGAGGGTGAGTGAGAGAGGTGTGTGAGAGAGGGGGGTGAGAGAGAGATTGGTAAGAGACAGAGAGAGATGGGGTGTGAGAGGAAGGGGCTGAGAGAGAGAGAGGTGACAGAGAAGGTGTGGGTTAGAGAGAATGGGTGAGAGAGAGGGTGAAAGATAGCGGATGAGAGAGAGGGGTAAGAGAGAGAAAATGGGTGAGAGAGAAAGAGGGGGTGAAAGATAGCGGATGAGGCAGAGGGGTAAAAGAGAGGGGTGAAAGAGGGAGGGGGTGTGAGAGAGGGAGGGGGTAAGAGAGAATGGGTGTGAGAGAGAGGGTGAGAGAGAAGTGTGTGAAAGAGAGAGGCGTGTGGGAGAGACAAGCTGAGAGAAAGAGAGAGCCTGAGAGAGAGTGGGTGAGAGAGAAGGGGTGAGAGAGAGAGGGTGAGAGATGTATGTGAGGGGGGGATGAGAGAGAGAGAGGGGTGTGAGAGAGGCGTGAGGGAAAGAGGGTGCAAGAGAAGGTGTGATGGAGAGGCTGAGAGAGAGTTGTGTGAGAGAGGGATAAGAGAGAGAGGGGTGAGAGAGAGGGCTGAGAGGGGGTGTGTGAGAGAGAGGGGTGAAAGAGTGAGGGGGTGTGTGAGAGAGCGGGTTGAGAGAAAGGGGATGAGAGTGATGCGGCTGAGAGGGAGAGACAGAGGGGGAGAGAGAGGAGGTGAGATGGAGGGGGAAAGAGAGGGGGTAAGAGAGGGGGTGAGTGGTGGGAGAGATAGTGGGGAGGGGGGAGACAGGGGGAGAGAGATTAGAGGGGTGAGTGTTAGAGGGGTGTGTGAGAGAGAGAGGGGTGAGACAGAGGGGATGTGAGAGAGTGGGGAAGTGAGAGGGGGCGTGAGAGAGGGTGGTATGAGAGGGGGTGAGAGAGTGGGATGTGTGGGGGAGAGAGAGGGGGCTGAGAGAGAGGGGGCTGAGAGAGAGTGGGGCTGAGAGAGAAAGAGGGCTGTGAGAGAGACAGGGTCTGAGAGAGAATGGGGTGAGAGAGAGGGGCTGAAAGAGAGAGGTTGTGAGAGAGAAAGGGTGAGAAGGAGAGATTGGGGGTGAGAGAGAAACAGAGACAGAGGTGAGAGAGAGGGGTGTGAGAAAGAGAGTGCTGGTGAGAGAGAGTGTGTGTGAGACAAAGGGGGGTAGAGGGAGTCGTTATAGGGCGGAGTGAGGGGTAAGAGAGAGAGGGATGAGAGGGGGGAGGAGAGACGGGGAGAGAAGGGGGAGGGGGGAGAGAGAGAGTGGTAAGAGAGGTGGAGAGAGGGGTGGGGAGTGAGGGGGGATGAGTGACAGCAGAGAGAGAGAGGGTGAGAGACGGGATTGAGAGAGAGAAGGGGTGGGAGAGAGAGGGGTGAGAGAAAGAGAGAGCCTGAGAGAGAGGGGCTGAGAGAGAAGTGGTGAGAGAGAAGGGGTAGCGAGAGTGTTCGAGAGAGAGGTGTGTGAGAGAGAGGGGGTAAGAGACAGAGGGGTGTGAGAGCGCAAGGAGGAGAGAGAGAGAGAGGGGGGTGTGTGAGAGAGAGGAGGGTGAGAGAGAGGTGAGGGAGAGAGAGGGTTTGAGAGAGAAAGGGGGTGACAGAGAGAGGGGATGAGAGAGAAGGGGTGTGAGAAAGTGGGTGAGAGAGAGAATTGTGTGAGAGAGGGGGGTGAGAGAGAGAGGGTGAGAGAGAGGGGTGTGAGGGAGAGTGGGTGTGAGAGAGGGGGATGAGAGAGAGGGGTGAGAGAGAGAGGGGTGAGAGAGAGGGTGAGATTGAGAGAGGGGTGTGAGAGAGAGAGGGGGGTGATAGAGTGAGGATGAGACAGAGAGGGTGAGAGGGGGTGAGAGAGAGGGATGAGAGAGATAGAGAGAGTGGTGCGGGTGATGAGAGAGAGGGGATGGGAGAGAGGGTTTGAGAGAGAGGGGCAAGAGAGAGAGAGAGGTGAGAGAGAGAGAGACGAGTGGAGAGGAAGGGGTTGAGAACAGAACGGGTGAGAGAGAGGGGGGGTGAAAGAGAGGGGGTGAGAGAGAGGGGATGAGAGAGAGGGGGTGAGAGGGAGTCTGAGAGAAGGAGGTGAGAGAGAGCGGGGTTAAATGAGGGGAATGAGAGAGTGGGAGAGAGTGGGGGAGAGGAGGTATTGGGGAGAGAAGTGTCAGAGGGAGGGGATGAGAGAGTTAGAGGTCAGAGAGAGAGAGAGGTGTGAGAGAGCTGGAGGGATGAGAGAGTTAAAGTGGTGAGAGAGGAGGGTGAGAGAGAGGGGATGACAGATAGAGCAAAGTGAGAGAGAGGCGGGTGAGAGAGAGGGGGTGTGAGAGAGAGAGGGGGTGAGAGCGCGAGGGGGTGAGAGAGAGAGGGGTGAGAGAGAGGTGGTGAGAGAGACAAAGTGGGTGAGAGAGAGAAGGGTGTGAGCGAAAGGGCGTGAGAGAGAGGGTGCAGAGAGAGAGGGTGGGAGAGAGAGAGTGCGAAGGTGAGAGGGTGAGCGAGATAGGGTGTGAGAGAGGGGAGAGATGAGAGAGCAGGGTGAGATCGAGAGGGGGCTGAGAGAGAAAGGGAGCTGAGAGAGAGGGGGTGAGGGAGTGATGGTTTGTGTAAGAGAGAGGGCTGAGAGGGAGAGAGGGGGTGAGAGAGAGGGGGTTAGAGAGGGGAGAAAGAGAGAGAGGGAAAGAGAGAGGGGAGAGTGGGAGAGTGGGAAGAGGGGGAGAGGTGGAAGAGAGAGTTAGAGGGGTGAGAGTGTTAGAGGGGTGAGAGAGAGAGGGGTGAGACAGAGGGGATGTGAGAGAGTGGAGAAGTGAGAGGATGGCGTGAGAGAGGGTGGTATGAGATGGGGTGAGAGAGTGGGATGTGTGGAGGAGAGAGCGGGTGTGTGATAGATGTGGGGTGAGATAGAGGGGGCTGAGAGAGAGAGAGGGGGCTGAGAGAGAGGGGTGCTGAGAGAGAAAGGGGACTCTGAGAGAGAAGGTGAATGAGAGGGGAGAGAGAGTGGGATTTGAGGTGGGGTGAGAGAGAGTGGGGCTGAGAGAGAGGGGTGCTGAGAGAGAAGGTGAATGAGAGGGGAGAGAGAGTGGGATTTGAGGTGGGGTGAGAGAGAGTGGGGCTGAGAGAGAAAGGGGCCTGAGAGAGAGTGTGTCTGAGAGAGGTGGGTTGAGAGAGAAGGGTGAGAGAGAGAGGCAGTGAGAGAGAGAGAGTGGGGGTGAGAGAGGGAGAGAGGGGTGAGCGAGAGGGGCGTGAGAGAGAGAGTGCTGGTGAGAGAGAGTGTGGGTGAGACAGAGGTGGGTAGAGAGGGGGAATGCAGGGTAGAGAGAGGGGTGAGAGAGAGAGGGATGAGAGAGGGAGAGGGGAGAGAGGTGGAGAGATGCGGGAGAGAGTGTGAGAGAGAGATTGGCAAGAGAGATGGAGAGAGTGATGGGGAATGAGAGAGAGGGGGTGAGAGAGGGAGAGAGAGTGAGTGGTTGAGAGTGAGAGGGCATGAGAGAGAGCAGGGCGAGAGAGGGCGGGTGAGAGAGCGGGTGAGAGAGCGGGTGAGAGAGAGGGGGAATGAGAGAGAGCAGGGCGAGAGAGAGGGGGCGAGAGAGAAAGGGGGATGGGAGAGAGAGTGAGAGTTTGAGCGAGAGAAGGTGTGAGAGAGGGGAGAGATGAGAGAGAGCAGGGTGAGATCGAGAGGGGGCTGAGAGAGACAGGGGGCTGAGAGAGAGGTGATGAGAGAGAAAGGGGCTGGAAGAGTTGGGGCTGAGAGAGAAAGGGGCTGAGAGAGAGGGGCTGAGAGAGAGAGGGGGTGAGAGAGAGGGCTGAGAGAGCGAGGGGGGTTGTGAGAGAGAGGGGGCTGAGAGAGAAGGGGGTGAGAGAGAGGGGGAAAGATAGAGGGGAGAGAGAGTGTGGGGGAAGAGGGGGAGACGGAGGGGGAGAGAGTTAGAAGGGTGAGAGTGTTAGCGGGGTGAGAGAGAGGGGGTGAGACAGAGGGGATGTGAGAGAGTGGGGAAATAAGAGGGGTGTGTGGGGGGGGTGAGAGAGGTGTGGAGAGAGAAAGGGGGCTATGAGAGAGGGGCTGAGAGAGGGGATAGAGAAAGAGGGGTGAGAGAGAGGGGGTTTGAGAGAAAGGGGGTGGGGGGAGAGGAGGGAGGTGTGAGAGAGGGGGGTTGTTGGGGGTGTGAGAGAGGGGTGTGAGTGGGTGAGGGGGTGAGAGAGAGAGTGTGAGGGGTGATGTGAGAGATGGAGTGTGAGAGAGGGGTTTGGAGGGTTGAGAGAGGGAGGTGAGATGGGGGAGAGAGGGAGGTTGAGTCAGAGTGGTGAGAGAGATAGAGAGAGTGGGAGAGGGGGAGAGAGAGGTGATGAGAGACAGAGCGGGGTGAAAGAGAGAGGGGGTGAGAGGAGTGGGTGAGAGAGGGGGTGAAGAGAGAGTGTGGGTGAGAGAGAAAGGGTGTGATAGAGAGAGGGGGAGATAGAGAGCATTATAAATAGAACGAAGTGAGAGAGAGGGGTGAGAGAGAAAGGGGGTGGGAGAGAGAGAGAGAGTGAGAGGGTGAGAGGGTGAGAGAGAGAGGTTGTGAGAGAGGGGATAGATGAGAGAGAGTAGGGTGAGATCGAGAGGGGACTGAGAGAAAAAGTGGGCTGAGAAAGAAGTGATGAGAGAGAAACGGGGCTGAAAGCGAGGTGCTGAAAGAGAAAGAGGGCTGAGAGAGGGGGGGCTGAGAGAGAGTGGGTGTGCGAGAGAGAGGTGAGAGAGTGAGGGTTGTGAGAAAGAGGGGTCTGAGAGTGAGGGGTGTGAGATAGAGGGGGTTGAGAGAGAGAGGGAGTGAGAGAGGGGTGGTGAGTGAGAGGGGAAGAGAGAGGGGAAAGAGAGAGAGGGAGACAGAGAGGGGAGAGAGAGTTATAGGGGTGAGAGTGTTAGAAGGGTGAGAAAGCGAGAGGGGGTGAGACAGAGGGAAGGTGAGAGAGTGGGGAAGCGAGAGGGGGGCATGAGAGAGGGTGGTAATAGTGGGGTGAGAGAGAGGGCTGTGAGTGGAGAGAGAGGGTGGGTGAGAGAGGTGGGGTGAGAGAGAAAGGGGCTGTGAGAGAGAGTTGGGCCGAGAGAGAAAGGGGCTGTGAGAGAGAGGTTGAGTGAGAGGGGAGAGAGAGAGTGGGATGAGAGGGGAGGGTGAGAGAGAAAGGGGCTGAGACAGAGGGTCTGAGAGAGGGGGAGAGAGAGAGGGGTGAGAGAGAGGCGGTGAGAGAGAGAGTGGGTGTGAGAGAGCGAGGGTCTCAGAGAGAGGGTGTGAGAGAGAAAGTGTGAGAAAGAGAAAGGGGGCGAAGAGAGAGAGGGGGCTGTGAGAGAGGGTCGTGAGAGAGAGAGTATTAGTGAGAGGGAGTGTGTGAGACAGAGAGGGGGTAGAGGGGGTAGAGGGGAAAGAGACAGGGCAGAAAGAGGGGTGAGAGAGGGTCGAGTGAGAGAGGGGTGTGAGAGAGAGAAAGGGATGAGAGAGAGGGAGGGAGAGAGGGAGAGAGATGGGTGAGAGAGGGGCGAGTTGGGGAGAGAGGGAGAGAGGGAGGAGGGGGTAGAGAGAGTTGTAAGAGAGATAGAGAGAGGGTGGGGGTGAGAGAGCAGGGTGAAAGAGAGGGTGAGAGAGGGGGAAGAGCGGAATGAGAGAGAGAAAGTTGGGTGAGAGAGCGGGATGAGAGAGAAAGGCAGCGAAGAGAGAAGGGTGGTAAGAGAGGGGCTAAGAGAGAGAGGTGTGAGAGAGATGCGGTGCGAGAGATGGGTGAGAGAGAGGGGCTGAGAGAGGGGGGTGAAAGAGAAAGAGAGTGGTGAGGGAGGGAGGGGTAAGAGAGATAAGGTGTGAGAAAGGGACAGAGACTAAGTGGGTGTGTGAGAGAGAGAGAGATGAGAGAGAACAGAGTGAGAAAGAAAGGGTGGTGAGAGAGAGCGGGGCGAGAGAGAGAGGGTGAGAGAGAAAGGGGGAGAGAGAACGGGATAAGAGAGAGAGAGGTGAGAGAAAGGTGGTTGAGAGAGAGTGGTGAGAGTGAGAGGGGTAAGAACAAGAGTGGTGAGAGAGAGGTGTGAGAGAAAGAGGATTGAGGGAGAGGGGTGATAGAGAAGGGGTGAGAGAGAGAGAGGGTGAGAGAGAGGGGTGAGAGAGACGGGTGAGAGAGAGCGGCTACGAAAGAGAGGGTGAGAGAGAAGTGGTGAGGGAGAGAGAGGTTGAGAGAGAGTTGTGAGAGAGATGGTTAAGACACAGAGGTGTGTGAGAGAGAGGCGTGAGAGAGAGAGGGGAGAGGGGGGAGAGAGAGGGAGGAGAGAGGTGGAGGGGACGGAGATAGACACGGGTGAGAAAGATGGACAGAGGGCGAGAGAGAGGAGTTGTGTGAGAGAGAGAGGGTGAGAGAGAAAGTGGGTGCGAGAGAGTAGTGTGAGAGAGAGGGTGGTGAAAGAGGGGTGTGAGAAGTAAGGTGGTGAGAGAGGGGAGCTAGAGTGAGAGGGAGTGTGAGAGAGTTGGGGGCTGAGAGAGAGGGGTGAGCAAGAGGGTGTGTTAGAGGGAGAGAGTGGTGTGAGAGAGAGGGTGTGGGGGTGAGCCGGGGGGCTGAGAGAGTGGGGTGTGAGAGAGAGTGGGGTTTGAGAGAGAGAGGGGTGAGAAAGAGAGAAGGGGTGAGAGAGGGGGGATGAGAGAGAGAGAGGTTGAGAGAGAGGGGTGAGAGGGGTGTTTGAGAGTGAGGGTGGGTGAGGAGGGTGAGAGAGAGGAGAGAGAGAGAGAGGGTGTGAGAGAAGGGGGAGAAAATGCCTGGAAGTGAGAGAGAGAGAGAGACAGGCTGAGAGAGAGAGAGCCGGTGAGAGAGAGGAGGTGAGAGAGAGGGGATGAGACAGAGGTGGTGAGAGAGGGGTAGGAGGGGGAAGGGTGAGTGAGAGAGGGATGAGAGAGGGAGGAAGAGAAAGGGGGATAGAGGGGGAGAAAGAGGGAGGAGAACGTGGGAGGGGGGAGATAGAGATAAAGGAGTGAGAGAGATGGAGAGAGGAGTGCGTGGGCGGTAAGAGATAGGGCAGTGAGAGAGCGACGGGTGAGAGAGCGGATGTGTGTGAGAGAGAGAGGGGGAGGTGTGAAAGAGGGGGTGTTGAGAGAGAGGGGGTGAGAGAGGGGTGTGTGAGAGAGAGGGTTTGAGAGTGAGAGAGAGGGTGCAAAAGAGTTGGGGGTGAGAGAGGGGGGTGAGAGAGGGGAGGGGTGAGAGAGGGGTGTTTTGAGAGAGTTGGGGGTGAGAGAAGGGGTGAGAGAGGTGTGGGGGGTGAGAGACAGTGGGCTGAGAGAGAGAGGGTGAGACAGAAAGAGAGTGGTGAGAGTGGGAGGTTTTAAGAGAGTAAGAGGGCTAAGAGAGAGAAGTATGAGAGAGTGGGGTTGAGAGAGATGAGAGACAGAAAGGGAATGACAGATAGAGCGGGGTGAGAGAGAGAGGAGATGAGAGAGAGGGGTGAGAGTGAGTGAGTGAGGAGGATGTGAGAGATAGATGGTGAGGGGGTGAGAGAGAGGGGGCGAGAGAGTGAGAGTGAGTGAGGGAGTGAGAGAGATGGAGGGAGAGAGGACATGACAGATAGAGAGGGGGTGAGAGAGAGAGGGTGAGAAAGAGAGGTGTGTGTGAGAGAGAGAGTGTTAAGAGACAGAGGAGTGAAAGAGAGGGTGAGAGACAGAGGGTGTGTGAGAGAGAGAGGGGATGGGGGTGAGAGGGTGAGAGAGAGAGGGGTGTGAGAGAGAGATGGTTAAGAGAGAGAGGTGTGTGAGAGAGAAGGGTGAAAGAGAGAGAGGGAGAGAGGGGGTGTGAGAGATCGGGGTGGAAGAGAGAGCTGGTGAGAAAGAGACAGGGAGTGAGAGAGAGGGAGAGAGTGTGAGGGGAGTGAGAGAGGGGGAAAGAGAGAGAGGTGAGAGAGAGGGGGTGTTAGAGTGAGGGGTGTGTGAGAGTGAGGGGGGTGAGAGAGGAGGCTGAGAGAGAGAAAGGGATGAGAGAGAGGGGTGAGAGAAAGAGATTGAGAGAGAGGTGTGTGAAAAAGAGGGGTGAGAGAGAGAGAGATGGGTGAGTGAGAGAAGGTGTGAGAAAGAGATCGGGGTGGAAGAGAGAGCGGGTGAGAAAGAGACAGGGATGGAGAGAAACAGGCTGAAAGAGAGAGAGTGGGTGAGAGAGGGGAGTGAGAGTGAAGGGATGAGAGAGAGGGGGTGAGAGAGGGGGTGAGAGAGTGAGAGACGGGTAAGAGAGAGAGGGGTGAGAGAGAGAGGGGTGAGAGAGGGGGTGTGAGAAAGAGAGGGGTGAGGGAGAGAGGGGGTGTGAGAGAGATCGGGCTGGAAGAGAGAGCGGGTGACAAAGAGACAGGGGTGAGAGAGAGACAGGCTGAGAGGAGAGGGTGAGAGAGAGGGGATGAGAGAGAGGGGGTGAGAGAGAGAGGTAAGAGAGAGAGAGGGATGAGAGAGAGAGGGGTGAGAGAGAGAGGGCCTAAGAGAGAGTGGGTAAGAGAGAGGGCGTGAGAGAGGAGGGGTGAGAGAGTGTGAGAGAGAGAGAGAGAGTGAGAGAGAGAGTGGTGGTGAGAGACCGAGAGGGCAAAGAAAGAGAGGGGTGAGAGAGAGGAGTGAGAGAGAGATTGAGGTGGAAGAGAGAGCGGGTGAGACAGAGACAAGGGATGAGGGAGAGACAGGCTGAGAGAGAGTAGGGTTGAGAGAGAGGGCCTGAGAGAGAGGGGGTGAGAGAGAGGAGGTGAGAGAGAAGGGGTAAGAGAGAGAGGTTGAGAGAGAGAGAGGTGTGTGAAAGAGAGGGCAGTAAGATAGAGGGATGAGAAAGAGAGCGGTGAGAGAGAGGGGGCTGAGATAGAGGGGGCTGAGAGAGGGGGATGAGAGCGACGGGGTAAGAGAGAAGGGGTGAGAGAGAAGGGGTGAGAGAAAGAGGTGTGTGAGAGGGACAGCGGTAAGAGAGAGAGAAGGGTGAGAGAGAGGGGGGTGAGAGAGAGGGGTGAGAGAGAGAGACAGGCTGAGACAGAGGGTGAGAGAGAGGGTGAGAGAGAGGCGTGAGAACGAGGGATTGTGAGAGAGGGATAAGAGAGAGGGGTGAGAGAGAGAGGGTGAGAGAGAGAGGGGGGTGAGAGAGATCAGGGTGGGAGAGAGAGGGGATGAGGAAGAAAGAGGAGTGAGAGAGAGGGATCAGAGAGTGTGGGGAAGAGATTAAGGAGAGGGAGGATGTAAAGAGTGGGGCAGAGAGCGGGGAGAGAGGGGGAGACTGAAAGCGGAGAGGGTTGGATAGAAAAGGGGAGAGAGATGGAGGGCATGGAGAAAGGGGAGTGAAAGAGAGGTGAGAGAGAGGAGGGAGAAAGAGGGGGGGGAGAGAGGGGGAGAGAGAGAGAGGGGGTGAGAGAGGGGCAGGAAAGAGAGGGGGAGAGAGATGGGGAGAGGGCGAGTGGCGTGAGAGAGGGGGAGAGAGGAGGGAGAGAGAGAGGGGAGAAGGGGAGAGAGGTGGGTGAGAGAGAGGGGTGAGAGTGTGGGATGAGAGAGAGGGGTGAGAGAGAGGGGTGAGACAGAGGTGTTAGACAGAGGGGTGAGAGAGGATTGAGACAGAGGGGAGAGGGGGAGAGTGGTGAGTGAGAGAGAGGGGTGAGAGAGTGGGTTGAGAGCGAAGGCTGAGACAGAGGGGTGAGACAAAAGGGAGAGGGGGGAGAGTGGTGGGTGAGAGAAATGGGTGAGAGAGAGGGAGAGAGTGGGGAGAGAGGGACGAGAGAGGTGGGAGAGAGGGGAGAGGGGGAAAGGGGGAGAGAGAGGTTGGGGGACAGAGGGAGGAATGAGAGAGGTGGAGTGTAAGAGTGGGAAGAGAGCACAAGAGGGTTAGAGAGAGAGAGACAGAAGGTTAGAGAGAGAGCCGGAGAGAGAGAGAGGGTGAGGGAGAGACGGATTGAGAGTGAGAGGGGGTGTGAGTGAGAGGGGGTGTGAGTGAGAGGGGTGAGAGAAAGGGTTTGGTTGGAGAGTGAGTGAGGGGGTGAGAGGTAAAGGGTGAGAGAGAGAGAATGAGCGAGGGGTGAGAGGGGAGAGAGAGAGAGACAGACAGAGTGCCAGAAACAGAGAGAGAGTGAGATGTCTCAGGGAGGACCAGTACAGCAGTAGTGAAAGCAGGACCCTCACAAGATGGTGGGAATGAAGCCTAGAATATAGCTGTTCCCTGCCCAGCTCTTTATCTATGTCCTATCTTCCGGGTGTGAATACAGAAGGCCACGAACTCCTCCCTGTGCTGTTTACTGTGAGTGATCTTACCGGCTGCAGGATTTACTGAAGGCTCCAGACCTCCCTCTTCATGTCTCTCTGGCTGACCAACCGTCTTTGATGTGGCTATGGACGAGACAAGAGTTAGGAATTCGGCTGAGACAGGAACATCCTGATGACCTACAAGAGACAGAGAAACAGACAGAATGGGAAATTAGACTGATGCAGTGATGTTTACACATGGAGGATGGCACTGAGTCCCACAGAGATCTGGAAAATCCCAGTCTCCATCCCTGGCCTGCGCTTTTGCATCGCTCTGGAATGGAGAATTCTGTTGGCACAGGATCTGGATAGCTGCAAGAGTGAGAGATACTGACAGAGGCAGCAATTAGACCCACACAGTGAGGGATATCACGTGGAGAGAGACTGAGTGACATCACCAGAGTGCAGGAAGGTATCAGGATCACACAATGGTCATGATGAAAGGGGTGTGATTCATGGTGCACTGGGATCAGTACTCACTGACGGGTGAGCTACGAGTGGGACAGGTGATGTCCTCATGTTATTTTCACCCGACTGTTCATCCAGATGTTAATGCCGGTGTCAGCTATACCCATCTAACTGCTTAATATCCTTTCAGGAGGGAAATCTGTTATAGATAGCGGGTCTGACCTACACATGATCCAGACCCAGAGCGATGGGGTTGACTCTAAACTGCTCTCTGTAATGATCCAGCAAGGCACTCAGCTCAAGGGCAGCTCGGGGTGGGCATGCGATGCTGGCCAGCCAGAGACAGCAACATCCCATGAGTGAATTAAACACAACATTGCTGGGACCAGTGTCCTGGCCAATCATGTCGGTAGGCTTATGGACAGGAATTTAAGCTGACAGAGAGAATGCAGGGGCAGGGTTCAGGTGAAAGGAGCTTTCCAAATCCAAAGAAAATGGCAATGTAGCTGAAGACAAGCAGAAAGGAGCAGGAAGAGACAGAGTTTAACTGAAACTGTACATCAGTGAATTGGACTGTGACAAGAAATTGTGGAAAGAGTCAATCGTAATGTACTTTTTTTTGGACTGGCTCAAGTCTCTGGTACAGAGATAAATTAGGTTTAGTGGTGACACTGTGAACAAAAGGTGGAACATTAATATTCTATTGTCTACCTCCTTGAGCGGTCTCAGGGAGAGCAGGATGGGTAACCCTGACAGTAATGGGTAACAACGGCAATACAGAGAAAGCATTTGGCCTCAGATGATGAAGCTGTAACTGTCTGAGGGTCAATCCCTGTCACTGATTGCCATTTAATCCCTGTCAATGACTGAGGTACAATCCCGGTCACTGACTGATGTTCAAACCCTGACACAGACTGAGATACAATCCCTGTCACTGTCTGAGGGTCAATCCCAGTCTCTGACTGAGATTCAATCCCTGTCACTGACTGAGGTGCAATCCCTGTCACTAACTGAGATTCAATCCCTGTCACTGACTGAGATTCAAGCCCTGTCACTGACTCAGGTCCAATCCCTGTCACTCACTGAGGTTCAATCCCTGTCATGGACTGAGGCTCAATCCCTATCACAGACTGAGAATCAATCCTTGTCACTGTCTAAGGGTCAATCCCAAACACTGACTGAGATTCAATCCCTGTCACTGTCTGAGGGTCAACACCTGTCATTGATTGACATTAAATGCCTGTCACTGACTGAGGCTCAATTCCTGTCATTGAATGAGGTTCAAACGCTGTCGTTGACAGATGCTTTATCACTGTCTCTGACTGAGGTTCAATCTGTGTCACTGACTGAGATTCAATCACTGTCACTGACGGAGGCTCAATCCCTGTCACTCACTGAGTTTCATTCCCTGTCACTGACTGAGACACAATCCCTATCACTGACTGAGATTCCATCCCTGTCACTGTCTGAGGTCAATCCAAGTCACAAACTGAGATGCAAGTTGTGTCACTACCTGAGATTCAATCCCTGTCACTGACTGAGGGTCAATCCCTGTCAATGATTGAGGTTCAATCCCTGACACTGAATGAGATTCAATCCCTGACAGTGACTGAGGCTCAATCCCTGACAATGATTGAGGTTCAATCCCTGACACTGACTGAGATTCAATCCCTGTCACGGCATGAGGCTTAAGCCCTGTCACTGACGGAGGGTCAATCCCTGTCACTGACTGAGATTGAATCCCTGTCACTGACAGCAATTCAATGCCTGTCACTGACTGAGATTCCATTCCTATCACTGTCTGATCGTCAAACCCTGTCACTGATTGAGATTCAATCCCTGTCACTGACTGAAATACAATATGTGTCACTGACTGAGGTACAATACCGGTCACTGACTGAGATTCCATTCCTATCACTGCCTGATGGTCAATTCCTGTCACTGACTGAGATACAATATGTGTCACTGACTGATGTTCAATCCCAGTCACTGATTGAGATTCAATCCCTGTCACTGACTGAGGTTCAATCCCTGTCACTGTCTGAGGGTCAATCGCAGTCACTGACTGAGATTCAATCCTTGTCACTGACTGAGATTCAATCCCTGTGTCTGACTGAGATTCCATTCCTACCGCTGTCTGAGTGTCAATCCCTGTCACTGATTCAGATTCAATCCCTGTCACTGACTGAGGCTCAATTCCTGTCACTGACTGAGATTCAATCTCTGTCACTGACTGAGGTTCAATCCCTGTCACCAACTGAGATTAAAATCCTGTCACTTCCTGAGATTCATTCCTGTCAGTGACTAAGATACAATCCCTGTCACTGAACTGAGTTCAATCCCTGTCACTGATTGAGAATCAATCCCTGAAACTAGCTGAGGTTCAATCGCTGTCACTGACTGAGGTTCAATTCCTGTCACAGGCTGAGATTCAATCCCTGTCACTGACTGAGGTTCAAACCCTGACACAGACTGAGATTCAATCCCAGTCACTGACTGAAAGTCAATCCCTGTCACTGACTTAGATTCAATCCCTGTCTCTGACGGAGGTTCAATCCCTGCACAGACTGAGGTTCAATCCCTGGCACTGACTGAGATTCAATCCCTGTCACTGACTGAGATTCAATCCCTGTCACTGACAGAGTTTCAAACCCAGTCACTGATTGAGATTCAATCCTTGTCACTGACTGAGATTCAATCCCTGTCACTGACTGAGATTCAAACCCTGTCACTGACTGAGATTCAATCCCTGTCACTGACTGTGGCTCAATCCCTGTCACTGATTGAGATTCAATCTCTGTCACTGACTGAGATTCAATCCCTGTCACTGACTAAGGTTCAATCCCTGTCACTAACTGAGATAAAATTCCTGTCACTTCCTGAGATTCATTCCTGTCAGTGACTGAGATACAATCCCTGTCACTGACTGAGATTCAATCCCTGTCACTGATTGAGAATCAATCCCTGAAACTGACTGAGATTCAATCCCTGTCACTGACTGAGATTCAATCCCTGTCACTGACGGTGATTCAATTCCTGTCACTGACTGAGATTCAATCCCTGTCACTGACTGAGATTCAATCCCTGTCACTGAGTGAGAATCAATCAATGAAACTGACTGAGATTCAATCCCTGTCACTGACTGAGATTCAATCCCTGTCACTGACTGAGATTCAATCCCTGTCACTGACTGAGGCTCAATCCCTGTCACTGACTGAGATTCAATCCCTGTCACTAACTGAGATACAATCCCTGTCACTGAACTGAGTTCAATCCCTGTCAATTACGGTGATTCAATCCCTGTCACTGACAGAGATTCAATGCCTGTCACTGATTGAGAATCAATCCCTGAAACTGACTGAGATTCAATTGCTGTCACTGAATGAGATACAATCCCTGTCACTGACTGAGGTTCAAATCCTGTCACTGACTTACATTCAATTCCTGTCACTGACTGAGATTCAATCCCTGTCACTGACGGAGATTCAATGCTTGTCACTGAATGAGATTAAATCCCTGTCACTGACTGAGATTCAATCCCTGTCACTGACTGAGATTCAATCCCTGTCACTGACTGACGTTCAATCCCTGTCACTAACTGAGATGCAATTCCTACCACTGACTGAGATTCAATCACTGGCACTGACTGAGGTTCAATTTCCTGTCACTGACTGACGTTCAATCTCTGTCACTGACTGAGGATCAGTCCGTGTCACTGGTGGAGTTTCAATTCCTGACAATGTCTGAGGTTCAATCCCTGTCACAGACTGAGATTCAATGCCTGTCACTGTCTGAGGGTCAATCCCTGTCACTGACTGAGATTCAATCCCTGTCACTTTCTGTGCGTCAATCCATGCCACTGATTGAGATTTAATCACAGTCACTGACTGAGATTCAATCCCTGTCATTTTCTGAGGGTCAATCCGTGCCACTGATTGAGATTTAATCACAGTCACTGACTGAGATTCAATCCCTGTCACTGACTGAGATTCAAACCCTGTCACTGACTGAGATTCAATCCCTGTCACTGACTGAGATTCAATCCCTGTCACTGACTGAGATTCAATCCCTGTCACTGACTGAGGCTCAATCCCTGTCACTGACTGAGATTCAATCTCTGTCACTGACTGAGAATCAATCCCTGTCACTGACTAAGGTTCAATCCCTGTCACGAACTGAGATTAAATTCCTTTCACTTCCTGAGATTCATTCCTGTCAGTGACTGAGATACAATCACTGTCACTGACTGAGATTCAATCCCTGTCACTGACTGAGAATCAATCCCTGAAACTGACTGAGATTCGATCCCTGTCACGGACTGAGATTCAATCCCTGTCACTGACTGAGGTTCAATCCCTGTCACTGACTGAGATTCAATCCCTGTCACTGACTGAGGTTCAATCCCTGTCACTGACTAAGATTAAATGTCTGTCACTTCCTGAGGTTCAATTCCTGTCACTGACTGAGATTCAATCCCTGTCACTGACGGAGATTCAATGCCTGTCACTGACTGAGATTCAATTCCTGACAATGTCTGAGGTTCAATCCCTGTCACAGACTGAGGATCAATCCCAGTCAGTGCCTGAGGGTCAATCCCAGTCACTGACTGATATTCAATCACTGTTACTGACTGAGATTCAATCACTGTCACTGTCTGAGGGTCAGTCCCTGTCACTGACTGAGGTTCAATCCCTGTCACTGACTGAGGTTCAATCCCTGTCACTGCCTGAGGTTCAATCCCTGTGACTGCCTGACGTTCAATCCCGGTCACTGACTGAGATTCAATCCCTGTCACTGACTGAGATTCAATCCCTGTCACTGAATGTGATTCGATGAATGTCACAGACTGAGATTCCTTTCCTATCACTGTCTGAGGGTCAGTCCCTGTCACTAATTGAGATTCAACCCCTGTCACTGACTGAGATTCAATGCCTGTCACTTACTGAGGTTCAATCACTGTCACCGATTGAGATTCAATCCATGCCACTGACTGAGGGTCAATCCCTGTCACTATTTGAGGCTCAATCCCTGTCACTGACTGAGGCTCAATCCCTGTCACTGAATGAGGCTCCATCGCTGTAACTGATTGAGGCTCAATCCCTGTCTCAGACTGAAATTCAATCCCTGTCACTGACTGAGGGTCAATCCCTGTCAATGACAAAGGTTCAATTCCTGTCACAGACGGAGGATCAATCCCAGTCAGTGCCTGAGGGTCAATCCCAGTCACTTACTGATATTCAATCACTATTACTGACTGAGATTCAATCACTGTCACTGTCTGAGGGTCAGTCCCTGTCACTGACTGAGGTTCAATCCCTGTCACTGACTGAGGCTCAATCCCTGTCGCTGTCTGAGATTCAATCCCTGTTACTAACTGAGGGTTCATCCCTGTCACTGTCTGAGATTCAATCACTGTCACTGACTGCAATTCTATGCCTGTCACTGACTGAGATTCCATTCCTATCACTGTCTGAGCGTCAATCCCTGTCACTGACTGAGTTTCAATCCCAGTCGCTGATTGACATTCAATCCCAGTCACTGATTGAGATTCAATCCCTGTCACTGTCTGAGGGTCAATCCCTGTCACTGACTGAGATTCAATCCCTGTCACTGACTGAGGTTCAATCCCTGTCACTGACTAAGGTACAATCCCTGTCACTGTCTGAGGGTCAATCCCTGTCACTGACTGAGATTCAATCCCTGTCACTGACTGAGGGTCAATCCCTATCACTGACTGAAACTCAATCACTGTCACCAACTAAGATTCAATGCCTGTCACTGTCTGAGTGTCAATCCCTGTCACTGACTGAGATTCAATCCCTGTCACTGACTGAGGTTCAATCCCTGTCACTGACTGAGGTTCAATCTGTGTCACTGACTGAGATTCAATCCCTGTCACTGACTGAGAATCTCTCCCTGTCAATGAATTAGATTCAATTTCTGTCACTGACTGAGATTCTATCCCTGTCACTGAATGAGATTCAATCCCTGTCACTGACTGAGATTCAATACCTGTCACTGAATGAGATTCAATACCTGTCACTGAGTGAGATTCAATCCCTGTCACTGACTGAGATTCAATCCCTGTCACTGACAGAGAGTCAATCCCTGTCACTGACTGAGATTCAATACCTGACACTGACTGTGGCTCAATTCCTGTCATTGACTGAGGTTCAATCGCTGTAACTGACTGATGCTTGATCACTTCACTGACTGATGTTCAATCCCAGTCACCTACCATGGTTCAATTCCTGTCACTTTCTGAGGGTCAATCCCTGTCACTGACTGAGATTCAATCCCTGTCACTGACTGAGATTCAATCCCTGACACTGACTGCGATACTATGCCTTTCACTGACTGAGATTCCATTCCTATCACTCTCTGAGCATCTATCCCTGTCACTGATTCAGATTCAATCCTTGTCACTGACTGAGTTTCAATTCCTGTCACTGACTGAGATTCAATTCCTGTCACTGACTGCGATACAATACCAGTCACTGACTGAGGTTCAATCCTAGACTGTGACAGAGGTTCAATCCCTGTCACTGACTGAGGTTCAATCCCAGTCACTGACTGAGATTCAATCCCTGTCACTGACTGAGATTCAAACCCTGTCATTGACTGAGATTCAATTCCTGTCAATGACTGCGATACAATACCAGTCACTGACTGAGGTTCAATCCTAGACTGTGACAGAGGTTCAATCCCTGTCACTGACTGAGGTTCAATCCCAGTCACTGACTGAGATTCAATTCCTGTCACTGACTGCGATACAATACCAGTCACTGACTGAGGTTCAATCCTAGACTGTGACAGAGGTTCAATCCCTGTCACTGACTGAGGTTCAATCCCTGTCACTGACTGAGATTCAAACCCTGTCATTGACTGAGATTCAATCCCTGTCACTGAATGATCTTCAGTCCCTGTCACTGACTGAGATTCAATCCATGTCACCGATAGAGACTCAATCCCTGACATTGACTGCTATTAAATCCCTGTCACAGACTGAGGTTCAATCCCTGTCACTGACAGAGGCTCAAATACTGTCACTGACTGAGGTTCAATCGCTGTCACTGTCTTAGGTACTATCCCTGTCACTGCCTGTGGTTCAGTAAGTGTCATTGACTGAGATTCAATCTGTGTCACTGACTGAAATTCAATCCCTGTCACTGACTGAGGCTCAATCCCTGTCACTGACTGAGATTCAATCCCTGTCACTAACTGAGATACAATCCCTGTCACTGACTGAGGTTCAAATCCTGTCACTGACTTACATTCAATTCCTGTCACTGACTGAGATTCAATCCCTGTCACTGACGGAGATTCAATGCTTGTCACTGAATGAGATTAAATCCCTGTCACTGACTGAGATTCAATCCCTGTCACTGACTGAGATTCAATCCCTGTCACTGACTGACGTTCAATCCCTGTCACTAACTGAGATGCAATTCCTACCACTGACTGAGATTCAATCACTGGCACTGACTGAGGTTCAATTTCCTGTCACTGACTGACGTTCAATCTCTGTCACTGACTGAGGATCAGTCCGTGTCACTGGTGGAGTTTCAATTCCTGACAATGTCTGAGGTTCAATCCCTGTCACAGACTGAGATTCAATGCCTGTCACTGTCTGAGGGTCAATCCCTGTCACTGACTGAGATTCAATCCCTGTCACTTTCTGTGCGTCAATCCATGCCACTGATTGAGATTTAATCACAGTCACTGACTGAGATTCAATCCCTGTCATTTTCTGAGGGTCAATCCGTGCCACTGATTGAGATTTAATCACAGTCACTGACTGAGATTCAATCCCTGTCACTGACTGAGATTCAAACCCTGTCACTGACTGAGATTCAATCCCTGTCACTGACTGAGATTCAATCCCTGTCACTGACTGAGATTCAATCCCTGTCACTGACTGAGGCTCAATCCCTGTCACTGACTGAGATTCAATCTCTGTCACTGACTGAGAATCAATCCCTGTCACTGACTAAGGTTCAATCCCTGTCACGAACTGAGATTAAATTCCTTTCACTTCCTGAGATTCATTCCTGTCAGTGACTGAGATACAATCACTGTCACTGACTGAGATTCAATCCCTGTCACTGACTGAGAATCAATCCCTGAAACTGACTGAGATTCGATCCCTGTCACGGACTGAGATTCAATCCCTGTCACTGACTGAGGTTCAATCCCTGTCACTGACTGAGATTCAATCCCTGTCACTGACTGAGGTTCAATCCCTGTCACTGACTAAGATTAAATGTCTGTCACTTCCTGAGGTTCAATTCCTGTCACTGACTGAGATTCAATCCCTGTCACTGACGGAGATTCAATCCCTGTCACTGACTGAGATTCAATTCCTGACAATGTCTGAGGTTCAATCCCTGTCACAGACTGAGGATCAATCCCAGTCAGTGCCTGAGGGTCAATCCCAGTCACTGACTGATATTCAATCACTGTTACTGACTGAGATTCAATCACTGTCACTGTCTGAGGGTCAGTCCCTGTCACTGACTGAGGTTCAATCCCTGTCACTGACTGAGGTTCAATCCCTGTCACTGCCTGAGGTTCAATCCCTGTGACTGCCTGACGTTCAATCCCGGTCACTGACTGAGATTCAATCCCTGTCACTGACTGAGATTCAATCCCTGTCACTGAATGTGATTCGATGAATGTCACAGACTGAGATTCCTTTCCTATCACTGTCTGAGGGTCAGTCCCTGTCACTAATTGAGATTCAACCCCTGTCACTGACTGAGATTCAATGCCTGTCACTTACTGAGGTTCAATCACTGTCACCGATTGAGATTCAATCCATGCCACTGACTGAGGGTCAATCCCTGTCACTATTTGAGGCTCAATCCCTGTCACTGACTGAGGCTCAATCCCTGTCACTGAATGAGGCTCCATCGCTGTAACTGATTGAGGCTCAATCCCTGTCTCAGACTGAAATTCAATCCCTGTCACTGACTGAGGGTCAATCCCTGTCAATGACAAAGGTTCAATTCCTGTCACAGACGGAGGATCAATCCCAGTCAGTGCCTGAGGGTCAATCCCAGTCACTTACTGATATTCAATCACTATTACTGACTGAGATTCAATCACTGTCACTGTCTGAGGGTCAGTCCCTGTCACTGACTGAGGTTCAATCCCTGTCACTGACTGAGGCTCAATCCCTGTCGCTGTCTGAGATTCAATCCCTGTTACTAACTGAGGGTTCATCCCTGTCACTGTCTGAGATTCAATCACTGTCACTGACTGCAATTCTATGCCTGTCACTGACTGAGATTCCATTCCTATCACTGTCTGAGCGTCAATCCCTGTCACTGACTGAGTTTCAATCCCAGTCGCTGATTGACATTCAATCCCAGTCACTGATTGAGATTCAATCCCTGTCACTGTCTGAGGGTCAATCCCTGTCACTGACTGAGATTCAATCCCTGTCACTGACTGAGGTTCAATCCCTGTCACTGACTAAGGTACAATCCCTGTCACTGTCTGAGGGTCAATCCCTGTCACTGACTGAGATTCAATCCCTGTCACTGACTGAGGGTCAATCCCTATCACTGACTGAAACTCAATCACTGTCACCAACTAAGATTCAATGCCTGTCACTGTCTGAGTGTCAATCCCTGTCACTGACTGAGATTCAATCCCTGTCACTGACTGAGGTTCAATCCCTGTCACTGACTGAGGTTCAATCTGTGTCACTGACTGAGATTCAATCCCTGTCACTGACTGAGAATCTCTCCCTGTCAATGAATTAGATTCAATCTCTGTCACTGACTGAGATTCTATCCCTGTCACTGAATGAGATTCAATCCCTGTCACTGACTGAGATTCAATACCTGTCACTGAATGAGATTCAATACCTGTCACTGAGTGAGATTCAATCCCTGTCACTGACTGAGATTCAATCCCTGTCACTGACAGAGAGTCAATCCCTGTCACTGACTGAGATTCAATACCTGTCACTGACTGTGGCTCAATTCCTGTCATTGACTGAGGTTCAATCGCTGTAACTGACTGATGCTTGATCACTTCACTGACTGATGTTCAATCCCAGTCACCTACCATGGTTCAATTCCTGTCACTTTCTGAGGGTCAATCCCTGTCACTGACTGAGATTCAATCCCTGTCACTGACTGAGATTCAATCCCTGACACTGACTGCGATACTATGCCTTTCACTGACTGAGATTCCATTCCTATCACTCTCTGAGCATCTATCCCTGTCACTGATTCAGATTCAATCCTTGTCACTGACTGAGTTTCAATTCCTGTCACTGACTGAGATTCAATTCCTGTCACTGACTGCGATACAATACCAGTCACTGACTGAGGTTCAATCCTAGACTGTGACAGAGGTTCAATCCCTGTCACTGACTGAGGTTCAATCCCAGTCACTGACTGAGATTCAATCCCTGTCACTGACTGAGATTCAAACCCTGTCATTGACTGAGATTCAATTCCTGTCAATGACTGCGATACAATACCAGTCACTGACTGAGGTTCAATCCTAGACTGTGACAGAGGTTCAATCCCTGTCACTGACTGAGGTTCAATCCCAGTCACTGACTGAGATTCAATTCCTGTCACTGACTGCGATACAATACCAGTCACTGACTGAGGTTCAATCCTAGACTGTGACAGAGGTTCAATCCCTGTCACTGACTGAGGTTCAATCCCTGTCACTGACTGAGATTCAAACCCTGTCATTGACTGAGATTCAATCCCTGTCACTGAATGATCTTCAGTCCCTGTCACTGACTGAGATTCAATCCATGTCACCGATAGAGACTCAATCCCTGACATTGACTGCTATTAAATCCCTGTCACAGACTGAGGTTCAATCCCTGTCACTGACAGAGGCTCAAACACTGTCACTGACTGAGGTTCAATCGCTGTCACTGTCTTAGGTACTATCCCTGTCACTGCCTGTGGTTCAGTAAGTGTCATTGACTGAGATTCAATCAGTGTCACTGACTGAAATTCAATCCCTGTCACTGACTAAGATTCAATCCCTGTCACTGACTGCGATTCAATGCCTGTCACTGACTGAGATTCAATCCCTGACACTGACTGAGATTCAAACCCTGTCACTGACTGAGATTCAATCCCTGTCACTGACTGTGGCTCAATCCCTGTCACTGACTGAGATTCAATCTCTGTCACTGACTAAGATTCAATCCCTGTCACTGACTGCGATTCAATGCCTGTCACTGACTGAGATTCAATCCCTGGCACTGACTGAGATTCAAACCCTGTCACTGACTGAGATTCAATCCCTGTCACTGACTGTGGCTCAATCCCTGTCACTGACTGTGATTCAATCCCTGTCACTGACTGAGATTCAATCCCTGTCACTTTCTGAGCGTCAATCCGTGCCACTGATTGAGATTTAATCACAGTCACTGACTGAGATTCAATCCCTGTCACTGACTGAGATTCAAACCCTGTCACTGACTGAGATTCAATCCCTGTCACTGACTGAGGCTCAATCCCTGTCACCTACTGAGATTCAATCTCTGTCACTGACTGAGGTTCAATCCCTGTCACTGACTAAGGTTCAATCCCTGTCACGAACTGAGATTAAATTCCTTTCACTTCCTGAGATTCATTCCTGTCAGTGACTGAGATACAATCACTGTCACTGACTGAGATTCAATCCCTGTCACTGACTGAGAATCAATCCCTGAAACTGACTGAGATTCAATCCCTGTCACGGACTGAGATTCAATCCCTGTCACTGACTGAGGTTCAATCCCTGTCACTGACTGAGATTCAATCCCTGTCACTGACTGAGGTTCAATCCCTGTCACTGACTAAGATTAAATGTCTGTCACTTCCTGAGGTTCAATTCCTGTCACTGACTGAGATTCAATCCCTGTCACTGACGGAGATTCAATGCCTGTCACTGACTGAGATTCAATTCCTGACAATGTCTGAGGTTCAATCCCTGTCACAGACTGAGATTCAATCCCTGTCACTGACTGAGGTACACTCTCTGTCACTGTCTGAGGCTCAATCCCTGTCACTGACTGAGGCTCAATCCCTGTCACTGACTGAGATTCAATCCCTGTCACTGTCTGAGGGTCAATCCCAGTCACAGACGGAGATTCAATCTCTGTCACTGCCTGAGGTTCAATCCCTGTCACTGCCTGAGGTTCAATCCCTGTCACTGACTGAGATTCAATCCCTGTCACTGACTGAGATTCAATCCCTGTCACTGAATGCGATTCGATGAATGTCACAGACTGAGATTCCTTTCCTATCACTGTCTAAGGGTCAGTCCCTGTCACTAATTGAGATTCAACCCCTGTCACTGACTGAGATTCAATGCCTGTCACTTACTGAGGTTCAATCACTGTCACTGATTGAGATTCAATCCCTGTCATTGACTGAGGCTCAATCCCTGTCACTGAATGAGGCTCCATCGCTGTAACTGATTGAGGCTCAATCCCTGTCTCAGACTGAAATTCAATCCCTGTCACTGACTGAGGGTCAATCCCTGTCAATGACAAAGGTTCAATTCCTGTCACAGACGGAGGATCAATCCCAGTCAGTGCCTGAGGGTCAATCCCAGTCACTGACTGATATTCAATCGCTGTTACTGACTGAGATTCAATCACTGTCACTGTCTGAGGGTCAGTCCCTGTCACTGACTGAGGTTCAATCCCTGTCACTGACTGAGGCTCAATCCCTGTCGCTGTCTGAGATTCAATCCCTGTTACTAACTGAGGGTTCATCCCTGTCACTGTCTGAGATTCAATCACTGTCACTGACTGCAATTCTATGCCTGTCACTGACTGAGATTCCATTCCTATCACTGTCTGAGCGTCAATCCCTGTCACTGACTGAGTTTCAATCCCAGTCGCTGATTCAGATTCAATCCCTGTCACTGACTAAGGTTCAATCCCTGTCACTGTCTGAGGGTCAATCCCTGTCACTGACTGAGATTCAATCCCTGTCACTGACTGATATTCAATCACTGTTACTGACTGAGATTCAATCCCTGTCACTGTCTGAGGGTCAGTCCCTGTCACTGACTGAGGTTCAATCCCTGTCACTGACTGAGGTTCAATCCCTGTCACTGACTGAGGTTCAATCTGTGTCACTGACTGAGATTCAATCCCTGTCACTGACTGAGAATCTCTCCCTGTCAATGAATTAGATTCAATCTCTGTCACTGACTGAGATTCTATCCCTGTCACTGAATGAGATTCAATCCCTGTCACTGACTGAGATTCAATACCTGTCACTGAATGAGATTCAATACCTGTCACTGAGTGAGATTCAATCCCTGTCACTGACTGAGATTCAATCCCTGTCACTGACAGAGAGTCAATCCCTGTCACTGACTGAGAATCAATACCTGTCACTGACTGTGGCTCAATTCCTGTCATTGACTGAGGTTCAATCGCTGTAACTGACTGATGCTTGATCACTTCACTGACTGATGTTCAATCCCAGTCACCTACCATGGTTCAATTCCTGTCACTGTCTGAGGGTCAATCCCTGTCACTGACTGAGATTCAATCCCTGTCACTGACTGAGATTCAATCCCTGACACTGACTGCGATACTATGCCTTTCACTGACTGAGATTCCATTCCTATCACTCTCTGAGCATCTATCCCTGTCACTGATTCAGATTCAATCCTTGTCACTGACTGAGTTTCAATTCCTGTCACTGACTGAGATTCAATTCCTGTCACTGACTGCGATACAATACCAGTCACTGACTGAGGTTCAATCCTAGACTGTGACAGAGGTTCAATCCCTGTCACTGACTGAGGTTCAATCCCTGTCACTGACTGAGGCTCAATCCCTGTCGCTGTCTGAGATTCAATCCCTGTTACTAACTGAGGGTTCATCCCTGTCACTGTCTGAGATTCAATCACTGTCACTGACTGCAATTCTATGCCTGTCACTGACTGAGATTCCATTCCTATCACTGTCTGAGCGTCAATACCTGTCACTGACTGAGTTTCAATCCCAGTCGCTGATTGACATTCAATCCCAGTCACTGATTGAGATTCAATCCCTGTCACTGTCTGAGGGTCAATCCCTGTCACTGACTGAGATTCAATCCCTGTCACTGACTGAGGTTCAATCCCTGTCACTGACTAAGGTACAATCCCTGTCACTGTCTGAGGGTCAATCCCTGTCACTGACTGAGATTCAATCCCTGTCACTGACTGAGGGTCAATCCCTATCACTGACTGAAAATCAATCACTGTCACCAACTCAGATTCCATGCCTGTCACTGTCTGAGTGTCAATCCCTGTCACTGACTGAGATTCAATCCCTGTCACTGACTGAGGTTCAATCCCTGTCACTGACTGAGGTTCAATCTGTGTCACTGACTGAGATTCAATCCCTGTCACTGACTGAGAATCTCTCCCTGTCAATGAATTAGATTCAATCTCTGTCACTGACTGAGATTCTATCCCTGTCACTGAATGAGATTCAATCCCTGTCACTGACTGAGATTCAATACCTGTCACTGAATGAGATTCAATACCTGTCACTGAGTGAGATTCAATCCCTGTCACTGACTGAGATTCAATCCCTGTCACTGACAGAGAGTCAATCCCTGTCACTGACTGAGAATCAATACCTGTCACTGACTGTGGCTCAATTCCTGTCATTGACTGAGGTTCAATCGCTGTAACTGACTGATGCTTGATCACTTCACTGACTGATGTTCAATCCCAGTCACCTACCATGGTTCAATTCCTGTCACTGTCTGAGGGTCAATCCCTGTCACTGACTGAGATTCAATCCCTGTCACTGACTGAGATTCAATCCCTGACACTGACTGCGATACTATGCCTTTCACTGACTGAGATTCCATTCCTATCACTCTCTGAGCATCTATCCCTGTCACTGATTCAGATTCAATCCTTGTCACTGACTGAGTTTCAATTCCTGTCACTGACTGAGATTCAATTCCTGTCACTGACTGCGATACAATACCAGTCACTGACTGAGGTTCAATCCTAGACTGTGACAGAGGTTCAATCCCTGTCACTGACTGAGGTTCAATCCCAGTCACTGACTGAGATTCAATCCTTGTCACTGACTGAGTTTCAATTCCTGTCACTGACTGAGATTCAATTCCTGTCACTGACTGCGATACAATACCAGTCACTGACTGAGGTTCAATCCTAGACTGTGACAGAGGTTCAATCCCTGTCACTGACTGAGGTTCAATCCCAGTCACTGACTGAGATTCAATCCCTGTCACTGACTGAGATTCAAACCCTGTCATTGACTGAGATTCAATTCCTGTCAATGACTGCGATACAATACCAGTCACTGACTGAGGTTCAATCCTAGACTGTGACAGAGGTTCAATCCCTGTCACTGACTGAGGTTCAATCCCAGTCACTGACTGAGATTCAATTCCTGTCACTGACTGCGATACAATACCAGTCACTGACTGAGGTTCAATCCTAGACTGTGACAGAGGTTCAATCCCTGTCACTGACTGAGGTTCAATCCCTGTCACTGACTGAGATTCAAACCCTGTCATTGACTGAGATTCAATCCCTGTCACTGAATGATCTTCAGTCCCTGTCACTGACTGAGATTCAATCCATGTCACCGATAGAGACTCAATCCCTGACATTGACTGCTATTAAATCCCTGTCACAGACTGAGGTTCAATCCCTGTCACTGACAGAGGCTCAAACACTGTCACTGACTGAGGTTCAATCGCTGTCACTGTCTTAGGTACTATCCCTGTCACTGCCTGTGGTTCAGTAAGTGTCATTGACTGAGATTCAATCTGTGTCACTGACTGAAATTCAATCCCTGTCACTGACTAAGATTCAATCCCTGTCACTGACTGCGATTCAATGCCTGTCACTGACTGAGATTCAATCCCTGACACTGACTGAGATTCAAACCCTGTCACTGACTGAGATTCAATCCCTGTCACTGACTGTGGCTCAATCCCTGTCACTGACTGAGATTCAATCTCTGTCACTGACTAAGATTCAATCCCTGTCACTGACTGCGATTCAATGCCTGTCACTGACTGAGATTCAATCCCTGACACTGACTGAGATTCAAACCCTGTCACTGACTGAGATTCAATCCCTGTCACTGACTGTGGCTCAATCCCTGTCACTGACTGAGATTCAATCCCTGTCACTGACTGAGATTCAATCCCTGTCACTTTCTGAGCGTCAATCCGTGCCACTGATTGAGATTTAATCACAGTCACTGACTGAGATTCAATCCCTGTCACTGACTGAGATTCAAACCCTGTCACTGACTGAGATTCAATCCCTGTCACTGACTGAGGCTCAATCCCTGTCACTGACTGAGATTCAATCTCTGTCACTGACTGAGATTCAATCCCTGTCACTGACTAAGGTTCAATCCCTGTCACGAACTGAGATTAAATTCCTTTCACTTCCTGAGATTCATTCCTGTCAGTGACTGAGATACAATTACTGTCACTGACTGAGATTCAATCCCTGTCACTGACTGAGAATCAATCCCTGAAACTGACTGAGATTCAATCCCTGTCACGGACTGAGATTCAATCCCTGTCACTGACTGAGGTTCAATCCCTGTCACTGACTGAGATTCAATCCCTGTCACTGACTGAGGTTCAATCCCTGTCACTGACTAAGATTAAATGTCTGTCACTTCCTGAGGTTCAATTCCTGTCACTGACTGAGATTCAATCCCTGTCACTGACGGAGATTCAATGCCTGTCACTGACTGAGATTCAATTCCTGACAATGTCTGAGGTTCAATCCCTGTCACAGACTGAGATTCAATCCCTGTCACTGACTGAGGTACACTCTCTGTCACTGTCTGAGGCTCAATCCCTGTCACTGACTGAGGCTCAATCCCTGTCACTGACTGAGATTCAATCCCTGTCACTGTCTGAGGGTCAATCCCAGTCACAGACGGAGACTCAATCTCTGTCACTGCCTGAGGTTCAATCCCTGTCACTGCCTGAGGTTCAATCCCTGTCACTGACTGAGATTCAATCCCTGTCACTGACTGAGATTCAATCCCTGTCACTGAATGCGATTCGATGAATGTCACAGACTGAGATTCCTTTCCTATCACTGTCTAAGGGTCAGTCCCTGTCACTAATTGAGATTCAACCCCTGTCACTGACTGAGATTCAATGCCTGTCACTTACTGAGGTTCAATCACTGTCACTGATTGAGATTCAATCCCTGTCATTAACTGAGGCTCAATCCCTGTCACTGAATGTGGCTCCATCGCTGTAACTGATTGAGGCTCAATCCCTGTCTCAGACTGAAATTCAATCCCTGTCACTGACTGAGGGTCAATCCCTGTCAATGACAAAGGTTCAATTCCTGTCACAGACGGAGGATCAATCCCAGTCAGTGCCTGAGGGTCAATCCCAGTCACTGACTGATATTCAATCACTGTTACTGACTGAGATTCAATCACTGTCACTGTCTGAGGGTCAGTCCCTGTCACTGACTGAGGTTCAATCCCTGTCACTGACTGAGGCTCAATCCCTGTCGCTGTCTGAGATTCAATCCCTGTTACTAACTGAGGGTTCATCCCTGTCACTGTCTGAGATTCAATCACTGTCACTGACTGCAATTCTATGCCTGTCACTGACTGAGATTCCATTCCTATCACTGTCTGAGCGTCAATACCTGTCACTGACTGAGTTTCAATCCCAGTCGCTGATTGACATTCAATCCCAGTCACTGATTGAGATTCAATCCCTGTCACTGTCTGAGGGTCAATCCCTGTCACTGACTGAGATTCAATCCCTGTCACTGACTGAGGTTCAATCCCTGTCACTGACTAAGGTACAATCCCTGTCACTGTCTGAGGGTCAATCCCTGTCACTGACTGAGATTCAATCCCTGTCACTGACTGAGGGTCAATCCCTATCACTGACTGAAACTCAATCACTGTCACCAACTAAGATTCAATGCCTGTCACTGTCTGAGTGTCAATCCCTGTCACTGACTGAGATTCAATCCCTGTCACTGACTGAGGTTCAATCTGTGTCACTGACTGAGATTCAATCCCTGTCACTGACTGAGGTTCAATCCCTGTCACTGACTGAGGTTCAATCTGTGTCACTGACTGAGATTCAATCCCTGTCACTGACTGAGAATCTCTCCCTGTCAATGAATTAGATTCAATCTCTGTCACTGTCTGAGATTCTATCCCTGTCACTGAATGAGATTCAATCCCTGTCACTGACTGAGATTCAATACCTGTCACTGAATGAGATTCAATACCTGTCACTGAGTGAGATTCAATCCCTGTCACTGACTGAGATTCAATCCCTGTCACTGACAGAGAGTCAATCCCTGTCACTGACTGAGAATCAATACCTGTCACTGACTGTGGCTCAATTCCTGTCATTGACTGAGGTTCAATCGCTGTAACTGACTGATGCTTGATCACTTCACTGACTGATGTTCAATCCCAGTCACCTACCATGGTTCAATTCCTGTCACTGTCTGAGGGTCAATCCCTGTCACTGACTGAGATTCAATCCCTGTCACTGACTGAGATTCAATCCCTGACACTGACTGCGATACTATGCCTTTCACTGACTGAGATTCCATTCCTATCACTCTCTGAGCATCTATCCCTGTCACTGATTCAGATTCAATCCTTGTCACTGACTGAGTTTCAATTCCTGTCACTGACTGAGATTCAATTCCTGTCACTGACTGCGATACAATACCAGTCACTGACTGAGGTTCAATCCTAGACTGTGACAGAGGTTCAATCCCTGTCACTGACTGAGGTTCAATCCCAGTCACTGACTGAGATTCAATCCTTGTCACTGACTGAGTTTCAATTCCTGTCACTGACTGAGATTCAATTCCTGTCACTGACTGCGATACAATACCAGTCACTGACTGAGGTTCAATCCTAGACTGTGACAGAGGTTCAATCCCTGTCACTGACTGAGGTTCAATCCCAGTCACTGACTGAGATTCAATCCCTGTCACTGACTGAGATTCAAACCCTGTCATTGACTGAGATTCAATTCCTGTCAATGACTGCGATACAATACCAGTCACTGACTGAGGTTCAATCCTAGACTGTGACAGAGGTTCAATCCCTGTCACTGACTGAGGTTCAATCCCAGTCACTGACTGAGATTCAATTCCTGTCACTGACTGCGATACAATACCAGTCACTGACTGAGGTTCAATCCTAGACTGTGACAGAGGTTCAATCCCTGTCACTGACTGAGGTTCAATCCCTGTCACTGACTGAGATTCAAACCCTGTCATTGACTGAGATTCAATCCCTGTCACTGAATGATCTTCAGTCCCTGTCACTGACTGAGATTCAATCCATGTCACCGATAGAGACTCAATCCCTGACATTGACTGCTATTAAATCCCTGTCACAGACTGAGGTTAAATCCCTGTCACTGACAGAGGCTCAAACACTGTCACTGACTGAGGTTCAATCGCTGTCACTGTCTTAGGTACTATCCCTGTCACTGCCTGTGGTTCAGTAAGTGTCATTGACTGAGATTCAATCTGTGTCACTGACTGAAATTCAATCCCTGTCACTGACTAAGATTCAATCCCTGTCACTGACTGCGATTCAATGCCTGTCACTGACTGAGATTCAATCCCTGACACTGACGGAGATTCAAACCCTGTCACTGACTGAGATTCAATCCCTGTCACTGACTGTGGCTCAATCCCTGTCACTGACTGAGATTCAATCTCTGTCACTGACTAAGATTCAATCCCTGTCACTGACTGCGATTCAATGCCTGTCACTGACTGAGATTCAATCTCTGACACTGACTGAGATTCAAACCCTGTCACTGACTGAGATTCAATCCCTGTCACTGACTGTGGCTCAATCCCTGTCACTGACTGAGATTCAATCCCTGTCACTGACTGAGATTCAATCCCTGTCACTTTCTGAGCGTCAATCCGTGCCACTGATTGAGATTTAATCACAGTCACTGACTGAGATTCAATCCCTGTCACTTTCTGAGCGTCAATCCGTGCCACTGATTGAGATTTAATCACAGTCACTGACTGAGATTCAATCCCTGTCACTGACTGAGATTCAAACCCTGTCACTGACTGAGATTCAATCCCTGTCACTGACTGAGGCTCAATCCCTGTCACTGACTGAGATTCAATCTCTGTCACTGACTGAGATTCAATCCCTGTCACTGACGAAGGTTCAATCCCTGTCACGAACTGAGATTAAATTCCTTTCACTTCCTGAGATTCATTCCTGTCAGTGACTGAGATACAATCACTGTCACTGACGGAGATTCAATCCCTGTCACTGACTGAGAATCAATCCCTGAAACTGACTGAGATTCAATCCCTGTCACGGACTGAGATTCAATCCCTGTCACTGACTGAGGTTCAATCCCTGTCACTGACTGAGATTCAATCCCTGTCACTGACTGAGGTTCAATCCCTGTCACTGACTAAGATTAAATGTCTGTCACTTCCTGAGGTTCAATTCCTGTCACTGACTGAGATTCAATCCCTGTCACTGACGGAGATTCAATGCCTGTCACTGACTGAGATTCAATTCCTGACAATGTCTGAGGTTCAATCCCTGTCACAGACTGAGATTCAATCCCTGTCACTGACTGAGGTACACTCTCTGTCACTGTCTGAGGCTCAATCCCTGTCACTGACTGAGGCTCAATCCCTGTCACTGACTGAGATTCAATCCCTGTCACTGTCTGAGGGTCAATCCCAGTCACAGACGGAGATTCAATCTCTGTCACTGCCTGAGGTTCAATCCCTGTCACTGCCTGAGGTTCAATCCCTGTCACTGAATGCGATTCGATGAATGTCACAGACTGAGATTCCTTTCCTATCACTGTCTAAGGGTCAGTCCCTGTCACTAATTGAGATTCAACCCCTGTCACTGACTGAGATTCAATGCCTGTCACTTACTGAGGTTCAATCACTGTCACTGATTGAGATTCAATCCCTGTCATTGACTGAGGCTCAATCCCTGTCACTGAATGAGGCTCCATCGCTGTAACTGATTGAGGCTCAATCCCTGTCTCAGACTGAAATTCAATCCCTGTCACTGACTGAGGGTCAATCCCTGTCAATGACAAAGGTTCAATTCCTGTCACAGACGGAGGATCAATCCCAGTCAGTGCCTGAGGGTCAATCCCAGTCACTGACTGATATTCAATCACTGTTACTGACTGAGATTCAATCACTGTCACTGTCTGAGGGTCAGTCCCTGTCACTGACTGAGGTTCAATCCCTGTCACTGACTGAGGCTCAATCCCTGTCGCTGTCTGAGATTCAATCCCTGTTACTAACTGAGGGTTCATCCCTGTCACTGTCTGAGATTCAATCACTGTCACTGACTGCAATTCTATGCCTGTCACTGACTGAGATTCCATTCCTATCACTGTCTGAGCGTCAATACCTGTCACTGACTGAGTTTCAATCCCAGTCACTGATTGAGATTCAATCCCTGTCACTGTCTGAGGGTCAATCCCTGTCACTGACTGAGATTCAATCCCTGTCACTGACTGAGGTTCAATCACTGTTACTGACTGAGATTCAATCCCTGTCACTGTCTGAGGGTCAATCCCTGTCACTGACTGAGATTCAATCCCTGTCACTGACTGAGGGTCAATCCCTATCACTGACTGAAACTCAATCACTGTCACCAACTAAGATTCAATGCCTGTCACTGTCTGAGTGTCAATCCCTGTCACTGACTGAGATTCAATCCCTGTCACTGACTGAGGTTCAATCCCTGTCACTGACTGAGGTTCAATCTGTGTCACTGACTGAGATTCAATCCCTGTCACTGACTGAGAATCTCTCCCTGTCAATGAATTAGATTCAATCTCTGTCACTGACTGAGATTCTATCCCAGTCACTGAATGAGATTCAATCCCTGTCACTGACTGAGATTCAATACCTGTCACTGAATGAGATTCAATACCTGTCACTGAGTGAGATTCAATCCCTGTCACTGACTGAGATTCAATCCCTGTCACTGACAGAGAGTCAATCCCTGTCACTGACTGAGATTCAATACCTGTCACTGACTGAGATTCAATACCTGTCACTGACTGTGGCTCAATTCCTGTCATTGACTGAGGTTCAATCGCTGTAACTGACTGATGCTTGATCACTTCACTGACTGATGTTCAATCCCAGTCACCTACCATGGTTCAATTCCTGTCACTGTCTGAGGGTCATTCCCTGTCACTGACTGAGATTCAATCCCTGTCACTGACTGAGATTCAATCCTTGACACTGACTGCGATACTATGCCTTTCACTGACTGAGATTCCATTCCTATCACTCTCTGAGCATCTATCCCTGTCACTGATTCAGATTCAATCCTTGTCACTGACTGAGTTTCAATTCCTGTCACTGACTGAGATTCAATTCCTGTCACTGACTGCGATACAATACCAGTCACTGACTGAGGTTCAATCCTAGACTGTGACAGAGGTTCAATCCCTGTCACTGACTGAGGTTCAATCCCAGTCACTGACTGAGATTCAATCCTTGTCACTGACTGAGATTCAAACCCTGTCATTGACTGAGATTCAATTCCTGTCAATGACTGCGATACAATACCAGTCACTGACTGAGGTTCAATCCTAGACTGTGACAGAGGTTCAATCCCTGTCACTGACTGAGGTTCAATCCCAGTCACTGACTGAGATTCAATTCCTGTCACTGACTGCGATACAATACCAGTCACTGACTGAGGTTCAATCCTAGACTGTGACAGAGGTTCAATCCCTGTCACTGACTGAGGTTCAATCCCTGTCACTGACTGAGATTCAAACCCTGTCATTGACTGAGATTCAATCCCTGTCACTGAATGATCTTCAGTCCCTGTCACTGACTGAGATTCAATCCATGTCACCGATAGAGACTCAATCCCTGACATTGACTGCTATTAAATCCCTGTCACAGACTGAGGTTCAATCCCTGTCACTGACAGAGGCTCAAACACTGTCACTGACTGAGGTTCAATCGCTGTCACTGTCTTAGGTACTATCCCTGTCACTGCCTGTGGTTCAGTAAGTGTCATTGACTGAGATTCAATCTGTGTCACTGACTGAAATTCAATCCCTGTCACTGACTAAGATTCAATCCCTGTCACTGACTGCGATTCAATGCCTGTCACTGACTGAGATTCAATCCCTGACACTGACTGAGATTCAAACCCTGTCACTGACTGAGATTCAATCCCTGTCACTGACTGTGGCTCAATCCCTGTCACTGACTGAGATTCAATCTCTGTCACTGACTAAGATTCAATCCCTGTCACTGACTGCGATTCAATGCCTGTCACTGACTGAGATTCAATCCCTGACACTGACTGAGATTCAAACCCTGTCACTGACTGAGATTCAATCCCTGTCACTGACTGTGGCTCAATCCCTGTCACTGACTGAGATTCAATCCCTGTCACTGACTGAGATTCAATCCCTGTCACTTTCTGAGCGTCAATCCATGCCACTGATTGAGATTTAATCACAGTCACTGACTGAGATTCAATCCCTGTCACTTTCTGAGCGTCAATCCGTGCCACTGATTGAGATTTAATCACAGTCACTGACTGAGATTCAATCCCTGTCACTGACTGAGATTCAAACCCTGTCACTGACTGAGATTCAATCCCTGTCACTGACTGAGGCTCAATCCCTGTCACTGACTGAGATTCAATCTCTGTCCCTGACTGAGATTGAATCCCTGTCACTGACTAAGGTTCAATCCCTGTCACGAACTGAGATTAAATTCCTTTCACTTCCTGAGATTCATTCCTGTCAGTGACTGAGATACAATCACTGTCACTGACTGAGATTCAATCCCTGTCACTGACTGAGAATCAATCCCTGAAACTGACTGAGATTCAATCCCTGTCACGGACTGAGATTCAATCCCTGTCACTGACTGAGGTTCAATCCCTGTCACTGACTGAGATTCAATCCCTGTCACTGACTAAGATTAAATGTCTGTCACTTCCTGAGGTTCAATTCCTGTCACTGACTGAGATTCAATCCCTGTCACTGACGGAGATTCAATGCCTGTCACTGACTGAGATTCAATTCCTGACAATGTCTGAGGTTCAATCCCTGTCACAGACTGAGATTCAATCCCTGTCACTGACTGAGGTACACTCTCTGTCACTGTCTGAGGCTCAATCCCTGTCACTGACTGAGGCTCAATCCCTGTCACTGACTGAGATTCAATCCCTGTCACTGTCTGAGGGTCAATCCCAGTCACAGACGGAGATTCAATCTCTGTCACTGCCTGAGGTTCAATCCCTGTCACTGCCTGAGGTTCAATCCCTGTCACTGACTGAGATTCAATCCCTGTCACTGACTGAGATTCAATCCCTGTCACTGAATGCGATTCGATGAATGTCACAGACTGAGATTCCTTTCCTATCACTGTCTAAGGGTCAGTCCCTGTCACTAATTGAGATTCAACCCCTGTCACTGACTGAGATTCAATGCCTGTCACTTACTGAGGTTCAATCACTGTCACTGATTGAGATTCAATCCCTGTCATTGACTGAGGCTCAATCCCTGTCACTGAATGAGGCTCCATCGCTGTAACTGATTGAGGCTCAATCCCTGTCTCAGACTGAAATTCAATCCCTGTCACTGACTGAGGGTCAATCCCTGTCAATGACAAAGGTTCAATTCCTGTCACAGACGGAGGATCAATCCCAGTCAGTGCCTGAGGGTCAATCCCAGTCACTGACTGATATTCAATCACTGTTACTGACTGAGATTCAATCACTGTCACTGTCTGAGGGTCAGTCCCTGTCACTGACTGAGGTTCAATCCCTGTCACTGACTGAGGCTCAATCCCTGTCACTGACAGAGAGTCAATCCCTGTCACTGACTGAGATTCAATACCTGTCACTGACTGAGATTCAATACCTGTCACTGACTGTGGCTCAATTCCTGTCATTGACTGAGGTTCAATCGCTGTAACTGACTGATGCTTGATCACTTCACTGACTGATGTTCAATCCCAGTCACCTACCATGGTTCAATTCCTGTCACTGTCTGAGGGTCATTCCCTGTCACTGACTGAGATTCAATCCCTGTCACTGACTGAGATTCAATCCTTGACACTGACTGCGATACTATGCCTTTCACTGACTGAGATTCCATTCCTATCACTCTCTGAGCATCTATCCCTGTCACTGATTCAGATTCAATCCTTGTCACTGACTGAGTTTCAATTCCTGTCACTGACTGAGATTCAATTCCTGTCACTGACTGCGATACAATACCAGTCACTGACTGAGGTTCAATCCTAGACTGTGACAGAGGTTCAATTCCTGTCACTGACTGAGGTTCAATCCCAGTCACTGACTGAGATTCAATCCTTGTCACTGACTGAGATTCAAACCCTGTCATTGACTGAGATTCAATTCCTGTCAATGACTGCGATACAATACCAGTCACTGACTGAGGTTCAATCCTAGACTGTGACAGAGGTTCAATCCCTGTCACTGACTGAGGTTCAATCCCAGTCACTGACTGAGATTCAATTCCTGTCACTGACTGCGATACAATACCAGTCACTGACTGAGGTTCAATCCTAGACTGTGACAGAGGTTCAATCCCTGTCACTGACTGAGGTTCAATCCCTGTCACTGACTGAGATTCAAACCCTGTCATTGACTGAGATTCAATCCCTGTCACTGAATGATCTTCAGTCCCTGTCACTGACTGAGATTCAATCCATGTCACCGATAGAGACTCAATCCCTGACATTGACTGCTATTAAATCCCTGTCACAGACTGAGGTTCAATCCCTGTCACTGACAGAGGCTCAAACACTGTCACTGACTGAGGTTCAATCGCTGTCACTGTCTTAGGTACTATCCCTGTCACTGCCTGTGGTTCAGTAAGTGTCATTGACTGAGATTCAATCTGTGTCACTGACTGAAATTCAATCCCTGTCACTGACTAAGATTCAATCCCTGTCACTGACTGCGATTCAATGCCTGTCACTGACTGAGATTCAATCCCTGACACTGACTGAGATTCAAACCCTGTCACTGACTGAGATTCAATCCCTGTCACTGACTGTGGCTCAATCCCTGTCACTGACTGAGATTCAATCTCTGTCACTGACTAAGATTCAATCCCTGTCACTGACTGCGATTCAATGCCTGTCACTGACTGAGATTCAATCCCTGACACTGACTGAGATTCAAACCCTGTCACTGACTGAGATTCAATCCCTGTCACTGACTGTGGCTCAATCCCTGTCACTGACTGAGATTCAATCCCTGTCACTGACTGAGATTCAATCCCTGTCACTTTCTGAGCGTCAATCCATGCCACTGATTGAGATTTAATCACAGTCACTGACTGAGATTCAATCCCTGTCACTTTCTGAGCGTCAATCCGTGCCACTGATTGAGATTTAATCACAGTCACTGACTGAGATTCAATCCCTGTCACTGACTGAGATTCAAACCCTGTCACTGACTGAGATTCAATCCCTGTCACTGACTGAGGCTCAATCCCTGTCACTGACTGAGATTCAATCTCTGTCCCTGACTGAGATTGAATCCCTGTCACTGACTAAGGTTCAATCCCTGTCACGAACTGAGATTAAATTCCTTTCACTTCCTGAGATTCATTCCTGTCAGTGACTGAGATACAATCACTGTCACTGACTGAGATTCAATCCCTGTCACTGACTGAGAATCAATCCCTGAAACTGACTGAGATTCAATCCCTGTCACGGACTGAGATTCAATCCCTGTCACTGACTGAGGTTCAATCCCTGTCACTGACTGAGATTCAATCCCTGTCACTGACTAAGATTAAATGTCTGTCACTTCCTGAGGTTCAATTCCTGTCACTGACTGAGATTCAATCCCTGTCACTGACGGAGATTCAATGCCTGTCACTGACTGAGATTCAATTCCTGACAATGTCTGAGGTTCAATCCCTGTCACAGACTGAGATTCAATCCCTGTCACTGACTGAGGTACACTCTCTGTCACTGTCTGAGGCTCAATCCCTGTCACTGACTGAGGCTCAATCCCTGTCACTGACTGAGATTCAATCCCTGTCACTGTCTGAGGGTCAATCCCAGTCACAGACGGAGATTCAATCTCTGTCACTGCCTGAGGTTCAATCCCTGTCACTGCCTGAGGTTCAATCCCTGTCACTGACTGAGATTCAATCCCTGTCACTGACTGAGATTCAATCCCTGTCACTGAATGCGATTCGATGAATGTCACAGACTGAGATTCCTTTCCTATCACTGTCTAAGGGTCAGTCCCTGTCACTAATTGAGATTCAACCCCTGTCACTGACTGAGATTCAATGCCTGTCACTTACTGAGGTTCAATCACTGTCACTGATTGAGATTCAATCCCTGTCATTGACTGAGGCTCAATCCCTGTCACTGAATGAGGCTCCATCGCTGTAACTGATTGAGGCTCAATCCCTGTCTCAGACTGAAATTCAATCCCTGTCACTGACTGAGGGTCAATCCCTGTCAATGACAAAGGTTCAATTCCTGTCACAGACGGAGGATCAATCCCAGTCAGTGCCTGAGGGTCAATCCCAGTCACTGACTGATATTCAATCACTGTTACTGACTGAGATTCAATCACTGTCACTGTCTGAGGGTCAGTCCCTGTCACTGACTGAGGTTCAATCCCTGTCACTGACTGAGGCTCAATCCCTGTCGCTGTCTGAGATTCAATCCCTGTTACTAACTGAGGGTTCATCCCTGTCACTGTCTGAGATTCAATCACTGTCACTGACTGCAATTCTATGCCTGTCACTGACTGAGATTCCATTCCTATCACTGTCTGAGCGTCAATACCTGTCACTGACTGAGTTTCAATCCCAGTCGCTGATTGACATTCAATCCCAGTCACTGATTGAGATTCAATCCCTGTCACTGTCTGAGGGTCAATCCCTGTCACTGACTGAGGGTCAATCCCTATCACTGACTGAAACTCAATCACTGTCACCAACTAAGATTCAATGCCTGTCACTGTCTGAGTGTCAATCCCTGTCACTGACTGAGGTTCAATCCCTGTCACTGACTAAGGTACAATCCCTGTCACTGTCTGAGGGTCAATCCCTGTCACTGACTGAGATTCAATCCCTGTCACTGACTGAGGGTCAATCCCTATCACTGACTGAAACTCAATCACTGTCACCAACTAAGATTCAATGCCTGTCACTGTCTGAGTGTCAATCCCTGTCACTGACTGAGATTCAATCCCTGTCACTGACTGAGGTTCAATCTGTGTCACTGACTGAGATTCAATCCCTGTCACTGACTGAGAATCTCTCCCTGTCAATGAATTAGATTCAATCTCTGTCACTGTCTGAGATTCTATCCCTGTCACTGAATGAGATTCAATCCCTGTCACTGACTGAGATTCAATACCTGTCACTGAATGAGATTCAATACCTGTCACTGAGTGAGATTCAATCCCTGTCACTGACTGAGATTCAATCCCTGTCACTGAATGCGATTCGATGAATGTCACAGACTGAGATTCCTTTCCTATCACTGTCTGAGGGTCAATCCCTGTCACTAATTGAGTTTCAACCCCTGTCACTGACTGAGATTCAATGCCTGTCACTTACTGAGGTTCAATCACTGTCACTGATTGAGATTCAATCCCTGCCACTGACTGAGGGTCAATCCCTGTCACTATTTGTGGCTCAATCCCTGTCACTGACTGAGTTTCAATCCCTGTCACTGACTGAGGCTCAATCCCTGTCTCAGACTGAAATTCAATCCCTGTCACTGACTGAGGGTCAATCCCTGTCAATGACAAAGGTTCAATTCCTGTCACAGACTGAGGATCAATCCCAGTCAGTGCCTGAGGGTCAATCCCAGTCACTGACTGATATTCAATCACTGTTACTGACTGAGATTCAATCACTGTCACTGTCTGAGGGTCAGTCCCTGTAACTGACTGAGGTTCAATCCCTGTCACAGACTGAGGCTCAATCCCTGTCGCTGTCTGAGATTCAATCCCTGTTACTAACTGAGGGTTAATCCCTGTCACTGTCTGAGATTCAATCACTGTCACTGACTGCAATTCTATGCCTGTCACTGACTGAGATTCCATTCCTATCACTGTCTGAGCGTCAATCCCTGTCACTGACTGAGTTTCAATCCCAGTCGCTGATTCAGATTCAATCCCTGTCACTGACTAAGGTTCAATCCCTGTCACTGTCTGAGGGTCAATCCCTGTCACTGACTGAGATTCAATCCCTGTCACTGACTGATATTCAATCACTGTTACTGACTGAGATTCAATCCCTGTCACTGTCTGAGGGTCAGTCCCTGTCACTGACTGAGGTTCAATCCCTGTCACTGACTGAGGCTCAATCCCTGTCGCTGTCTGAAATTCAATCCCTGTTACTAACTGAGGGTTCATCCCTGTCACTGTCTGAGATTCAATCCCTGTTACTAACTGAGGGTTCATCCCTGTCACTGTCTGAGATTCAATCACTGTCACTGACTGCAATTCTATGCCTGTCACTGACTGAGATTCCATTCCTATCACTGTCTGAGCGTCAATACCTGTCACTGACTGAGTTTCAATCCCAGTCGCTGATTGACATTCAATCCCAGTCACTGATTGAGATTCAATCCCTGTCACTGTCTGAGGGTCAATCCCTGTCACTGACTGAGATTCAATCCCTGTCACTGACTGAGGTTCAATCCCTGTCACTGACTAAGGTACAATCCCTGTCACTGTCTGAGGGTCAATCCCTGTCACTGACTGAGATTCAATCCCTGTCACTGACTGAGGGTCAATCCCTATCACTGACTGAAACTCAATCACTGTCACCAACTAAGATTCAATGCCTGTCACTGTCTGAGTGTCAATCCCTGTCACTGACTGAGATTCAATCCCTGTCACTGACTGAGGTTCAATCTGTGTCACTGACTGAGATTCAATCCCTGTCACTGACTGAGAATCTCTCCCTGTCAATGAATTAGATTCAATCTCTGTCACTGACTGAGATTCTATCCCTGTCACTGAATGTGATTCAATCCCTGTCACTGACTGAGATTCAATACCTGTCACTGAATGAGATTCAATACCTGTCACTGAGTGAGATTCAATCCCTGTCACTGACTGAGATTCAATCCCTGTCACTGAATGCGATTCGATGAATGTCACAGACTGAGATTCCTTTCCTATCACTGTCTGAGGGTCAATCCCTGTCACTAATTGAGTTTCAACACCTGTCACTGACTGAGATTCAATGCCTGTCACTTACTGAGGTTCAATCACTGTCACTGATTGAGATTCAATCCCTGTCACTGACTGAGGCTCAATCCCTGTCTCAGACTGAAATTCAATCCCTGTCACTGACTGAGGGTCAATCCCTGTCAATGACAGAGGTTCAATTCCTGTCAAAGACTGAGGATCAATTCCAGTCAGTGCCTGAGGGTCAATCCCAGTCACTGACTGATATTCAATCACTGTTACTGACTGAGATTCAATCACTGTCACTGTCTGTGGGTCAGTCCCTGTCACTGACTGAGGTTCAATCACTGTCACTGACTGAGGCTCAATCCCTGTCGCTGTCTGAGATTCAATCCCTGTTACTAACTGAGGGTTAATCCCTGTCACTGTCTGAGATTCAATCACTGTCACTGACTGCAATTCTATGCCTGTCACTGACTGAGATTCCATTCCTATCACTGTCTGAGCGTCAATCCCTGTCACTGACTGAGTTTCAATCCCAGTCGCTGATTGACATTCAATCCCAGTCACTGATTGAGATTCAATCCCTGTCACTGACTAAGGATCAATCCCTGTCACTGTCTGAGGGTCAATCCCTGTCACTGACTGAGATTCAATCCCTGTCACTGACTGAGGTTCAATCCCTGTCACTGACTAAGGTTCAATCCCTGTCACTGTCTGAGGGTCAATCCCTGTCACTGACTGAGATTCAATCCCTGTCACTGACTGAGGATCAATCCCTGTCACTGACTGAGGCTCAATCTGTGTCACTGACTGAGATTCAATCCCTGTCACTGACTGAGAATCTCTCCCTGTCAATGAATTATATTCAATCTCTGTCACTGACTGAGATTCTATCCCTGTCACTGAATGAGATTCAATCCCAGTCACTGACTGAGGTTCAATCCCAGTTACTGATTGACATTGAATCCCTGTCACTGACTGAGGTTCACTCCCTGTCACTGTCTGAGGCTCAATCCCTGTCACTGACTGAGGCTCAATCCTTGTCACTGACTGAGATTCAATCCCTGTCACTGTCTGAGGGTCAATCCCAGTCACAGACTGAGATTCAATCTCTGTCACTGCCTGAGGTTCAATCCCTGTCACTGCCTGAGGTTCAATCCCTGTCACTGACTGAGATTCAATCCCTGTCACTGACTGAGATTCAATCCCTGTCACTGAATGCGATTCGATGAATGTCACAGACTGAGATTCCTTTCCTATCACTGTCTGAGGGTCAATCACTGTCACTAATTGAGATTCAATCCCTGTCACTGACTGAGATTCAATCCCTGTCACTTACTGAGGTTCAATCACTGTCACCGATTGAGATTCAATCGCTTCCACTGACTGAGAGTCAATCCCTGTCACTATTTGAGGGTCAATCCCTGTCACTGACTGAGGCTCAATCCCAGTCACTGACTGAGGCTCAATCCCTGTCACTGACTGAGATTCAACTCTGTCACTGAATGAGGCTCAATCCCTGTCACTGATTGAGGCTCAATCCCTGTCGCAGACTGAAATTCAATCCCAGTCATTGACTGAGATTCAATTCCTGTCACTAACTGAGATTCAATCCCTGTCACTGAATGCAATTCGATGCATGTCACAGACTGAGATTCCATTCCAATCACTGTCTGAGGGTCAATCCCTGTCACTGATTGAGATTCAATCCCTGTCACTGACTAAGTTTCAATCCCTGTCACTGACTAAGTTTCAATCCCTGTCACTGTCTGAGGGTCAATCCCTGTCACTGACTGAGATTCAATCCCTGTCACTGACTGAGGTTCAATCCCTGTCACTGTCTGAGTTTCAATCCCTGTCACTGACTGAGATTCAATCCCTGTCACTGACTGAGATTCGATCCCTGTCACTGACTGAGATTCAATACCTGTCATTGAATGAGATTCAATACCTGTCACTGAGTGAGATTCAATCCCTGTCACTGACTGAGATTCAATCCCTGTCACTGACAGAGAGTCAATCCCTGTCACTGAGTGAGATTCAATCCCTGTCACTGACTGAGATTCAATCCCTGTCACTGACTAAGGTACAATCCCTGTCACTGTCTGAGGGTCAATCCCTGTCACTGACTGAGATTCAATCCCTGTCACTGACTGAGGGTCAATCCCTATCACTGACTGAAACTCAATCACTGTCACCAACTAAGATTCAATGCCTGTCACTGTCTGAGTGTCAATTCTATGCCTGTCACTGACTGAGATTCCATTCCTATCACTGTCTGAGCGTCAATCCCTGTCACTGACTGAGTTTCAATCCCAGTCGCTGATTGACATTCAATCCCAGTCACTGATTGAGATTCAATCCCTGTCACTGTCTGAGGGTCAATCCCTGTCACTGACTGAGATTCAATCCCTGTCACTGACTGAGGTTCAATCCCTGTCACTGACTAAGGTACAATCCCTGTCACTGTCTGAGGGTCAATCCCTGTCACTGACTGAGATTCAATCCCTGTCACTGACTGAGGGTCAATCCCTATCACTGACTGAAACTCAATCACTGTCACCAATTAAGATTCAATGCCTGTCACTGTCTGAGTGTCAATCCCTGTCACTGACTGAGATTCAATCCCTGTCACTGACTGAGGTTCAATCCCTGTCACTGACTGAGGTTCAATTTCTGTCACTGACTGAGATTCAATCCCTGTCACTGACTGAGAATCTCTCCCTGTCAATGAATTAGATTCAATCTCTGTCACTGACTGAGATTCTATCCCTGTCACTGAATGAGATTCAATCCCTGTCACTGACTGAGATTCAATACCTGTCACTGAATGAGATTCAATACCTGTCACTGAGTGAGATTCAATCCCTGTCACTGACTGAGATTCAATCCCTGTCACTGACAGAGAGTCAATCCCTGTCACTGACTGAGATTCAATACCTGTCACTGACTGTGGCTCAATTCCTGTCATTGACTGAGGTTCAATCGCTGTAACTGACTGATGCTTGATCACTTCACTGACTGATGTTCAAACCCAGTCACTGACTGAGGTACTATCCCTGTCACTGCCTATGGTTCAATCCGTGTCACTGACTGAGATTCAATCTGTGTGACTGACTGAAATTCAATCCCTGTCACTGATTGAGATTCAATCCCTGTCAATAACTGAGTTTCAATTCCTGTCACTGACTGAGAATCAATCACTGTCACTGTCTGAGGGTCAATCCCTGTCACTAACTGAGATTCAATCCCTGTCACTCACTGAGATTCAATCACTGTCACTGTCTGAGTGTCAATCCCTGTCACTGACTGAGGGTCAATCCCTGTGAATAACTGTGATTCAATCCCTGTCACTGACTGAGGGTTATTCCCTGTCACTGACTGAGATTCAATCCATGTCACTGACTGCGATTCAATCCCAGTCACTGACTGAGGTTCAATCCCTGTCACTGACTGAGGTTCAATCCCTGTCACTGACTGAGATTCAATCCCTGTAACTGACTGACGTTGACTCTCTGTCACTGTCTGAGGCTCAATCCCTGTCACTGACTGAGGCTCAATCCCTGTCACTGACTGAGATTCAATCCCTGTCACTGTCTGAGGGTCAATCCCAGTCACAGACTGAGATTCAATCTCTGTCACTGCCTGAGGTTCAATCCCTGTCACTGCCTGAGGTTCAATCCCTGTCACTGACTGAGATTCAATCCCTGTCACTGACTGAGATTCAATCCCTGTCACTGAATGCGATTCGATGAATGTCACAGACTGAGATTCCTTTCCTATCACTGTCTGAGGGTCAATCCCTGTCACTAATTGAGATTCAACCCCTGTCACTGACTGAGATTCAATGCCTGTCACTTAATGAGGTTCAATCACTGTCACTGATTGAGATTCAATCCCTGCCACTGACTGAGGGTCAATCCCTGTCACTATTTGTGGCTCAATCCCTGTCACTGACTGAGATTCAATCCCTGTCACTGACTGAGGCTCAATCCCTGTCACTGAATGAGGCTCAATCGCTGTCACTGATTGAGATTCAATCCCTGTCACTGACTGAGGGTCAATCCCTGTCAATGACAAAGGTTCAATTCCTGTCACAGACTGAGGATCAATCCCAGTCAGTGCCTGAGGGTCAATCCCAGTCACTGACTGATATTCAATCACTGTTACTGACTGAGATTCAATCACTGTCACTGTCTGAGGGTCAGTCCCTGTCACTGACTGAGGTTCAATCCCTGTCACTGCCTGAGGTTCAATCCCTGTCACTGCCTGAGGTTCAATCCCTGTCACTGACTGAGATTCAATCCCTGTCACTGACTGAGATTCAATCCCTGTCACTGAATGCGATTCGATGAATGTCACAGACTGAGATTCCTTTCCTATCACTGTCTGAGGGTCAGTCCCTGTCACTAATTGAGATTCAACCCCTGTCACTGACTGAGATTCAATGCCTGTAACTTACTGAGGTTCAATCACTGTCACTGATTGCGATTCAATCCCTGCCACTGACTGAGGGTCAATCCCTGTCACTATTTGAGGCTCACTCCCTGTCACTGACTGAGGCTCAATCCCTGTCACTGAATGAGGCTCCATCACTGTAACTGATTGAGGCTCAATCCCTGTCTCAGACTGAAATTCAATCCCTGTCACTGACTGAGGGTCAATCCCTGTCAATGACAAAGGTTCAATTCTTGTCACAGACGGAGGATCAATCCCAGTCAGTGCCTAAGGGTCAATCCCAGTCACTGACTGATATTCAATCACTGTTACTGACTGAGATTCAATCACTGTCACTGTCTGAGGGTCAGTCCCTGTCACTGACTGAGGTTCAATCCCTGTCACTGACTGAGGCTCAATCCCTGTCGCTGTCTGAGATTCAATCCCTGTTACTAACTGAGGGTTCATCCCTGTCACTGTCTGAGATTCAATCACTGTCACTGACTGCAATTCTATGCCTGTCACTGACTGAGATTCCATTCCTATCACTGTCTGAGCGTCAATCCCTGTCACTGACTGAGTTTCAATCCCAGTCGCTGATTGACATTCAATCCCTGTCACTGTCTGAGGGTCAATCCCTGTCACTGACTGAGATTCAATCCCTGTCACTGACTGAGGTTCAATCCCTGTCACTGACTAAGGTACAATCCCTGTCACTGTCTGAGGGTCAATCCCTGTCACTGACTGAGATTCAATCCCTGTCACTGACTGAGGGTCAATCCCTATCACTGACTGAAACTCAATCACTGTCACCAACTAAGATTCAATGCCTGTCACTGTCTGAGTGTCAATCCCTGTCACTGACTGAGATTCAATCCCTGTCACTGACTGAGAATCTCTCCCTGTCACTGACTGAGGTTCAATCTGTGTCACTGACTGAGATTCAATCCCTGTCACTGACTGAGAATCTCTCCCTGTCAATGAATTAGATTCAATCTCTGTCACTGACTGAGATTCTATCCCTGTCACTGAATGAGATTCAATCCCTGTCACTGACTGAGATTCAATCCCTGTCACTCACTGAGATTCAATCACTGTCACTGTCTGAGGGTCAATCCCTGTCACTGACTGAGGGTCAATCCCTGTGAATAACTGTGATTCAATCCCTGTCACTGACTGAGGGTTATTCCCTGTCACTGACTGAGATTCAATCCATGTCACTGACTGCGATTCAATCCCAGTCACTGACTGAGGTTCAATCCCTGTCACTGACTGAGGTTCAATCCCTGTCACTGACTGAGATTCAATCCCTGTAACTGACTGACGTTGACTCTCTGTCACTGTCTGAGGCTCAATCCCTGTCACTGACTGAGGCTCAATCCCTGTCACTGACTGAGATTCAATCCCTGGCACTGTCTGAGGGTCAATCCCAGTCACAGACTGAGATTCAATCTCTGTCACTGCCTGAGGTTCAATCCCTGTCACTGCCTGAGGTTCAATCCCTGTCACTGACTGAGATTCAATCCCTGTCACTGACTGAGATTCAATCCCTGTCACTGAATGCGATTCGATGAATGTCACAGACTGAGATTCCTTTCCTATCACTGTCTGAGGGTCAATCCCTGTCACTAATTGAGATTCAACCCCTGTCACTGACTGAGATTCAATGCCTGTCACTTAATGAGGTTCAATCACTGTCACTGATTGAGATTCAATCCCTGCCACTGACTGAGGGTCAATCCCTGTCACTATTTGTGGCTCAATCCCTGTCACTGACTGAGATTCAATCCCTGTCACTGACTGAGGCTCAATCCCTGTCACTGAATGAGGCTCAATCGCTGTCACTGATTGAGATTCAATCCCTGTCACTGACTGAGGGTCAATCCCTGTCAATGACAAAGGTTCAATTCCTGTCACAGACTGAGGATCAATCCCAGTCAGTGCCTGAGGGTCAATCCCAGTCACTGACTGATATTCAATCACTGTTACTGACTGAGATTCAATCACTGTCACTGTCTGAGGGTCAGTCCCTGTCACTGACTGAGGTTCAATCCCTGTCACTGCCTGAGGTTCAATCCCTGTCACTGCCTGAGGTTCAATCCCTGTCACTGACTGAGATTCAATCCCTGTCACTGACTGAGATTCAATCCCTGTCACTGAATGCGATTCGATGAATGTCACAGACTGAGATTCCTTTCCTATCACTGTCTGAGGGTCAGTCCCTGTCACTAATTGAGATTCAACCCCTGTCACTGACTGAGATTCAATGCCTGTCACTTACTGAGGTTCAATCACTGTCACTGATTGAGATTCAATCCCTGCCACTGACTGAGGGTCAATCCCTGTCACTATTTGAGGCTCACTCCCTGTCACTGACTGAGGCTCAATCCCTGTCACTGAATGAGGCTCCATCACTGTAACTGATTGAGGCTCAATCCCTGTCTCAGACTGAAATTCAATCCCTGTCACTGACTGAGGGTCAATCCCTGTCAATGACAAAGGTTCAATTCTTGTCACAGACGGAGGATCAATCCCAGTCAGTGCCTAAGGGTCAATCCCAGTCACTGACTGATATTCAATCACTGTTACTGACTGAGATTCAATCACTGTCACTGTCTGAGGGTCAGTCCCTGTCACTGACTGAGGTTCAATCCCTGTCACTGACTGAGGCTCAATCCCTGTCGCTGTCTGAGATTCAATCCCTGTTACTAACTGAGGGTTCATCCCTGTCACTGTCTGAGATTCAATCACTGTCACTGACTGCAATTCTATGCCTGTCACTGACTGAGATTCCATTCCTATCACTGTCTGAGCGTCAATCCCTGTCACTGACTGAGTTTCAATCCCAGTCGCTGATTGACAGTCAATCCCTGTCACTGTCTGAGGGTCAATCCCTGTCACTGACTGAGATTCAATCCCTGTCACTGACTGAGGTTCAATCCCTGTCACTGACTAAGGTACAATCCCTGTCACTGTCTGAGGGTCAATCCCTGTCACTGACTGAGATTCAATCCCTGTCACTGACTGAGGGTCAATCCCTATCACTGACTGAAACTCAATCACTGTCACCAACTAAGATTCAATGCCTGTCACTGTCTGAGTGTCAATCCCTGTCACTGACTGAGATTCAATCCCTGTCACTGACTGAGGTTCAATCCCTGTCACTGACTGAGGTTCAATCTGTGTCACTGACTGAGATTCAATCCCTGTCACTGACTGAGAATCTCTCCCTGTCAATGAATTAGATTCAATCTCTGTCACTGACTGAGATTCTATCCCTGTCACTGAATGAGATTCAATCCCTGTCACTGACTGAGATTCAATACCTGTCACTGAATGAGATTCAATACCTGTCACTGAGTGAGATTCAATCCCTGTCACTGACTGAGATTCAATCCCTGTCACTGACAGAGAGTCAATCCCTGTCACTGACTGAGATTCAATACCTGTCACTGACTGTGGCTCAATTCCTGTCATTGACTGAGGTTCAATCGCTGTAACTGACTGATGCTTGATCACTTCACTGACTGATGTTCAAAATCAGTCACTGACTGAGGTACTATCCCTGTCACTGCCTATGGTTCAATCCGTGTCACTGACTGAGATTCAATCTGTGAGACTGACTGAAATTCAATCCCTGTCACTGATTGAGATTCAATCCCTGTCAATAACTGAGATTCAATTCCTGTCACTGACTGAGGTTCAATCCCTGTCACTGACTGAGGTTCAATCTGTGTCACTGACTGAGATTCAATCCCTGTCACTGACTGAGAATCTCTCCCTGTCAATGAATTAGATTCAATCTCTGTCACTGACTGAGATTCTATCCCTGTCACTGAATGAGATTCAATCCCTGTCACTGACTGAGATTCAATCCCAGTCACTGACTGAGATTCAATCCCTGTCACTGACTAAGGTACAATCCCTGTCACTGACTAAGGTACAATCCCTTTCACTGTCTGAGGGTCAATCCCTGTCACTGACTGAGATTCAATCCCTGTCACTGACTGAGGGTCAATCCCTATCACTGACTGAAACTCAATCACTGTCACCAACTAAGATTCAATGCCTGTCACTGTCTGAGTGTCAATCCCAGTCACTGTCTGAGATTCAATCCCTGTCACTGACTGAGGTTCAATCCCTGTCACTGACTGAGGTTCAATCTGTGTCACTGACTGAGATTCAATCCCTGTCACTGACTGAGAATCTCTCCCTGTCAATGAATTAGATTCAATCTCTGTCACTGACTGAGATTCTATCCCTGTCACTGAATGAGATTCAATCCCTGTCACTGACTGAGATTCAATACCTGTCACTGAATGAGATTCAATACCTGTCACTGAGTGAGATTCAATCCCTGTCACTGACTGAGATTCAATCCCTGTCACTGACAGAGAGTCAATCCCTGTCACTGACTGAGATTCAATACCTGTCACTGACTGTGGCTCAATTCCTGTCATTGACTGAGGATCAATCGCTGTAACTGACTGATGCTTGATCACTTCACTGACTGATGTTCAAAATCAGTCACTGACTGAGGTACTATCCCTGTCACTGCCTATGGTTCAATCCGTGTCACTGACTGAGATTCAATCTGTGTGACTGACTGAAATTCAATCCCTGTCACTGATTGAGATTCAATCCCTGTCAATAACTGAGATTCAATTCCTGTCACTGACTGAGGTTCAACCCTGTCACTGACTGAGGTTCAATCTGTGTCACTGACTGAGATTCAATCCCTGTCACTGACTGAGAATCTCTCCCTGTCAATGAATTAGATTCAATCTCTGTCACTGACTGAGATTCTATCCCTGTCACTGAATGAGATTCAATCCCTGTCACTGACTGAGATTCAATCCCTGTCACTGAATGAGATTCAATACCTGTCACTGAGTGAGATTCAATCCCTGTCACTGACTGAGATTCAATCCCTGTCACTGACAGAGAGTCAATCCCTGTCACTGACTGAGATTCAATACCTGTCACTGACTGTGGCTCAATTCCTGTCATTGACTGAGGTTCAATCGCTGTAACTGACTGATGCTTGATCACTTCACTGACTGATGTTCAAACCCAGTCACTGACTGAGGTACTATCCCTGTCACTGCCTATGGTTCAATCCGTGTCACTGACTGAGATTCAATCTGTGTGACTGACTGAAATTCAATCCCTGTCACTGATTGAGATTCAATCCCTGTCAATAACTGAGATTCAATTCCTGTCACTGACTGAGAATCAATCACTGTCACTGTCTGAGGGTCAATCCCTGTCACTAACTGAGATTCAATCCCTGTCACTCCCTGAGATTCAATCACTGTCACTGTCTGAGGGTCAATCCCTGTCACTGACTGAGGGTCAATCCCTGTGAATAACTGTGATTCAATCCCTGTCACTGACTGAGGGTTATTCCCTGTCACTGACTGAGATTCAATCCATGTCACTGACTGCGATTCAATCCCAGTCACTGACTGAGGTTCAATCCCTGTCACTGACTGAGGTTCAATCCCTGTCACTGACTGAGTTTCAATCCCTGTAACTGACTGAGATTCAATCACTGTCACTGTCTGAGGGTCAGTCCCTGTCACTGACTGAGGTTCAATCCCTGTCACTGACTGTGGCTCAATCCCTGTCGCTGTCTGAGATTCAATCCCTGTTACTAACTGAGGGTTCATCCCTGTCACTGTCTGAGATTCAATCACTGTCACTGACTGCAATTCTATGCCTGTCACTGACTGAGATTCCATTCCTATCACTGTCTGAGCGTCAATCCCTGTCACTGACTGAGTTTCAATCCCAGTCGCTGATTGACATTCAATCCCTGTCACTGTCTGAGGGTCAATCCCTGTCACTGACTGAGATTCAATCCCTGTCACTGACTGAGGTTCAATCCCTGTCACTGACTAAGGTACAATCCCTGTCACTGTCTGAGGGTCAATCCCTGTCACTGACTGAGATTCAATCCCTGTCACTGACTGAGGGTCAATCCCTATCACTGACTGAAACTCAATCACTGTCACCAACTAAGATTCAATGCCTGTCACTGTCTGAGTGTCAATCCCTGTCACTGACTGAGATTCAATCCCTGTCACTGACTGAGGTTCAATCCCTGTCACTGACTGAGGTTCAATCTGTGTCACTGACTGAGATTCAATCCCTGTCACTGACTGAGAATCTCTCCCTGTCAATGAATTAGATTCAATCTCTGTCACTGACTGAGATTCTATCCCTGTCACTGAATGAGATTCAATCCCTGTCACTGACTGAGATTCAATACCTGTCACTGAATGAGATTCAATACCTGTCACTGAGTGAGATTCAATCCCTGTCACTGACTGAGATTCAATCCCTGTCACTGACAGAGAGTCAATCCCTGTCACTGACTGAGATTCAATACCTGTCACTGACTGTGGCTCAATTCCTGTCATTGACTGAGGTTCAATCGCTGTAACTGACTGATGCTTGATCACTTCACTGACTGATGTTCAAAATCAGTCACTGACTGAGGTACTATCCCTGTCACTGCCTATGGTTCAATCCGTGTCACTGACTGAGATTCAATCTGTGTGACTGACTGAAATTCAATCCCTGTCACTGATTGAGATTCAATCCCTGTCAATAACTGAGATTCAATTCCTGTCACTGACTGAGAATCAATCACTGTCACTGTCTGAGGGTCAATCCCTGTCACTGATTGAGATTCAATCCCTGTGACTAACTGTGATTCAATCCCTGTCACTGACTGAGATTCAATACCTGTCACTGACTGAGATTCAATCCCTGTCACTAACTGAGATTCAATCCCTGTCACTCACTGAGATTCAATCACTGTCACTGTCTGAGGGTCAATCCCTGTCACTGACTGAGGGTCAATCCCTGTGAATAACTGTGATTCAATCCTTGTCACTGAATGAGGGTTATTCCCTGTCACTGACTGAGATTCAATCCATGTCACTGACTGCGATTCAATCCCAGTCACTGACTGAGGTTCAATACCTGTCACTGACTGAGGGTCAATCCCTGTCACTGAATGAGATTCAATCCCTGTCACTGTCTGAGGGTCAATCCCAGTCACAGACTGAGATTCAATCTCTGTCACTGCCTGAGGTTCAATCCCTGTCACTGCCTGAGATTCAATCCCTGTAACTGACTGACGTTGACTCTCTGTCACTGTCTGAGGCTCAATCCCTGTCACTGACTGAGGCTCAATCCCTGTCACTGACTGAGATTCAATCCCTGTCACTGTCTGAGGGTCAATCCCAGTCACAGACTGAGATTCAATCTCTGTCACTGCCTGAGGTTCAATCCCTGTCACTGCCTGAGGTTCAATCCCTGTCACTGACTGAGATTCAATCCCTGTCACTGACTGAGATTCAATCCCTGTCACTGAATGCGATTCGATGAATGTCACAGACTGAGATTCCTTTCCTATCACTGTCTGAGGGTCAATACCTGTCACTAATTGAGATTCAACCCCTGTCACTGACTGAGATTCAATGCCTGTCACTTACTGAGGTTCAATCACTGTCACTGATTGAGATTCAATCCCTGCCACTGACTGAGGGTCAATCCCTGTCACTATTTGTGGCTCAATCCCTGTCACTGACTGAGATTCAATCCCTGTCACTGACTGAGGCTCAATCCCTGTCACTGAATGAGGCTCAATCGCTGTCAGTGATTGAGGCTCAATCCCTGTCTCAGACTGAAATTTAATCCCTGTCACTGACTGAGGGTCAATCCCTGTCAATGACAAAGGTTCAATTCCTGTCACAGACTGAGGATCAATCCCAGTCAGTGCCTGAGGGTCAATCCCAGTCACTGACTGATATTCAATCACTGTTACTGACTGAGATTCAATCACTGTCACTGTCTGAGTGTCAGTCCCTGTCACTGACTGAGGTTCAATCCCTGTCACTGACTGAGGTTCAATCCCTGTCGCTGTCTGAGATTCATTCCCTGTTACTAACTGAGGGTTAATCCCTGTCACTGTCTGAGATTCAATCACTGTCACTGACTGCAATTCTATGCCTGTCACTGACTGAGATTCCATTCCTATCACTGTCTGAGCGTCAATCCCTGTCACTGACTGAGTTTCAATCCTAGACGCTGATTCAGATTCAATCCCTGTCACTGACTAAGGTTCAATCCCTGTCACTGTCTGAGGGTCAATCCCTGTCACTGACTGAGATTTAATCCCTGTCACTGACTGAGGTTCAATCCCTGTCACTGACTAAGGTTCAATAACTGTCACTGTCTGAGGGTCAATCCCTGTCACTGACTGAGATTCAATCCCTGTCACTGACTGAGGTTCAATCCCTGTCACTGACTGAGGGTCAATCCCTATCACTGACTGAAACTCAATCACTGTCACCAACTAAGATTCAACAATGCCTGTCACTGTCTGAGGGTCAATCCCTGCCACTGATTGAGATTCAACCCCTGTCACAGACTGAGGGTCAATCCGTGCCATGGATTGTGATTTAATCCCAGTCACTGACTGAGATTCGATTCCTGTCACAGACTGAGATTCAATCCCTGTCACTGAATGAGATTCAATCACTGTTACTGACAGAGGGTCAATCCCAGTCACTGACTGAGATTCATTCACTGTCACAAACTGAGATTCAATCCCTGTCACTGACTGAGGTTCAATCTCTGACACTGACTGAGGTTCAATCACTGTCACTGCCTGAGGTTCAATCCCTGTCACTGATTGAGATTCAATCCCAGTCACTGACTGAGATTCAATCCCTGTCACTGACTGAGATTCAATCCCTGTCACTGTCTGAGATTCAATCCCTGTCACTGACTGAGATTCAATCCCTGTCACTGAATGAGATTCGATGCATGTCACAGACGGAGATTCCATCCCTATCACTGTCTGAGGGTTCCATCCCTGTCACTGATTGAGATTCAATCCCTGTCACTGTCTGAGGGTCTATCCCAGTCATTGACTGAGATTCAATTCCTGTCACTGACTGAGATTCAATCCCTGTCACTGACTAAGGTTCAATCCCTGTCACTGTCTGAGGGTCAATCCCTGTCACTGACTGAGATTCAATCCCTGTCACTGACTGAGGTTCAATCCCTGTCACTGACTGAGGTTCAATCTGTGTCACTGACTGAGATTCAATCCCTGTCACTGACTGAGAATCTCTCCCTGTCAATGAATTAGATTCAATCTCTGTCACTGACTGAGATTCTATCCCTGTCACTGAATGTGATTCAATCCCTGTCACTGACAGAGATTCAATACCTGTCACTGAATGAGATTCAATACCTGTCACTGAGTGAGATTCAATCCCTGTCACTGACTGAGATTCAATCCCTGTCACTGACAGAGAGTCAATCCCTGTCACTGACTGAGATTCAATACCTGTCACTGACTGTGGCTCAATTCCTGTCATTGACTGAGGTTCAATCGCTGTAACTGACTGATGCTTGATCACTTCACTGACTGATGTTCAAACCCAGTCACTGACTGAGGTACTATCCCTGTCACTGCCTATGGTTCAATCCGTGTCACTGACTGAGATTCAATCCCTGCCACTGACTGAGGGTCAATCCCTATCGCTGACTTAAACTCAATCCCTGTCACTGACTGAGATTCAATCCCTGTCAATAACTGAGATTCCATTCCTGTCACTGACTGAGAATCAATCACTGTCACTGTCTGAGGGTCAATCCCTGTCACTGATTGAGATTCAATCCCTGTGACTAACTGTGATTCAATCCCTGTCACTGACTGAGATTCAAAACCTGTCACTGACTGAGATTCAATCCCTGTCACTAACTGAGATTCAATCCCTGTCACTCACTGAGATTCAATCACTGTCACTGTCTGAGGGTCAATCCCTGTCACTGACTGAGGGTCAATCCCTGTGACAAACTGTGATTCAATCCTTGTCACTGACTGAGGGTTATTCCCTGTCACTGACTGAGATTCAATCCATGTCACTGACTGCGATTCAATCCCAGTCACTGACTGAGGTTCAATCCCTGTCACTGACTGAGATTCAATCCCTGTCACTGACTGAGGTTCACTGTCTGTCACTGTCTGAGGCTCAATCCCTGTCACTGACTGAGGCTCAATCCCTGTCACTGACTGAGATTCAATCCCTGTCACTGTCTGAGGGTCAATCCCAGTCACAGATTGAGATTCAATCTCTGTCACTGCCTGAGGTTCAATCCCTGTCACTGCCTGAGGTTCAATCCCTGTCACTGACTGAGATTCAATCCCTGTCACTGACTGAGATTCAATCCCTGTCACTGAATGCGATTCGATGAATGTCACAGACTGAGATTCCTTTCCTATCACTGTCTGAGGGTCAATACCTGTCACTAATTGAGATTCAACCCCTGTCACTGACTGAGATTCAATGCCTGTCACTTACTGAGGTTCAATCACTGTCACTGATTGAGATTCAATCCCTGCCACTGACTGAGGGTCACTCCCTGTCACTATTTGAGGCTCAATCCCTGTCACTGACTGAGATTCAATCCCTGTCACTGACTGAGGCTCAATCCCTGTCACTGAATGAGGCTCAATCGCTGTCACTGATTGAGGCTCAATCCCTGTCTCAGACTGAAATTCAATCCCTGTCACTGACTGAGGGTCAATCCCTGTCAATGACAGAGGTTCAATTCATGTCAAAGACTGAGGATCAATCCCAGTCAGTGCCTGAGGGTCAATCCCAGTCACTGACTGATATTCAATCACTGTTACTGACTGAGATTCAATCACTGTCACTGTCTGAGGGTCAGTCCCTGTCACTGACTGAGGTTCAATCCCTGTCACTGACTGAGGCTCAATCCCTGTCGCTGTCTGAGATTCAATCCCTGTTACTAACTGAGGGTTAATCCCTGTCACTGTCTGAGATTCAATCACTGTCACTGACTGCAATTCTATGCCTGTCACTGACTGAGATTCCATTCCTATCACTGTCTGAGCGTCAATCCCTGTCACTGACTGAGTTTCAATCCCAGTCGCTGATTGACATTCAATCCCAGTCACTGATTGAGATTCAATCCCTGTCACTGACTAAGGATCAATCCCTGTCACTGTCTGAGGGTCAATCCCTGTCACTGACTGAGATTCAATCCCTGTCACTGACTGAGGTTCAATCCCTGTCACTGACTAAGGTTCAATCCCTGTCACTGTCTGAGGGTCAATCCCTGTCACTGACTGAGATTCAATCCCTGTCACTGACTGAGGTTCAATCCCTGTCACTGACTAAGGTTCAATCCCTGTCACTGTCTGAGGGTCAATCCCTGTCACTGACTGAGATTCAATCCCTGTCACTGACTGAGGTTCAATCCCTGTCACTGACTGAGGTTCAATCTGTGTCACTGACTGAGATTCAATCCCTGTCACTGACTGAGAATCTCTCCCTGTCAATGAATTAGATTCAATCTCTGTCACTGACTGAGATTCTATCCCTGTCACTGAATGAGATTCAATCCCAGTCACTGACTGAGGTTCAATCCCAGTTACTGATTGACATTGAATCCCTGTCACTGACTGAGGTTCACTCCCTGTCGCTGTCTGAGGCTCAATCCCTGTCACTGACTGAGGCTCAATCCTTGTCACTGACTGAGACTCAATCCCTGTCACTGTCTGAGGGTCGATCCCAGTCACAGATTGAGATTCAATCTCTGTCACTGCCTGAGGTTCAATCCCTGTCACTGCCTGAGGTTCAATCCCTGTCACTGACTGAGATTCAATCCCTGTCACTGACTGAGATTCAATCCCTGTCACTGAATGCGATTCGATGAATGTCACAGACAGAGATTCCTTTCCTATCACTGTCTGAGGGTCAATCACTGTCACTAATTGAGATTCAATCCCTGTCACTGACTGAGATTCAATCCCTGTCACTTACTGAGGTTCAATCACTGTCACTGATTGAGATTCAATCCCTGCCACTGACTGCGAGTCAATCCCTGTCACGATTTGAGGCTCAATCCCTGTCACTGACTGAGATTCAATCCCTGTCACTGATTGAGGCTCAATCCTTGTCGCAGACTGAAATTCAATCCCAGTCAGTGACTGAGGGTCAATCCCTGTCACTGACAAAGGTTCAATTCCTGTCACAGACTGAGGATCAATCCCAGTCAGTGACTGAGAGTCAATCCCAGTCACTGACTGAGATTCAATCACTGTTACTGACTGAGATTCAATCCCTGTCACTGACTGAGGCTCAATCCCTGTCACTGACTGAGGCTCAATCCCTGTCGCTGTCTGAGGGTCAATCCCTGTCACTGACTGAGATTCAAACCCTGTTACTAACTGAGGGTTAATCCCTGTCACTGTCTGAGATTCAATCACTGTCACTGACTGCAATTCTATGCCTGTCACTGACTGAGATTCCATTCCTATCACTGTCTGAGCGTCAATCCCTGTCACTGACTGAGTTTCAATCCCAGTCGCTGATTGACATTCAATCCCAGTCACTGACTGATATTCAATCCCTGTCACTGTCTGAGGGTCAATCCCAGTCATTGACTGAGATTCAATTCATGTCACTAACTGAGATTCAATCCCTGTCACTGAATGCAATTCGATGCATGTCACAGACTGAGATTCCATTCCAATCACTGTCTGAGGGTCAATCCCTGTCCCTAATTGAGATTCAATCCCTGTCACTGACTAAGTTTCAATCCCTGTCACTGTCTGAGGGTCAATCCCTGTCACTGACTGAGATTCAATCCCTGTCACTGACTGAGGTTCAATCCCTGTCACTGTCTGAGGTTCAATTCCTGTCACTAACTGAGATTCAATCCCTGTCACTGACTGAGATTCAATCCCTGTCACTGACTGAGATTCAATCCCTGTCACTGACGGTGATTCAATCCCTGTCACTGATTGAGATTCAATCCCTGTCACTGACTGAGTTTCAATCCCAGTCCCTGATTGACATGCAATCCCAGTCAGTGACTGATATTCAATCCCTGTCACTGCCTGAGGTTCAATCTCTGTCACTGATTGAGATTCAATCCCTGCCACTGACTGAGGGTCAATCCCTATCACTGACTGAAACTCAATCCCTGTCACTGACTGAGTTTCAATCGCTGTCACTAACTGAGATTCAATCCCTGTCACTGACTGAGATTCAATCCCTGTCACTGTTTGAGTGTCAATCCCAATCATTGACTTAGATTCAATTCCTGTCACTAACTGAGATTCAATTCCTGTCACTGACGGAGGTTCAATCCCAGTCACCTACCATGGTTCAATTCCTGTCACTGTCTGAGGGTCAATCCCTGTCACTGACTGAGATTCAATCCCTGTCACTGACTGAGATTCAATCCCTGACACTGACTGCGATACTATGCCTTTCACTGACTGAGATTCCAATGCTATCACTCTCTGAGCATCTATCCCTGTCACTGATTCTGATTCAATCCTTGTCACTGACTGAGTTTCAATTCCTGTCACTGACTGAGATTCAATTCCTGTCACTGACTGCGATACAATACCAGTCACTGACTGAGGTTCAATCCTAGACTGTGACAGAGGTTCAATCTCTGTCACTGACTGAGGTTCAATCCCTGTCACTGACTGAGATTCAATCCCTGTCACTGACTGAGATTCAATCCCTGTCACTGACTGAGATTCAATACCTGTCACTGAATGAGATTCAATACCTGTCACTGAGTGAGATTCAATCCCTGTCACTGACTGAGATTCAATCCCTGTCACTGACAGAGAGTCAATCCCTGTCACTGAGTGAGATTCAATCCCTGTCACTGACTGAGATTCAATCCCTGTCACTGACAGAGAGTCAATCCCTGTCACTGACTGAGATTCAATACCTGTCACTGACTGTGGCTCAATTCCTGGCATTGACTGAGGTTCAATCGCTGTAACTGACTGATGCTTGATCACTTCACTGACTGATGTTCAAACCCAGTCACTGACTGAGGTACAATCCCTGTCACTGCCTATGGTTCAATCCGTGTCACTGACTGAGATTCAATCCCTGTCACTGACTAAGATTCAATCCCTGTCACTGACTGCGATTCAATGCCTGTCACTGACTGAGATTCAATCCCTGTCAATGACTAAGATTCAATCCCTGTCACTGGCTGCGATTCAATGCCTGTCACTGACTGAGATTCAATCCCTGACACTGACAGAGGTTCAATCCCTGGCACTGATTGAGATTCAATCCCTGTCAGTGACTAAGGTTGAATCCCTGTCAATGACTGAGGTTCAATCCATGTCACAGACTGAGATTCAATCCCTGTCACTGTCTGAGGGTCAATCCCAGTCATTGACTGAGATTCAATTCCTGTCACTAACTGAGATTCAATCCCTGTCACTGACTGAGGTTCAAACCCTGAACTGACTGAGATTCAATCCCTGTCACTGACGGTGATTCAATCCCTGTCACTGATTGAGATTCAATCCCTGTCACTGACTGAGTTTCAATCCCAGTCCCTGATTGACATGCAATCCCAGTCAGTGACTGATATTCAATCCCTGTCACTGCCTGAGGTTCAATCTCTGTCACTGATTGAGATTCAATCCCTGCCACTGACTGAGGGTCAATCCCTATCACTGACTGAAACTCAATCCCTGTCACTGACTGAGTTTCAATCGCTGTCACTAACTGAGATTCAATCCCTGTCACTGACTGAGATTCAATCCCTGTCACCGTTTGAGTGTCAATCCCAGTCATTGACTTAGATTCAATTCCTGTCACTAACTGAGATTCAATTCCTGTCACTGACGGAGGTTCAATCCCAGTCACCTACCATGGTTCAATTCCTGTCACTGTCTGAGGGTCAATCCCTGTCACTGACTGAGATTCAATCCCTGTCACTGACTGAGATTCAATCCCTGACACTGACTGCGATACTATGCCTTTCACTGACGGAGATTCCAATGCTATCACTCTCTGAGCATCTATCCCTGTCACTGATTCAGATTCAATCCTTGTCACTGACTGAGTTTCAATTCCTGTCACTGACTGAGATTCAATTCCTGTCACTGACTGCGATACAATACCAGTCACTGACTGAGGTTCAATCCTAGACTGTGACAGAGGTTCAATCTCTGTCACTGACTGAGGTTCAATCCCAGTCACTGACTGAGATTCAATCCCTGTCACTGACTGAGATTCAAACCCTGTCATTGACTGAGATTCAATTCCTGTCAATGACTGCGATACAATACCAGTCACTGACTGAGGTTCAATCCTAGACTGTGACAGAGGTTCAATCCCTGTCACTGACTGAGGTTCAATCCCAGTCACTGACTGAGATTCAATTCCTGTCACTGACTGCGATACAATACCAGTCACTGACTGAGGTTCAATCCTAGACTGTGACAGAGGTTCAATCCCTGTCACTGACTGAGGTTCAATCCCTGTCACTGACTGAGATTCAAACCCTGTCATTGACTGAGATTCAATCCCTGTCACTGAATGATCTTCAGTCCCTGTCACTGACTGAGATTCAATTCATGTCACCGATAGAGACTCAATCCCTGACATTGACTGCGATTAAATCCCTGTCACAGACTGAGTTTCAATCCCTGTCACTGACAGAGGCTCAAACACTGTCACTGACTGAGGTTCAATCGCTATCACTGTCTTAGGTACTATCCCTGTCACTGCCTGTGGTTCAGTAAGTGTCATTGACTGAGATTCAATCTGTGTCACTGACTGAAATTCAATCCCTGTCACTGACTAAGATTCAATCCCTGTCACTGACTGCAATTCAATGCCTGTCACTGACTGAGATTCAATCCCTGACACTGACTGAGATTCAATCCCTGTCACTGACTGCTATTCAATCCCTGTCACTGACTGAGGGTCAATCCCAGTCACTGAATGAGATTCAATCCCAGTCAATGACGGAGGTTCAATCCCTGTCACTCACTGAGGTTAAAGCCCTGTCATGGACTGAGGCTAAATCCCTGTAACTAACTGAGATTCAATCCGTGTCACTGACTGCGATTCTATGCGTATCACTGACTGAGATTCCATTCCTATCACTGACTGAGGCTTAATCCCTGTAACTGACTGAGTCTCAATCGCTGTCACTGACTGAGGGTCAATCTGTGTCACGGACTGAGATTCAATCCCTGTCACTGACTGAGAATTTCTCCCTGTCAAAGAATTAGATTCAATCTCTGTCACTGACTGAGATTCAATCCCTGTAACTGAATGAGATTCAATCCCTGTCACTGACTGAGATTCAATCCCTGTCACTGACTGAGAGTCAATCCCTGTCACTGTCTGAGATTTACTTCCTGTCACAGATTGAGATTCTATCCCTGTCACTGACTGAGGGACATTCCCTGTCACTATTTTTTGGCTCAATACCTGTCACTGACTGAGATTCCATTCCTATTACTGTCTGAGCATCAATCCCTGTCACTGACTGAGGTTCAATCCCAGACACTGACTGAGTCTCAATCGCTGTCACAGACTGTGATTCAACATTGTCACTAACTGAGATTCAATCCCTGTCACTGTCTGAGGGTCAATCCCAGTCACTGACTAAGGTAAAATCCCTGTCACTGCCTGTGGTTCAATCCGTGTCACTGAATGAGGGTCAATCCCAGTCATTGACTGAGATTCAATTTCTGTCACTAACTGAGATTCAATCCCTGTCACTGACTGATGTTTAAACTCTGAACTGAGTGAGATTCAATCCCTGTCACTGACGGAGGTTCATTCCCTGTCACTGACTGTGATTCAATCCCTGTCATTGACTGTGATTCAATCCCTGTCACTGACTGAGATTCAATACCTGTCACTGACTGAGATTCAATCCCTGCCACTAACTGAGGGTTAATCCCTGTCACTGTCTGAGATTCAATCACTGTCACTGACTGCGATTCTATGCCTGTCACTGACTGAGATTCCATTCCTATCACTGTCTGAGCGTCAATCCCTGTCACTGACTGAGTTTCAATCCCTTTCACTGCCTGAGGTTCAATCTCTGTCACTGATTGAGATTCAATCCCTGCCACTGACTGAGGGTCAATCCCTATCACTGACTGAAACTCAATCCCTGTCACTGACTGAGATTCAATCCCTGTCAATAACTGAGATTCAATCCCTGTCACTGACTTTGGTTCAATCCCTGTCACTGACTGAGATTCAATCCCTGTCACTGACTGAGGTTCAATCTCTGTCACTGCCTGAGATTCAATCCCTGTCACTAACCGTGGTTCAATCCCTGTCACTGACTGAGGCTCAATCCCTGTCACTGAGTGAGGCTCAATCCCTGTCACTGTCTGAAGGTCAATCCCAGTCACAGACTGAGATTCAATCACTGTCATTGACTGAGATTCAATCCCCGTCACTGCTGAGATTCAATCCCTGTCACTGAATGCGATTCGATGCATGTCACAGACTGAGATTCCATTCCTATCACTGTCTGAGGGTCAATCCCTGTCACTGATTGAAATTCAATCCCTGTCACAGACTGAGATTCTCACCCTGTAACTGTTTGAGGGTCAATCCCAGTCATTGACTGAGATTCAATTCCTGTCACTAACTGAGATTAAATCCCTGTCAGTGACTGAGGTTCAAACCCTGACACTGAGTGAGATTCAATTCCTGTCACTGACGGAGGTTCAATCCCTGTCACTGACCATGGTTCAATCCCTGTCACTGTCTGATGGTCAATCCCTGTCACTGACTGAGATTCAATCCCTGTCACTGACTGAGATTCATTCCCTGTCACTGACTGCGATACTATGCCTGTCACTGACTGAGATTCCATTCCTATCACTGTCTGAGCATCAATCCCTGTCACTGATTCAGATTCAATCTCTGTCACTGACTGAGGTTCAATTCGCTGTCACTGTCTTAGGTACTATCCCTGTCACTGCCTGTGGTTCAGTAAGTGTCATTGACTGAGATTCAATCTGTGTCACTGACTGAAATTCAATCCCTGTCACTGACTAAGATTCAATCCCTGTCACTGACTGCGAGTCAATGCCTGTCACTGACTGAGATTCAATCCCTGACACTGACTGAGGTTCAATCCCTGTCACTGACTGCGATTCAATCCCTGTCACTGACTGAGGGTCAATCCCAGTCACTGAATGAGATTCAATCCCTGTCAATGACGGAGGTTCAATCCCTGTCACTCACTGAGGTTAAAGCCCTGTCACTGACTGCGATACGATACTAGTCACAGACGGAGGTTCAATCCTAGACTGTGACAGAGGTTCAATCCCTGTCACTGACTGAGGTTCAATCCCAGTCACTGACTGAGATTCAATCCCTGTCACTGACTGAGATTCAAAGCCTGTCATTGACTGAGATTCAATCACTGACACTGAATGAGATTCAATCCCTGTCACTGACTGAGATTCAAACCCTGTCACTGACTGAGTTTCAATCCCTGTCACTGACTGAGGTTCAATCCCTGTCACTGACTGAGATTCAATCCCTGTCACTGACTGAGGTTCAATCTCTGACACTGACTGAGATTCAATCCCTGTCACTGACTGAGGTTCAATCCCTGTCACTGACTGAGGTTCAATCTCTGACACTGACTGAGATTCAATCCCTGTCACTGTCCTAGGTTCAATCCCTGTCACTGACTGAGGCTCAATCCCTGTCACTGACTGAGGCTCAATCCCTGTCACTGTGTGTGGTCAATCCCAGTCACAGACTGAGATTCAATCTCTGTCACTGACTGAGGATCAGTCCCTGTCACTGACGGAGGTTCAATCCGTGACAATGTCTGAGGTTCAATCGCTGTCACAGACTGTGATTCAATCCCTGTCACTGACTGAAACTCAATCACTCTCATCGACTAAGATTCAAGTGTCACTGACTGCGATACTATGCCTGTCACTGACTGAGATTCCATTCCTATCACTGACTGAGATTCAATCCCTGACACTTTCTGAGCGTCAATCCGTGCCACTGATTGAGATTTAATCCCAGTCACTGACTGAGAATCAATCCCTGTCACTGACTGAGATTCAAACCCTGTCACTGAATGCGATTCGATGCATGTCACAGACTGAGATTCCTTTCCTATCACTGTCTGAGGGTCAACCGCTGTCATGGACTGAGGTTCAATCCCTGTCACTGACTGAGGCTCAATTCCAGTCACTGACTGAGGCTCAATCCCTGTCACTGACTGAGATTATATCCCTGTCACTGACTGAGATTCAATCCCTGTCACTGACTGAGGTTCAAACCATGACACTGAGTGAGATTCAATGCCTTTCACTGACAGAGATTCAATCCCTGTCTCTGACTGAGATTCAATCCCTGTCACTGACTGAGATTCAATCCCTGTCACTGACTGCGATACTATGCCTTTCACTGACTGAGATTCCATTCCTATCACTGTCTGAGCATCAATCCCTGTCACTGATTCAGATTCAATCCCTGTCACTGACTGAGGTTCAATTCCTGTCAATGACTGAGATTCAATTCCTGTCACTGACTGCGATACAATACCAGTCACTGACTGAGGTTCAATCCTAGACTGTGACAGAGGTTCAATCCCTGTCACGGACTGAGGTTCAATCCCAGTCACTGACTGAGATTCAATCCCTGTCACAGACTGAGATTCACTTCCAGTCACTGATTGAGATTCAACCCCTGTCACTGACTGAGATTCAATCCATGTCACCGATAGAGGTTCAATCCCTGACATTAACTGCGATTATATCCCTGTCACAGACAGAGATAAAATCACTGTCACAGACTGAGGTTCAATCCCTGTCACTGACTGAGCCTCAATCCCTGCCACTGACTGAGATTCAATCCCTGCCACTGACTGTGGCTCAATTCCTGTCATTGACTGAGGTTCAATCGCTGTAACTGACTGATGCTTGATCACTGTCACTGACTGATGTTCACTCCCAGTCACTGACTGAGGTACTATCCCTGTCACTGCCTGTGGTTCATCCGTGTCATTGACTGAGATTCAATCTGTGTCACTGACTGAAATTCAATCCCTATCACTGACTAAGATTCAATCCCTGTCACTGACAGCGATTCAATGACTGTCACTGACTGAGAGTCAATCCTTGTCACTGACTGCGATTCAATCCCTGTGTCTAATTAAGATCAATCCCTGTCACTGACTGAGATTCAATCCCTGTCACTGTCTGAGGGACAATCCCAGTCACTGAATGAGATTCAATCCCTGTCACTGACTGAGATTCAACCCCTGTCATGGACTGAGGTTCAATCCCTGTCACTGACTGAGGCTCAATTCCAGTCACTGACTGAGGCTCAATCCCTGTCACTGAATGAGATTATATCCCTGTCACTGACAGAGATTCAATCCCTGTCACTGACTGAGATTAAATCCCTGTCACTGAATGAGATTCAATCCCTGTCACTGACTGAGATTCAATCCCTGTCACTGACTGAGATTCAATCCCTGTCTCTGACTGAGGTTCAATTCCGCTCACTTACTGAGGTTCAATTCCTGTCTCTGACTGAGATTCAAACCCTGTCACTGACTGAGATTCAATCCCTGTCACTGAATGAGATTAAATCCATGTCACTGACTGAGATTCAATCCTTGTCACTGACTGAGATTCAATCCCTGTCACTGAATGAGAATCAATCCCTGTCACTGTCTGAGGTTCAATCCCTGTCACTGACTGAGATTCAATCCCTGTCACTGACTGTGATACAATCCCTGTCACTTACGGTGATTCAATTCCAGTCACTGAATGAGATTCAATCCCTGTCACTGAGTGAGATTCAACCCCTGTCACAAACTGAGATTCAATCCCTGTCACTGACTGAGATTCAATCCCTGTCACTGACTGCGATTCAATCTCTGTCACTGACTGAGGTTCAATCCCTGTCACTGACTACGGTTCAATCCCTGTCACTAACTGAGATTAAAATCCCTGTCACTTCCTGAGATTCAATTCCTGTCAGTGACTGAGATACAATCCCTGTCACTGAACTGAGTTCAATCCCTGTCACTCACGCTGATTCAATCCCTGTCACTGACTGAGATTCAATCCCAGTCACTGATTGAGAATCAATCCCTGAAACTGACTGAGATTCAATTCCTGTCACTGACAGAGATACAATCCCTGTCACTGACTGAGGTTCAATTCCTGTCACTGACTTAGATTCAATTCCTGTCACTGACTGACATTCAATCCCTGTCACTGACGGAGATTCAATGCCTGTCACTGAATGAGATTAAATCCCTGTCACTGACTGAGATTCAATGCCTGTCACTGACTGAGATTCAATCCCTGTCACTGACTGAGATTTAATCCCTGTCACTGAATGAGATTCAATCCCTATCACTGACTGAGGTTCAATCCCTGTCACTGACTGAGATTCAATTCCGGTCACTGACTGAGATTCAATCCCTGTTATTGACTGAGATTCAATCCCTGTCACTGACTGAGATTCAATCCCTGTCACTGCCTGAGGCTCAATCCCTGTCACTGAATGAGATTATATCCCTGTCACTGACTGAGATTCAATCCCTGTCACTGACTGAGATTCAATCCCTGTCACTGAATGAGATTCAATCCCTGTCACTGACGGTAATTCAATTCCAGTCACTGAATGAGATTCAATCCCTGTCACTGACCGAGATTCAACCCCTGTCACTAACTGAGATTCAATCCCTGTCACTGACTGAGATTCAATCCCTGTCTCTGACTGAGATTCAATTCCGGTCACTTACTGAGGTTCAATTCCTGTCTCTGACTGAGATTCAAACCCTGTCACTGACTGAGATTCAATCCCTGTCACTGAATGAGATTAAATCCATGTCACTGACTGAGATTCAATCCCTGTCACTGACTGAGATTCAATCCCTGTCACTGAATGAGAATCAATCCCTGTCACTGACTGAGGTTCAATCCCTGTCACTGACTGAGGTTCAATCCCTGTCACTGACTAAGGTTCAATCCCTGTCACTAACTGAGATTAAAATCCCTGTCACTTCCTGCGATTCAATTCCTGTCAGTGACTGAGATACAATCCCTGTCACTGACTGAGATACAATCCCTGTCACTGAACTGAGTTCAATCCCTGTCACTTACGGTGATTCAATCCCTGTCACTGACAGAGATTCAATCCCTGTCACTGATTGAGAATCAATCCCTGAAACTGACTGAGATTCAATCTCTGTCACTGACTGAGATTCAATCCCTGTCACTGACTGAGGTTCAATCCCTGTCACTGACTGAGGCTCAATCCCGGTCACGAACTGAGATTAAAATCCCTGTCACTTCCTGAGATTCAATTCCTGTCAGTGACTGAGATACAATCCCTGTCACTGAACTGAGTTCAATCCCTGTCACTTACGGGGATTCAATCCCTGTCACTGACAGAGATTCAATCCCAGTCACTGATTGAGAATCAATCCCTGAAACTGACTGAGATTCAATCCCTGTCACTGACTGAGGTTCAATTCCTGTCACTGACTTAGATTCAATTCCTATCACTGACTGCGATTCAATCCCTGTGTCTAATTAAGATCAATCCCTGTCACTGACTGAGATTCAATCCCTGTCACTGTCTGAGGGACAATCCCAGTCACTGAATGAGATTCAATCCCTGTCACTGACTGAGATTCAACCCCTGTCATGGACTGAGGTTCAATCCCTGTCACTGACTGAGGCTCAATTCCAGTCACTGACTGAGGCTCAATCCCTGTCACTGAATGAGATTATATCCCTGTCACTGAATGAGATTCAATCCCTGTCACTGACTGAGATTCAATCCCTGTCACTGACTGAGATTCAATCCCTGTCTCTGACTGAGGTTCAATTCCGCTCACTTACTGAGGTTCAATTCCTGTCTCTGACTGAGATTCAAACCCTGTCACTGACTGAGATTCAATCCCTGTCACTGAATGAGATTAAATCCATGTCACTGACTGAGATTCAATCCTTGTCACTGACTGAGATTCAATCCCTGTCACTGAATGAGAATCAATCCCTGTCACTGTCTGAGGTTCAATCCCTGTCACTGACTGAGATTCAATCCCTGTCACTGACTGTGATACAATCCCTGTCACTTACGGTGATTCAATTCCAGTCACTGAATGAGATTCAATCCCTGTCACTGAGTGAGATTCAACCCCTGTCACAAACTGAGATTCAATCCCTGTCACTGACTGAGATTCAATCCCTGTCACTGACTGCGATTCAATCTCTGTCACTGACTGAGGTTCAATCCCTGTCACTGACTAAGGTTCAATCCCTGTCACTGTCTGAGGGACAATCCCAGTCACTGAATGAGATTCAATCCCTGTCACTGACTGAGATTCAACCCCTGTCATGGACTGAGGTTCAATCCCTGTCACTGACTGAGGCTCAATTCCAGTCACTGACTGAGGCTCAATCCCTGTCACTGAATGAGATTATATCCCTGTCACTGACAGAGATTCAATCCCTGTCACTGACTGAGATTAAATCCCTGTCACTGAATGAGATTCAATCCCTGTCACTGACTGAGATTCAATCCCTGTCACTGACTGAGATTCAATCCCTGTCTCTGACTGAGGTTCAATTCCGCTCACTTACTGAGGTTCAATTCCTGTCTCTGACTGAGATTCAAACCCTGTCACTGACAGAGATTCAATCCTTGTCACTGACTGAGATACAATCCCTGTCACTGAATGAGAATCAATCCCTGTCACTGTCTGAGGTTCAATCCCTGTCACTGACTGAGATTCAATCCCTGTCACTGACTGTGATACAATCCCTGTCACTTACGGTGATTCAATTCCAGTCACTGAATGAGATTCAATCCCTGTCACTGAGTGAGATTCAACCCCTGTCACAAACTGAGATTCAATCCCTGTCACTGACTGAGATTCAATCCCTGTCACTGACTGCGATTCAATCTCTGTCACTGACTGAGGTTCAATCCCTGTCACTGACTACGGTTCAATCCCTGTCACTAACTGAGATTAAAATCCCTGTCACTTCCTGAGATTCAATTCCTGTCAGTGACTGAGATACAATCCCTGTCACTGAACTGAGTTCAATCCCTGTCACTCACGCTGATTCAATCCCTGTCACTGACTGAGATTCAATCCCAGTCACTGATTGAGAATCAATCCCTGAAACTGACTGAGATTCAATTCCTGTCACTGACAGAGATACAATCCCTGTCACTGACTGAGGTTCAATTCCTGTCACTGACTTAGATTCAATTCCTGTCACTGACTGACATTCAATCCCTGTCACTGACGGAGATTCAATGCCTGTCACTGAATGAGATTAAATCCCTGTCACTGACTGAGATTCAATGCCTGTCACTGACTGAGATTCAATCCCTGTCACTGACTGAGATTTAATCCCTGTCACTGAATGAGATTCAATCCCTATCACTGACTGAGGTTCAATCCCTGTCACTGACTGAGATTCAATTCCGGTCACTGACTGAGATTCAATCCCTGTTATTGACTGAGATTCAATCCCTGTCACTGACTGAGATTCAATCCCTGTCACTGCCTGAGGCTCAATCCCTGTCACTGAATGAGATTATATCCCTGTCACTGACTGAGATTCAATCCCTGTCACTGACTGAGATTCAATCCCTGTCACTGAATGAGATTCAATCCCTGTCACTGACGGTAATTCAATTCCAGTCACTGAATGAGATTCAATCCCTGTCACTGACCGAGATTCAACCCCTGTCACTAACTGAGATTCAATCCCTGTCACTGACTGAGATTCAATCCCTGTCTCTGACTGAGATTCAATTCCGGTCACTTACTGAGGTTCAATTCCTGTCTCTGACTGAGATTCAAACCCTGTCACTGACTGAGATTCAATCCCTGTCACTGAATGAGATTAAATCCATGTCACTGACTGAGATTCAATCCCTGTCACTGACTGAGATTCAATCCCTGTCACTGAATGAGAATCAATCCCTGTCACTGACTGAGGTTCAATCCCTGTCACTGACTGAGGTTCAATCCCTGTCACTGACTAAGGTTCAATCCCTGTCACTAACTGAGATTAAAATCCCTGTCACTTCCTGCGATTCAATTCCTGTCAGTGACTGAGATACAATCCCTGTCACTGACTGAGATACAATCCCTGTCACTGAACTGAGTTCAATCCCTGTCACTTACGGTGATTCAATCCCTGTCACTGACAGAGATTCAATCCCTGTCACTGATTGAGAATCAATCCCTGAAACTGACTGAGATTCAATCTCTGTCACTGACTGAGATTCAATCCCTGTCACTGACTGAGGTTCAATCCCTGTCACTGACTGAGGCTCAATCCCGGTCACGAACTGAGATTAAAATCCCTGTCACTTCCTGAGATTCAATTCCTGTCAGTGACTGAGATACAATCCCTGTCACTGAACTGAGTTCAATCCCTGTCACTTACGGGGATTCAATCCCTGTCACTGACAGAGATTCAATCCCAGTCACTGATTGAGAATCAATCCCTGAAACTGACTGAGATTCAATCCCTGTCACTGACTGAGGTTCAATTCCTGTCACTGACTTAGATTCAATTCCTATCACTGACTGCGATTCAATCCCTGTGTCTAATTAAGATCAATCCCTGTCACTGACTGAGATTCAATCCCTGTCACTGTCTGAGGGACAATCCCAGTCACTGAATGAGATTCAATCCCTGTCACTGACTGAGATTCAACCCCTGTCATGGACTGAGGTTCAATCCCTGTCACTGACTGAGGCTCAATTCCAGTCACTGACTGAGGCTCAATCCCTGTCACTGAATGAGATTATATCCCTGTCACTGACAGAGATTCAATCCCTGTCACTGACTGAGATTAAATCCCTGTCACTGAATGAGATTCAATCCCTGTCACTGACTGAGATTCAATCCCTGTCATTGACTGAGATTCAATCCCTGTCTCTGACTGAGGTTCAATTCCGCTCACTTACTGAGGTTCAATTCCTGTCTCTGACTGAGATTCAAACCATGTCACTGAATGAGATTCAATCCCTGTCACTGAATGAGATTAAATCCATGTCACTGACTGAGATTCAATCCTTGTCACTGACTGAGATTCAATCCCTGTCACTGAATGAGAATCAATCCCTGTCACTGTCTGAGGTTCAATCCCTGTCACTGACTGAGATTCAATCCCTGTCACTGACTGTGATACAATCCCTGTCACTTACGGTGATTCAATTCCAGTCACTGAATGAGATTCAATCCCTGTCACTGAGTGAGATTCAACCCCTGTCACAAACTGAGATTCAATCCCTGTCACTGACTGAGATTCAATCCCTGTCACTGACTGCGATTCAATCTCTGTCACTGACTGAGGTTCAATCCCTGTCACTGACTAAGCTTCAATCCCTGTCACTAACTGAGATTAAAATCCCTGTCACTTCCTGAGATTCAATTCCTGTCAGTGACTGAGATACAATCCCTGTCACTGAACTGAGTTCAATCCCTGTCACTCACGCTGATTCAATCCCTGTCACTGACTGAGATTCAATCCCAGTCACTGATTGAGAATCAATCCCTGAAACTGACTGAGATTCAATTCCTGTCACTGACAGAGATACAATCCCTGTCACTGACTGAGGTTCAATTCCTGTCACTGACTTAGATTCAATTCCTGTCACTGACTGACATTCAATCCCTGTCACTGACGGAGATTCAATGCCTGTCACTGAATGAGATTAAATCCCTGTCACTGACTGAGATTCAATGCCTGTCACTGACTGAGATTCAATCCCTGTCACTGACTGAGATTTAATCCCTGTCACTGAATGAGATTCAATCCCTATCACTGACTGAGGTTCAATCCCTGTCACTGACTGAGATTCAATTCCGGTCACTGACTGAGATTCAATCCCTGTCACTGACTGAGATTCAATCCCTGTCACTGCCTGAGGCTCAATCCCTGTCACTGAATGAGATTATATCCCTGTCACTGACTGAGATTCAATCCCTGTCACTGACTGAGATTCAATCCCTGTCACTGAATGAGATTCAATCCCTGTCACTGACGGTAATTCAATTCCAGTCACTGAATGAGATTCAATCCCTGTCACTGACCGAGATTCAACCCCTGTCACTAACTGAGATTCAATCCCTGTCACTGACTGAGATTCAATCCCTGTCTCTGACTGAGGTTCAATTCCGGTCACTTACTGAGGTTCAATTCCTGTCTCTGACTGAGATTCAAACCCTGTCACTGACTGAGATTCAATCCCTGTCACTGAATGAGATTAAATCCATGTCACTGACTGAGATTCAATCCCTGTCACTGACTGAGATTCAATCCCTGTCACTGAATGAGAATCAATCCCTGTCACTGACTGAGGTTCAATCCCTGTCACTGACTGAGGTTCAATCCCTGTCACTGACTAAGGTTCAATTCCTGTCACTAACTGAGATTAAAATCCCTGTCACTTCCTGCGATTCAATTCCTGTCAGTGACTGAGATACAATCCCTGTCACTGACTGAGATACAATCCCTGTCACTGAACTGAGTTCAATCCCTGTCACTTACGGTGATTCAATCCCTGTCACTGACAGAGATTCAATCCCTGTCACTGATTGAGAATCAATCCCTGAAACTGACTGAGATTCAATCTCTGTCACTGACTGAGATTCAATCCCTGTCACTGACTGAGGTTCAATCCCTGTCACTGACTGAGGCTCAATCCCGGTCACGAACTGAGATTAAAATCCCTGTCACTTCCTGAGATTCAATTCCTGTCAGTGACTGAGATACAATCCCTGTCACTGAACTGAGTTCAATCCCTGTCACTTACGGGGATTCAATCCCTGTCACTGACAGAGATTCAATCCCAGTCACTGATTGAGAATCAATCCCTGAAACTGACTGATTTTCAATCCCTGTCACTGACTGAGGTTCAATTCCTGTCACTGACTTAGATTCAATTCCTATCACTGACTGCGATTCAATCCCTGTGTCTAATTAAGATCAATCCCTGTCACTGACTGAGATTCAATCCCTGTCACTGTCTGAGGGACAATCCCAGTCACTGAATGAGATTCAATCCCTGTCACTGACTGAGATTCAACCCCTGTCATGGACTGAGGTTCAATCCCTGTTACTGACTGAGGCTCAATTCCAGTCACTGACTGAGGCTCAATCCCTGTCACTGAATGAGATTATATCCCTGTCACTGACAGAGATTCAATCCCTGTCACTGACTGAGATTAAATCCCTGTCACTGAATGAGATTCAATCCCTGTCACTGACTGAGATTCAATCCCTGTCACTGACTGAGATTCAATCCCTGTCTCTGACTGAGGTTCAATTCCGCTCACTTACTGAGGTTCAATTCCTGTCTCTGACTGAGATTCAAACCCTGTCACTGACTGAGATTCAATCCCTGTCACTGAATGAGATTAAATCCATGTCACTGACTGAGATTCAATCCTTGTCACTGACTGAGATTCAATCCCTGTCACTGAATGAGAATCAATCCCTGTCACTGTCTGAGGTTCAATCCCTGTCACTGACTGAGATTCAATCCCTGTCACTGACTGTGATACAATCCCTGTCACTTACGGTGATTCAATTCCAGTCACTGAATGAGATTCAATCCCTGTCACTGAGTGAGATTCAACCCCTGTCACAAACTGAGATTCAATCCCTGTCACTGACTGAGATTCAATCCCTGTCACTGACTGCGATTCAATCTCTGTCACTGACTGAAGTTCAATCCCTGTCACTGACTACGGTTCAATCCCTGTCACTAACTGAGATTAAAATCCCTGTCACTTCCTGAGATTCAATTCCTGTCAGTGACTGAGATACAATCCCTGTCACTTCCTGAGATTCAATTCCTGTCACTCACGCTGATTCAATCCCTGTCACTGACTGAGATTCAATCCCAGTCACTGATTGAGAATCAATCCCTGAAACTGACTGAGATTCAATTCCTGTCACTGACAGAGATACAATCCCTGTCACTGACTGAGGTTCAATTCCTGTCACTGACTTAGATTCAATTCCTGTCACTGACTGACATTCAATCCCTGTCACTGACGGAGATTCAATGCCTGTCACTGAATGAGATTAAATCCCTGTCACTGACTGAGATTCAATGCCTGTCACTGACTGAGATTCAATCCCTGTCACTGACTGAGATTTAATCCCTGTCACTGAATGAGATTCAATCCCTATCACTGACTGAGGTTCAATCCCTGTCACTGACTGAGATTCAATTCCGGTCACTGACTGAGATTCAATCCCTGTTATTGACTGAGATTCAATCCCTGTCACTGACTGAGATTCAATCCCTGTCACTGCCTGAGGCTCAATCCCTGTCACTGAATGAGATTATATCCCTGTCACTGACTGAGATTCAATCCCTGTCACTGACTGAGATTCAATCCCTGTCACTGAATGAGATTCAATCCCTGTCACTGACGGTAATTCAATTCCAGTCACTGAATGAGATTCAATCCCTGTCACTGACCGAGATTCAACCCCTGTCACTAACTGAGATTCAATCCCTGTCACTGACTGAGATTCAATCCCTGTCACTGAATGAGATTCAATCCCTGTCACTGACGGTAATTCAATTCCAGTCACTGAATGAGATTCAATCCCTGTCACTGACCGAGATTCAACCCCTGTCACTAACTGAGATTCAATCTCTGTCACTGACTGAGATTCAATCCCTGTCACTGACTGAGGTTCAATCCCTGTCACTGACTGAGGCTCAATCCCGGTCACGAACTGAGATTAAAATCCCTGTCACTTCCTGAGATTCAATTCCTGCCAGTGACTGAGATATAATCCCTGTCACTGAACTGAGTTCAATCCCTGTCACTTACGGGGATTCAATCCCTGTCATTGACAGAGATTCAATCCCAGTCACTGATTGAGAATCAATCCCTGAAACTGACTGAGATTCAATCCCTGTCACTGACTGAGGTTCAATTCCTGTCACTGACTTAGATTCAATTCCTATCACTGACTGAGATTCAATCCCTGTCACTGACGGAGATTCAATGTCTGTCACTGAATGAGATTAAATCCCTGTCACTGACTGAGATTCAATGCCTGTCACTGACTGAGATTCAATCCCTGTCACTGACTGAGATTCAATCCCTGTCACTGAATGAGATTCAATCCCTGTCACTGACTGAGATTCAATCCCTGTCACTGACTGAGGTTCAATCTCTGACAATGACTGAGATACAATCCCTGTCACTGACTGAGGTTCAATTCCTGTCACTGACTTAGATTCAATTCCTGTCACTGACTGACATTCAATCCCTGTCACTGACGGAGATTCAATGCCTGTCACTGAATGAGATTAAATCCCTGTCACTGACTGAGATTCAATGCCTGTCACTGACTGAGGTTCAATCCCTGTCACTGACTGAGATTCAATTCCGGTCACTGACTGAGATTCAATCCCTGTTATTGACTGAGATTCAATCCCTGTCACTGACTGAGATTCAATCCCTGTCACTGCCTGAGGCTCAATCCCTGTCACTGAATGAGATTATATCCCTGTCACTGACTGAGATTCAATCCCTGTCACTGACTGAGATTCAATCCCTGTCACTGAATGAGATTCAATCCCTGTCACTGACGGTAATTCAATTCCAGTCACTGAATGAGATTCAATCCCTGTCACTGACCGAGATTCAACCCCTGTCACTAACTGAGATTCAATCCCTGTCACTGACTGAGATTCAATCCCTGTCTCTGACTGAGGTTCAATTCCGGTCACTTACTGAGGTTCAATTCCTGTCTCTGACTGAGATTCAAACCCTGTCACTGACTGAGATTCAATCCCTGTCACTGAATGAGATTAAATCCATGTCACTGACTGAGATTCAATCCCTGTCACTGACTGAGATTCAATCCCTGTCACTGAATGAGAATCAATCCCTGTCACTGACTGAGGTTCAATCCCTGTCACTGACTGAGGTTCAATCCCTGTCACTGACTGAGATTAAAATCCCTGTCACTGACTGAGGCTCAATCCCGGTCACGAACTGAGATTAAAATCCCTGTCACTTCCTGAGATTCAATTCCTGTCAGTGACTGAGATATAATCCCTGTCACTGAACTGAGTTCAATCCCTGTCACTTACGGGGATTCAATCCCTGTCACTGACAGAGATTCAATCCCAGTCACTGATTGAGAATCAATCCCTGAAACTGACTGAGATTCAATCCCTGTCACTGACTGAGGTTCAATTCCTGTCACTGACTTAGATTCAATTCCTATCACTGACTGAGATTCAATCCCTGTCACTGACGGAGATTCAATGCCTGTCACTGAATGAGATTAAATCCCTGTCACTGACTGAGATTCAATGCCTGTCACTGACTGAGATTCAATCCCTGTCACTGACTGAGATTCAATCCCTGTCACTGAATGAGATTCAATCCCTGTCACTGACTGAGATTCAATCCCTGTCACTGACTGAGGTTCAATCTCTGACAATGACTGAGATGCAATCCCAATCACTGACTGAGGTTCAATCCCTGTCACTGACTGAGATTCAATTCCGGTCACTGACTGAGATTCAATCCCTGTTATTGACTGAGATTCAATCCCTGTCACTGACTGAGATTCAATCCCTGTCACTGCCTGAGGCTCAATCCCTGTCACTGAATGAGATTATATCCCTGTCACTGACTGAGATTCAATCCCTGTCACTGACTGAGATTCAATCCCTGTCACTGAATGAGATTCAATCCCTGTCACTGACGGTGATTCAATTCCAGTCACTGAATGAGATTCAATCCCTGTCACTGACTGAGATTCAACCCCTGTCACTAACTGAGATTCAATCCCTGTCACTGACTGAGATTCAATCCCTGTCTCTGACTGAGGTTCAATTCTGGTCACTTACTGAGGTTCAATTCCTGTCTCTGACTGAGATTCAAACCCTGTCACTGACTGAGATTCAATCCCTGTCACTGAATGAGATTAAATCCATATCACTGACTGAGATTCAATCCCTGTCACTGACTGAGATTCAATCCCTGTCACTGAATGAGAATCAATCCCTGTCACTGACTGAGGTTCAATACCTGTCACTGACTGAGGTTCAATCCCTGTCACTGACTAAGGTTCAATCCCTGTCACTAACTGAGATTAAAATCCCTGTCACTTCCTGAGATTCAATTCCTGTCAGTGACTGAGATACAATCCCTGTCACTGACTGAGATACAATCCCTGTCACTGAACTGAGTTCAATCCCTGTCACTTACGGTGATTCAATCCCTGTCACTGACAGAGATTCAATCCCTGTCACTGATTGAGAATCAATCCCTGAAACTGACTGAGATTCAATCCCTGTCACTGACTGAGATTCAATCCCTGTCACTGACTGAGGTTCAATCCCTGTCACTGACTGAGGCTCAATCCCTGTCACTGACTGAGATTCAATCTCTGACAATGACTGAGATGCAATCCCTATCACTGACTGAGGTTCAATCCCTGTCACTGACTGAGATTCAATTCCGGTCACTGACTGAGATTCAATCCCTGTCACTGACGGTGATTCAATCCCTGTCACTGACTGAGATTCAATCCCTGTCACTGCCTGAGGTTCAATCCCTGTCACTGAATGAGATTAAATCCCTGTCTCTGACTGAGATTCAATCCCTGTCACTGACTGAGATTCAATCCCTGTCACTGACTGAGATTCAATTCCGGTCACTGACTGAGATTCAATCCCAGACACTGACTGAGATTCAATCCCTGTCACTGACTGAGGTTCTATGCCTGTCACTGACTGAGATTCAATCCCAATCTCTGATTGAGATTCAATCCCTGTCAATGTCAGAGGTTCAATCCCAGACACAGACTGAGATTAAATCCCTGTAACTGACTGAGGGTCAATACCGGTCACTGACTGAGATTCAATCCCTGTCACTGACTGAGATTCAATCCCTGTCACTGATTGAGATTTCATTCGTAACACTTTCTGAGGGTTAATCCCTATCACTGATTGAGATTCAATCCCTGTCACTGACTGAGATTCCATCACTGTCACTGACTGCGATTCTATGCCTGTCACTGATTGAGATTTCATTCCTAACACTTTCTGAGGGTCAATCCCTGTCACTGATTGAGATTCAATCCCTGTCACTGAGTGAGGTTCAATCCAAGTCACTTAGTGAGATTCAATGCCTGTCACTGAGTGAGATTCAATCCCTGTCACGGACTGAGATTCAATCCCTGTCACTGACTGAGGTTCAATCCCTGAAACTGACTGAGATTCAATCCCTGTCACGGACTGAGATTCAATCCCTGTCACTGATTGAGAATCAATCCCTGAAACTGACTGAGATTCAATCTCTGTCACTGACTGAGATTCAATCCCTGTCACTGACTGAGGTTCAATCCCTGTCACTGACTGAGGCTCAATCCCGGTCACGAACTGAGATTAAAATCCCTGTCACTTCCTGAGATTCAATTCCTGTCAGTGACTGAGATACAATCCCTGTCACTGAACTGAGTTCAATCCCTGTCACTTACGGGGATTCAATCCCTGTCACTGACAGAGATTCAATCCCAGTCACTGATTGAGAATCAATCCCTGAAACTGACTGATTTTCAATCCCTGTCACTGACTGAGGTTCAATTCCTGTCACTGACTTAGATTCAATTCCTATCACTGACTGCGATTCAATCCCTGTGTCTAATTAAGATCAATCCCTGTCACTGACTGAGATTCAATCCCTGTCACTGTCTGAGGGACAATCCCAGTCACTGAATGAGATTCAATCCCTGTCACTGACTGAGATTCAACCCCTGTCATGGACTGAGGTTCAATCCCTGTTACTGACTGAGGCTCAATTCCAGTCACTGACTGAGGCTCAATCCCTGTCACTGAATGAGATTATATCCCTGTCACTGACAGAGATTCAATCCCTGTCACTGACTGAGATTAAATCCCTGTCACTGAATGAGATTCAATCCCTGTCACTGACTGAGATTCAATCCCTGTCACTGACTGAGATTCAATCCCTGTCTCTGACTGAGGTTCAATTCCGCTCACTTACTGAGGTTCAATTCCTGTCTCTGACTGAGATTCAAACCCTGTCACTGACTGAGATTCAATCCCTGTCACTGAATGAGATTAAATCCATGTCACTGACTGAGATTCAATCCTTGTCACTGACTGAGATTCAATCCCTGTCACTGAATGAGAATCAATCCCTGTCACTGTCTGAGGTTCAATCCCTGTCACTGACTGAGATTCAATCCCTGTCACTGACTGTGATACAATCCCTGTCACTTACGGTGATTCAATTCCAGTCACTGAATGAGATTCAATCCCTGTCACTGAGTGAGATTCAACCCCTGTCACAAACTGAGATTCAATCCCTGTCACTGACTGAGATTCAATCCCTGTCACTGACTGCGATTCAATCTCTGTCACTGACTGAGGTTCAATCCCTGTCACTGACTACGGTTCAATCCCTGTCACTAACTGAGATTAAAATCCCTGTCACTTCCTGAGATTCAATTCCTGTCAGTGACTGAGATACAATCCCTGTCACTTCCTGAGATTCAATTCCTGTCACTCACGCTGATTCAATCCCTGTCACTGACTGAGATTCAATCCCAGTCACTGATTGAGAATCAATCCCTGAAACTGACTGAGATTCAATTCCTGTCACTGACAGAGATACAATCCCTGTCACTGACTGAGGTTCAATTCCTGTCACTGACTTAGATTCAATTCCTGTCACTGACTGACATTCAATCCCTGTCACTGACGGAGATTCAATGCCTGTCACTGAATGAGATTAAATCCCTGTCACTGACTGAGATTCAATGCCTGTCACTGACTGAGATTCAATCCCTGTCACTGACTGAGATTTAATCCCTGTCACTGAATGAGATTCAATCCCTATCACTGACTGAGGTTCAATCCCTGTCACTGACTGAGATTCAATTCCGGTCACTGACTGAGATTCAATCCCTGTTATTGACTGAGATTCAATCCCTGTCACTGACTGAGATTCAATCCCTGTCACTGCCTGAGGCTCAATCCCTGTCACTGAATGAGATTATATCCCTGTCACTGACTGAGATTCAATCCCTGTCACTGACTGAGATTCAATCCCTGTCACTGAATGAGATTCAATCCCTGTCACTGACGGTAATTCAATTCCAGTCACTGAATGAGATTCAATCCCTGTCACTGACCGAGATTCAACCCCTGTCACTAACTGAGATTCAATCCCTGTCACTGACTGAGATTCAATCCCTGTCACTGAATGAGATTCAATCCCTGTCACTGACGGTAATTCAATTCCAGTCACTGAATGAGATTCAATCCCTGTCACTGACCGAGATTCAACCCCTGTCACTAACTGAGATTCAATCTCTGTCACTGACTGAGATTCAATCCCTGTCACTGACTGAGGTTCAATCCCTGTCACTGACTGAGGCTCAATCCCGGTCACGAACTGAGATTAAAATCCCTGTCACTTCCTGAGATTCAATTCCTGCCAGTGACTGAGATATAATCCCTGTCACTGAACTGAGTTCAATCCCTGTCACTTACGGGGATTCAATCCCTGTCATTGACAGAGATTCAATCCCAGTCACTGATTGAGAATCAATCCCTGAAACTGACTGAGATTCAATCCCTGTCACTGACTGAGGTTCAATTCCTGTCACTGACTTAGATTCAATTCCTATCACTGACTGAGATTCAATCCCTGTCACTGACGGAGATTCAATGTCTGTCACTGAATGAGATTAAATCCCTGTCACTGACTGAGATTCAATGCCTGTCACTGACTGAGATTCAATCCCTGTCACTGACTGAGATTCAATCCCTGTCACTGAATGAGATTCAATCCCTGTCACTGACTGAGATTCAATCCCTGTCACTGACTGAGGTTCAATCTCTGACAATGACTGAGATACAATCCCTGTCACTGACTGAGGTTCAATTCCTGTCACTGACTTAGATTCAATTCCTGTCACTGACTGACATTCAATCCCTGTCACTGACGGAGATTCAATGCCTGTCACTGAATGAGATTAAATCCCTGTCACTGACTGAGATTCAATGCCTGTCACTGACTGAGGTTCAATCCCTGTCACTGACTGAGATTCAATTCCGGTCACTGACTGAGATTCAATCCCTGTTATTGACTGAGATTCAATCCCTGTCACTGACTGAGATTCAATCCCTGTCACTGCCTGAGGCTCAATCCCTGTCACTGAATGAGATTATATCCCTGTCACTGACTGAGATTCAATCCCTGTCACTGACTGAGATTCAATCCCTGTCACTGAATGAGATTCAATCCCTGTCACTGACGGTAATTCAATTCCAGTCACTGAATGAGATTCAATCCCTGTCACTGACCGAGATTCAACCCCTGTCACTAACTGAGATTCAATCCCTGTCACTGACTGAGATTCAATCCCTGTCTCTGACTGAGGTTCAATTCCGGTCACTTACTGAGGTTCAATTCCTGTCTCTGACTGAGATTCAAACCCTGTCACTGACTGAGATTCAATCCCTGTCACTGAATGAGATTAAATCCATGTCACTGACTGAGATTCAATCCCTGTCACTGACTGAGATTCAATCCCTGTCACTGAATGAGAATCAATCCCTGTCACTGACTGAGGTTCAATCCCTGTCACTGACTGAGGTTCAATCCCTGTCACTGACTGAGATTAAAATCCCTGTCACTGACTGAGGCTCAATCCCGGTCACGAACTGAGATTAAAATCCCTGTCACTTCCTGAGATTCAATTCCTGTCAGTGACTGAGATATAATCCCTGTCACTGAACTGAGTTCAATCCCTGTCACTTACGGGGATTCAATCCCTGTCACTGACAGAGATTCAATCCCAGTCACTGATTGAGAATCAATCCCTGAAACTGACTGAGATTCAATCCCTGTCACTGACTGAGGTTCAATTCCTGTCACTGACTTAGATTCAATTCCTATCACTGACTGAGATTCAATCCCTGTCACTGACGGAGATTCAATGCCTGTCACTGAATGAGATTAAATCCCTGTCACTGACTGAGATTCAATGCCTGTCACTGACTGAGATTCAATCCCTGTCACTGACTGAGATTCAATCCCTGTCACTGAATGAGATTCAATCCCTGTCACTGACTGAGATTCAATCCCTGTCACTGACTGAGGTTCAATCTCTGACAATGACTGAGATGCAATCCCAATCACTGACTGAGGTTCAATCCCTGTCACTGACTGAGATTCAATTCCGGTCACTGACTGAGATTCAATCCCTGTTATTGACTGAGATTCAATCCCTGTCACTGACTGAGATTCAATCCCTGTCACTGCCTGAGGCTCAATCCCTGTCACTGAATGAGATTATATCCCTGTCACTGACTGAGATTCAATCCCTGTCACTGACTGAGATTCAATCCCTGTCACTGAATGAGATTCAATCCCTGTCACTGACGGTGATTCAATTCCAGTCACTGAATGAGATTCAATCCCTGTCACTGACTGAGATTCAACCCCTGTCACTAACTGAGATTCAATCCCTGTCACTGACTGAGATTCAATCCCTGTCTCTGACTGAGGTTCAATTCTGGTCACTTACTGAGGTTCAATTCCTGTCTCTGACTGAGATTCAAACCCTGTCACTGACTGAGATTCAATCCCTGTCACTGAATGAGATTAAATCCATATCACTGACTGAGATTCAATCCCTGTCACTGACTGAGATTCAATCCCTGTCACTGAATGAGAATCAATCCCTGTCACTGACTGAGGTTCAATACCTGTCACTGACTGAGGTTCAATCCCTGTCACTGACTAAGGTTCAATCCCTGTCACTAACTGAGATTAAAATCCCTGTCACTTCCTGAGATTCAATTCCTGTCAGTGACTGAGATACAATCCCTGTCACTGACTGAGATACAATCCCTGTCACTGAACTGAGTTCAATCCCTGTCACTTACGGTGATTCAATCCCTGTCACTGACAGAGATTCAATCCCTGTCACTGATTGAGAATCAATCCCTGAAACTGACTGAGATTCAATCCCTGTCACTGACTGAGATTCAATCCCTGTCACTGACTGAGGTTCAATCCCTGTCACTGACTGAGGCTCAATCCCTGTCACTGACTGAGATTCAATCTCTGACAATGACTGAGATGCAATCCCTATCACTGACTGAGGTTCAATCCCTGTCACTGACTGAGATTCAATTCCGGTCACTGACTGAGATTCAATCCCTGTCACTGACGGTGATTCAATCCCTGTCACTGACTGAGATTCAATCCCTGTCACTGCCTGAGGTTCAATCCCTGTCACTGAATGAGATTAAATCCCTGTCTCTGACTGAGATTCAATCCCTGTCACTGACTGAGATTCAATCCCTGTCACTGACTGAGATTCAATTCCGGTCACTGACTGAGATTCAATCCCAGACACTGACTGAGATTCAATCCCTGTCACTGACTGAGGTTCTATGCCTGTCACTGACTGAGATTCAATCCCAATCTCTGATTGAGATTCAATCCCTGTCAATGTCAGAGGTTCAATCCCAGACACAGACTGAGATTAAATCCCTGTAACTGACTGAGGGTCAATACCGGTCACTGACTGAGATTCAATCCCTGTCACTGACTGAGATTCAATCCCTGTCACTGATTGAGATTTCATTCGTAACACTTTCTGAGGGTTAATCCCTATCACTGATTGAGATTCAATCCCTGTCACTGACTGAGATTCCATCACTGTCACTGACTGCGATTCTATGCCTGTCACTGATTGAGATTTCATTCCTAACACTTTCTGAGGGTCAATCCCTGTCACTGATTGAGATTCAATCCCTGTCACTGAGTGAGGTTCAATCCAAGTCACTTAGTGAGATTCAATGCCTGTCACTGAGTGAGATTCAATCCCTGTCACGGACTGAGATTCAATCCCTGTCACTGACTGAGGTTCAATCCCTGTCACTGACTGAGGCTCAATCCCTGTCACTGACTGAGATTCAATACCTGTCACTGTCTGAGGCTAAATCCCAGTCACAGACTCAAATTCAATCTCTGTCACTGACTGAGGATCAGTCCGTGTCACTGATAGTGGTTCAATCCCTGACAATGCCTGAGGTTCAATCCGTGTCACAGGCTGAGGGTCAATCCCTATCACTGACTGAAACTCAATCACTGTAACCAACTAAGATTCAATGACTGTCACTGTCTGAGGGTCAATCCCTGTCTCTGACTGAGATTCAATCCCTGTCACTGTCTGAGGGTCAATCCCTGCCACTGGTTGAGATTCAATCCCTGTCACTGACTGAGGCTCAAACGGTTTCACTGACGGTGATTCAATCCCTGTCACGAACTGAGATTCAATCCCTGTCACTGACTGAGATTCAATCCCTGTCACTGTCTGAGGGTCAATCCCTGTCACTGACTGAGAGTCAATCCCTGTCACTTTCTGAGCGTCAATCTCGGCCACTGATTGAGATTCAATCCCAGTCACTGACTGAGGTTCAATCCCTGTCACTGTCTGAGTCTCAATCCCTGTCACTGACTGTAATTCAATCCCTGTCACTAACTGAGAATTAATCTCTGTCACTGACTAACGTTAAATCACTGTCACTGACTGATATTAAATTCCTGTCACTTCCTGAGATTCAATTCCTGTCACTGACTGAGATACAATCCCTGTCACAGACTGAGAGTCAATCCCTGTCACTGACGGAGATTCAATACCTGTCACTGTCTGAGATTCAATCCCTGTCACTGACTGAGGTTCAATCCCAGTCACAGACTGAGAATCAATCCCTGTCACTAACTGAGATTTCATCTCGGTCACTAACTAAGGTTCAATCACTGTGACTGACTGATAATTAAATTCCTGTCACTTCCTGAGATTCAATTCCTGTCACTGAGTGAGATACAATCCCTATGACAGACTGAGAGTCAATCCCTGTCACTGACGGAGATTCAATTCCTGTCACTGAGTGAGATACAATCCCTATCACAGACTGAGAGTCAATCCCTGTCACTGACGGAGATTCAATTCATGTCACTGACTGAGATACAATCCCTGTCACAGACTGAGAGTCAATCCCTGTCACTAACTGAGATTCAATCTCTGTCACTGACTGAGGGTCAAACCCTATCACTGACTGAAACTCAATCCCTGTCACATTCTGAGCGTCAATCCCTGCCACTGATTGATATTTAATCCCAGTCACTGACTGAGATTCAATGCCTGTCACTGACTGAGATTCAATCCCTGTCACTGACTGAGTTTCAATCCCAGTCACTGAGTGAGGTTCAATCCCAGTCACTGACTGAGATTCAATCCCTGTCACTGACTGAATTTCAATCCCTGTCACTGACTGAGGCTCAATCCCTGTCACTGACTGAGATTAAATTCCTGTCACTTCCAGAGATTCAATTCCTGTCAGTGACTGAGATTCAATCCCTGTCAGTGACTGAGATTCAATCCCTGTCACTGATTGAGAATCAATCCCTGAAACTGACTGAGATTCAATCCCTGTCACTGACTGAGGCTCAATCCCTGTCACTGACTGAGATTCAATCCTTGTCACTGACTGAGATTCAATCCCTGTCACTGAATGAGAATCAATCCCTGTCACTGACTGAGGTTCAATCCCTGTCACTGACTGAGATTCGATCCCTGTCACTGACTGTGATTCAATCCCTGTCACTGACGGTGATTCAATTCCAGTCACTGAATGAGATTCAATCCCTGTCACTGAGTGAGATTCAACCCCTGTCACAAACTGAGATTCAATCCCTGTCACTGACTGAGATTCAATCCCTGTCACTGACTGCGATTCAATCTCTGTCACTGACTGAGGTTCAATCCCTGTCACTGACTAAGGTTCAATCCCTGTCACTAACTGAGATTAAAATCCCTGTCACTTCCTGAGATTCAATTCCTGTCAGTGACTGAGATACAATCCCTGTCACTGAACTGAGTTCAATCCCTGTCAATTACGGTGATTCAATCCCTGTCACTGACAGAGATTCAATCCCAGTCACTGATTGAGAATCAATCCCTGAAACTGACTGAGATTCAATTCCTGTCACTGACTGAGATACAATCCCTGTCACTGACTGAGGTTCAATTCCTGTCACTGACTTCGATTCAATTCCTGTCACTGACTGAGATTCAATCCCTGTCACTGATTGAGATTCAATCCCTGTCACTGAGTGAGGTTCAATCCAAATCACTTAGTGAGATTCAATGCCTGTCACTGAGTGAGATTCAATCCCTGTCACTGACTGAGATTCAATCCCTGTCACTGAATGAGATTCAATCCCTGTCACTGACTGAGCTTCAATCCCTGTCACTGACTGAGGTTCAATCTCTGACAATGACTGAGATGCAATCCCTATCACTGACTGAGGTTCAATCCCTGTCACTGACTGAGATTCAATTCCGGTCACTGACTGAGATTCAATCCCTGTTATTGACTGAGATTCAATCCCTGTCACTGACTGAGATTCAATCCCTGTCACTGCCTGAGGCTCAATCCCTGTCACTGAATGAGATTATATCCCTGTCACTGACTGAGATTCAATCCCTGTCACTGACTGAGATTCAATCCCTGTCACTGAATGAGATTCAATCCCTGTCACTGACGGTGATTCAATTCCAGTCACTGAATGAGATTCAATCCCTGTCACTGACCGAGATTCAACCCCTGTCACTGACTGAGGTTCAATACCTGTCACTGACTGAGGTTCAATCCCTGTCACTGACTAAGGTTCAATCCCTGTCACTAACTGAGATTAAAATCCCTGTCACTTCCTGAGATTCAATTCCTGTCAGTGACTGAGATACAATCCCTGTCACTGACTGAGATACAATCCCTGTCACTGACTGAGGTTCAATCCCTGTCACTTACGGTGATTCAATCCCTGTCACTGACAGAGATTCAATCCCTGTCACTGATTGAGAATCAATCCCTGAAACTGACTGAGATTCAATCCCTGTCACTGACTGAGATTCAATCCCTGTCACTGACTGAGGTTCAATCCCTGTCACTGACTGAGGCTCAATCCCTGTCACTGACTGAGATTCAATCTCTGACAATGACTGAGATGCAATCCCTATCACTGACTGAGGTTCAATCCCTGTCACTGACGGTGATTCAATCCCTGTCACTGACTGAGATTCAATCCCTGTCACTGCCTGAGGTTCAATCCCTGTCACTGAATGAGATTAAATCCCTGTCTCTGACTGAGATTCAATCCCTGTCACTGACTGAGATTCAATCCCTGTCACTGACTGAGATTCAATTCCGGTCACTGACTGAGATTCAATCCCAGACACTGACTGAGATTCAATCCCTGTCACTGACTGAGGTTCTATGCCTGTCACTGACTGAGATTCAATCCCAATCTCTGATTGAGATTCAATCCCTGTCAATGTCAAAGGTTCAATCCCAGACACAGACTGGGATTAAATCCCTGTAACTGACTGAGGGTCAATACCGGTCACTGACTGAGATTCAATCCCTGTCACTGACTGAGATTCAATCCCTGTCACTGATTGAGATTTCATTCGTAACACTTTCTGAGGGTTAATCCCTGTCACTGATTGAGATTCAATCCCTGTCACTGACTGAGATTCCATCACTGTCACTGACTGCGATTCTATGCCTGTCACTGATTGAGATTTCATTCCTAACACTTTCTGAGGGTCAATCCCTGTCACTGATTGAGATTCAATCCCTGTCACTGAGTGAGGTTCAATCCAAGTCACTTAGTGAGATTCAATGCCTGTCACTGAGTGAGATTCAATGCCTGTCACTGACTGAGATTCAATCCCTGTCACTGACTGAGATTCAATCCCTGTCACTGAATGAGATTCAATCCCTGTCACTGACTGAGCTTCAATCCCTGTCACTGACTGAGGTTCAATCTCTGACAATGACTGAGATGCAATCCCTATCACTGACTGAGGTTCAAACCCTGTCACTGACTGAGATTCAATCCCTGTCACTAAATGAGATTCAATCCCTGTCACTGACGGTGATTCAATTCCAGTCACTGAATGAGATTCAATCCCTGTCACTGAATGAGAATCAATCCCTGTCACTGACTGAGGTTCAATCCCTGTCACTGACTGAGGTTCAATCCCTGTCACTGATTGAGATTCAATCCCTGTCACTGAGTGAGGTTCAATCCAAGTCACTTAGTGAGATTCAATGCCTGTCACTGAGTGAGATTCAATCCCTGTCACGGACTGAGATTCAATCCCTGTCACTGACTGAGGTTCAATCCCTGTCACTGAATGAGATTCAATCCCTGTCACTGACTGAGCTTCAATCCCTGTCACTGACTGAGGTTCAATCTCTGACAATGACTGAGATGCAATCCCTATCACTGACTGAGGTTCAATCCCTGTCACTGACTGAGATTCAATTCCGGTCACTGACTGAGATTCAATCCCTGTTATTGACTGAGATTCAATCCCTGTCACTGACTGAGATTCAATCCCTGTCACTGCCTGAGGCTCAATCCCTGTCACTGAATGAGATTATATCCCTGTCACTGACTGAGATTCAATCCCTGTCACTGACTGAGATTCAATCCCTGTCACTGAATGAGATTCAATCCCTGTCACTGACGGTGATTCAATTCCAGTCACTGAATGAGATTCAATCCCTGTCACTGAATGAGAATCAATCCCTGTCACTAACTGAGATTAAAATCCCTGTCACTTCCTGAGATTCAATTCCTGTCAGTGACTGAGATACAATCCCTGTCACTGACTGAGATACAATCCCTGTCACTGAACTGAGTTCAATCCCTGTCACTTACGGTGATTCAATCCCTGTCACTGACAGAGATTCAATCCCTGTCACTGATTGAGAATCAATCCCTGAAACTGACTGAGATTCAATCCCTGTCACTGACTGAGATTCAATCCCTGTCACTGACTGAGGTTCAATCCCTGTCACTGACTGAGGCTCAATCCCTGTCACTGACTGAGATTCAATCTCTGACAATGACTGAGATGCAATCCCTATCACTGACTGAGGTTCAATCCCTCTCACTGACGGTGATTCAATCCCTGTCACTGACTGAGATTCAATCCCTGTCACTGCCTGAGGTTCAATCCCTGTCACTGAATGAGATTAAATCCCTGTCACTGACTGAGATTCAATCCCTGTCACTAACTGAGATTTAATCTCTGTCACTGACTGAGATTCAATTCCGGTCACTGACTGAGATTCAATCCCAGACACTGACTGAGATTCAATCCCTGTCACTGACTGAGGTTCTATGCCTGTCACTGACTGAGATTCAATCCCAATCTCTGATTGAGATTCAATCCCTGTCAATGTCAGAGGTTCAATCCCAGACACAGACTGAGATTAAATCCCTGTAACTGACTGAGGGTCAATACCGGTCACTGACTGAGATTCAATCCCTGTCACTGACTGAGATTCAATCCCTGTCACTGATTGAGATTTCATTCGTAACACTTTCTGAGGGTTAATCCCTGTCACTGATTGAGATTCAATCCCTGTCACTGACTGAGATTCCATCACTGTCACTGACTGCGATTCTATGCCTGTCACTGATTGAGATTTCATTCCTAACACTTTCTGAGGGTCAATCCCTGTCACTGATTGAGATTCAATCCCTGTCACTGAGTGAGGTTCAATCCAAGTCACTTAGTGAGATTCAATGCTTGTCACTGAGTGAGATTCAATCCCTGTCACGGACTGAGATTCAATCCCTGTCACTGACTGAGGTTCAATACCGGTCACTGACTGAGATTCAATCCCTGTCACTGACTGAGATTCAATCCCTGTCACTGATTGAGATTCAATCCCTGTCACTGAGTGAGGTTCAATCCAAGTCACTTAGTGAGATTCAATGCTTGTCACTGAGTGAGATTCAATCCCTGTCACGGACTGAGATTCAATCCCTGTCACTGACTGAGGCTCAATCCCTGTCACTGACTGAGATTCAATACCTGTCACTGTCTGAGGGTAAATCCCAGTAACAGACTCAAATTCAACCTCTGTCACTGACTGAGGATCAGTCCGTGTCACTGATTGTGGTTCAATCCCTGACAATGCCTGAGGTTCAATCCGTGTCACAGACTGAGGCTCAATCCCTATCACTGACTGAAACTCAATCACTGTAACCAACTAAGATTCAATGACTGTCACTGTCTGAGGGTTAATCCCTGTCTCTGACTGAGATTCAATCCCTGTCACTGTCTGAGGGTCAATCCCTGCCACTGGTTGAGATTCAATCCCTGTCGAGGAGAAAGTGAGGTCTGCAGATGCTGGAGATCAAAGTTGAAACTTTATTGCTGGAACAGCACAGCAGGTCAGGCAGCATCCAGGGAACAGGAGATTCGACGTTTCGGGCACAGGCCCGAAACGTCGAATCTCCTGTTCCCTGGATGCTGCCTGACCTGCTGTGCTGTTCCAGCAATAAAGTTTCAAATTCAATCCCTGTCACTGACTGAGGCTCAAACGGTTTCACTGACTGAGATTCAATCCCTGTCACGAACTGAGATTCAATCCCTGTCACTGACTGAGATTCAATCCCTGTCACTGTCTGAGGGTCAATCCCTGTCACTGACTGAGAGTCAATCCCTGTCACTTTCTGAGCGTCAATCTCTGCCACTGATTGAGATTCAATCCCAGTCACTGACTGAGGTTCAATCCCTGTCACTGACTGAGTCTCAATCCCTGTCACTGACTGTGATTCAATCCCTGTCACTAACTGAGATTTAATCTCTGTCACTGACTAACGTTAAATCACTGTCACTGACTGATATTAAATTCCTGTCACTTCCTGAGATTCAATTCCTGTCACTGACTGAGATACAATCCCTGTCACAGACTGAGAGTCAATCCCTGTCACTGACGGAGATTCAACACCTGTCACTGTCTGAGAATCAATCCCTGTCACTAACTGAGATTTCATCTCGGTCACTGACTAAGGTTCAATCACTGTGACTGACTGATAATTAAATTCCTGTCACTTCCTGAGATTCAATTCCTGTCACTGAGTGAGATACAATCCCTATCACAGACTGAGAGTCAATCCCTGTCACTGACGGAGATTCAATTCATGTCGCTGACTGAAACTCAATCCCTGTCACATTCTGAGCGTCAATCCCTGCCACTGATTGATATTTAATCCCAGTCACTGACTGAGATTCAATGCCTGTCACTGACTGAGATTCAATCCCTGTCACTGACTGAGTTTCAATCCCAGTCACTGAGTGAGGTTCAATCCCAGTCACTGACTGAGATTCAATCCCTGTCAGTGACTGAATTTCAATCCCTGTCACTGACTGAGGCTCAATCCCTGTCACTGACTGAGATTAAATTCCTGTCACTTCCAGAGATTCAATTCCTGTCAGTGATTGAGATTCAATCCCTGTCACTGATTGAGAATCAATCCCTGAAACTGACTGAGATTCAATCCCTGTCACTGACTGAGGCTCAATCCCTGTCACTGACTGAGATTCAAACCCTGTCACTGACTGAGATTAAATCCCTGTCACTGAATGAGATTAAATCCATGTCACTGACTGAGATTCAATCCTTGTCACTGACTGAGATTCAATCCCTGTCACTGACGGAGGTTCAATCCCTGTCACTGACTGAGATTCGATCCCTGTCACTGACTGTGATTCAATCCCTGTCACTGACGGTGATTCAATTCCAGTCACTGAATGAGATTCAATCCCTGTCACTGAGTGAGATTCAACCCCTGTCACAAACTGAGATTCAATCCCTGTCACTGACTGAGATTCAATCCCTGTCACTGACTGCGATTCAATCTCTGTCACTGACTGAGGTTCAATCCCTGTCACTGACTAAGGTTCAATCCCTGTCACTAACTGAGATTAAAATCCCTGTCACTTCCTGAGATTCAATTCCTGTCAGTGACTGAGATACAATCCCTGTCACTGAACTGAGTTCAATCCCTGTCAATTACGGTGATTCAATCCCTGTCACTGACAGAGATTCAATGCCTGTCACTGATTGAGAATCAATCCCTGAAACTGACTGAGATTCAATTGCTGTCACTGAATGAGATACAATCCCTGTCACTGACTGAGGTTCAATTCCTGTCACTGACTTAGATTCAATTCCTGTCACTGACTGAGATTCAATCCCTGTCACTGACGGAGATTCAATGCCTGTCACTGAATGAGATTAAATCCCTGTCACTGACTGAGATTCAATGCCTGTCACTGACTGAGATTCAATCCCTGTCACTGACTGAGATTCAATCCCTGTCACTGAATGAGATTCAATCCCTGTCACTGACTGAGCTTCAATCCCTGTCACTGACTGAGGTTCAATCTCTGACAATGACTGAGATGCAATCCCTATCACTGACTGAGGTTCAATCCCTGTCACTGACTGAGATTCAATTCCGGTCACTGACTGAGATTCAATCCCTGTTATTGACTGAGATTCAATCCCTGTCACTGACTGAGATTCAAACCCTGTCACTGCCTGAGGCTCAATCCCTGTCACTGAATGAGATTATATCCCTGTCACTGACTGAGATTCAATCCCTGTCACTGACTGAGATTCAATCCCTGTCACTGAATGAGGTTCAATCCCTGTCACTGACGGTGATTCAATTCCAGTCACTGAATGAGATTCAATCCCTGTCACTGACCGAGATTCAACCCCTGTCACTAACTGAGATTCAATCCCTGTCACTGACTGAGATTCAATCCCTGTCTCTGACTGAGGTTCAATTCCGGTCACTTACTGAGGTTCAATTCGTGTCTCTGACTGAGATTCAAACCCTGTCACTGACTGAGATTGAATCCCTGTCACTGAATGAGATTAAATCCCTGTCACTGATTTAGATTCAATCCCTGTCACTGACTGAGATTCAATCCCTGTCACTGAATGAGAATCAATCCCTGTCACTGACTGAGGTTCAATCCCTGTCACTGACTGAGGTTCAATCCCTGTCACTGACTAAGATTCAATCCCTGTCACTAACTGAGATTAAAATCCCTGTCACTTCCTGAGATTCAATTCCTGTCAGTGACTGAGATACAATCCCTGTCACTGACTGAGATACAATCCCTGTAACTGAACTGAGTTCAATCCCTGTCACTTACGGTGATTCAATCCCTGTCACTGACAGAGATTCAATCCCTGTCACTGATTGAGAATCAATCCCTGAAACTGACTGAGATTCAAACCCTGTCACTGACTGAGATTCAATCCCTGTCACTGACTGAGGTTCAATCCCTGTCACTGACTGAGGCTCAATCCCTGTCACTAACTGATATTAAAATCCCTGTCACTTCCTGAGATTCAATTCCTGTCAGTGACTGAGATACAATCCCTGTCACTGAACTGAGTTCATTCCCTGTCACTTACGGTGATTCAATCCCTGTCACTGACAGAGATTCAATCCCAGTCACTGATTGAGAATCAATCCCTGAAACTGACTGAGATTCAATTCCTGTCACTGACTGAGATACAATCCCTGTCACTGACTGAGGTTCAATTCCTGTCCATGACTTAGATTCAATTCCTGTCACTGACTGAGATTCAATCCCTGTCACTGACGGAGATTCAATGCCTGTCACTGAATGAGATTAAATCCCTGTCACTGACTGAGATTCAATGCCTGTCACTGACTGAGATTCAATCCCTGTCACTGACTGAGATTCAATCCCTGTCACTGAATGAGATTCAATCCCTGTCACTGACTGAGATTCAATCCCTGTCACTGACTGAGATTCAAACCCTGTCACTGACTGAGATTCAATTCCGGTCACTGACTGAGATTCAATCCCTGTCACTGAATGAGAATCAATCCCTGTCACTGACTGAGGTTCAATCCCTGTCACTGACTGAGATTCAATCCCTGTCACTGACTGAGGTTCAATCCCTGTCACTAACTGAGATTAAAATCCCTGTCACTTCCTGAGATTCAATTCCTGTCAGTGACTGAGATACAATCCCTGTCACTGACTGAGATACAATCCCTGTCACTGAACTGAATTCAATCCCTGTCACTTACGGTGATTCAATCCCTGTCACTGACAGAGATTCAATCCCTGTCACTGATTGAGAATCAATCCCTGAAACTGACTGAGATTCAATCCCTGTCACTGACTGAGATTCAATCCCTGTCACTGACTGAGGTTCAATCCCTGTCACTGACTGAGGCTCAATCCCTGTCACTGACTGAGATTCAATTTCTGACAATGACTGAGATGCAATCCCTATCACTAACTGAGGTTCAATTCCTGTCACTGACTGAGATTCAATTCCGGTCACTGACTGAGATTCAATCCCTGTCACTGACGGTGATTCAATCCCTGTCACTGACTGAGATTCAATCCCTGTCACTGCCTGAGGTTCAATCCCTGTCACTGAATGAGATTAAATCCCTGTCTCTGACTGAGATTCAATCCCTGTCACTGACTGAGATTCAATCCCTGTCACTGACTGAGATTCAATTCCGGTCACTGACTGAGATTCAATCCCAGACACTGACTGAGTTTCAATCCCTGTCACTGACTGAGGTTCTATGCCTGTCACTGACTGAGATTCAATCCCAATCTCTGATTGAGATTCAATCCCTGTCAATGTCTGAGGTTCAATCCAAGACACAGACTGAGATTAAATCCCTGTAACTGACTGAGGGTCAATACCGGTCACTGACTGAGATTCAATCCCTGTCACTGACTGAGATTCAATCCCTGTCACTGATTGAGATTTCATTCGTAACACTTTCTGAGGGTTAATCCCTGTCACTGATTGAGATTCAATCCCTGTCACTGACTGAGATTCCATCACTGTCACTGACTGCGATCCTATGCCTGTCACTGATTATGATTTCATTCCTAACACTTTCTGAGGGTCAATCCCTGTCATTGATTGAGATTCAATCACTGTCACTGAGTGAGGTTCAATCCAAGTCACTTAGTGAGATTCAATGCCTGTCACTGAGTGAGATTCAATCCCTGTCACGGACTGAGACTCAATCCCTGTCACTGACTGAGGTTCAATCCCTGTCACTGACTGAGGCTCAATCCCTGTCACTGACTGAGATTCAATACCTGTCACTGTCTGAGGCTAAATCCCAGTAACAGACTCAAATTCAATCTCTGTCACTGACTGAGGATCAGACCGTGTCACTGATTGTGGTTCAATCCCTGACAATGTCTGAGGTTCAATCCGTGTCACAGACTGAGGCTCAATCCCTATCACTGACTGAAACTCAATCACTGTAACCAACTAAGATTCAATGACTGTCACTGTCTGAGGGTCAATCCCTGTCTCTGACTGAGATTCAATCCCTGTCACTGTCTGAGGGTCAATCCCTGCCACTGGTTGAGATTCAATCCCTGTCACTGACTGAGGCTCAAACGGTTTCACTGACTGAGATTCAATCCCTGTCACGAACTGAGATTCAATCCCTGTCACTGACTGAGATTCAATCCCTGTCACTGACTGAGGTTCAATCCCTGTCACTGACTGAGGCTCAATCCCTATCACTGACTGAAACTCAATTCCTGTCACCAACTAAGATTCAATGCCTGTCACTGTCTGAGGGTCAATCCCTGTCACTGACTGAGAGTCAATCCCTGTCACTTTCTGAGCGTCAATCTCTGCCACTGATTGAGATTCAATCCCAGTCACTGACTGAGGTTCAATCCCTGTCACTGACTGAGTCTCAATCCCTGTCACTGACTGTGATTCAAACCCTGTCACTAACTGAGATTTAATCTCTGTCACTGACTAAGGTTAAATCACTGTCACTGACTGCGATACAATCCCTGTCACAGACTGAGATTCAATCCCTGTCACTGACTGAGGCTCAATCCCTGTCACTGACTGAGATTCAATCCCTGTCACTGACGGAGATTCAATACCTGTCACTGTCTGAGATTCAATCCCTGTCACTGACTGAGGTTCAATCCCAGTCACAGACTGAGAATCAATCCCTGTCACTAACTCAGATTTCATCTCTGTCACTGACTAAGGTTCAATCACATTGACTGACTGATAATTAAATTCCTGTCACTTCCTGAGATTCAATTCCTCTCACTGAGTGAGATACAATCCCTATCACAGACTGAGAGTCAATCCCTGTCACTGACGGAGATTCAATTCATGTCACTGACTGAGATACAATCCCTGTCACAGACTGAGAGTCAATCCCTGTCACTAACTGAGATTAAATCCCTGTCACTGACTAAGGTTCAATCCCTGTCACTGACTGAGATCCAATCTCTGTCACTGACTGAGGGTCAAACCCTATCACTGACTGAAACTCAATCCCTGTCACATTCTGAGCGTCAATCCCTGCCACTGATTGAGATTTAATCCCAGTCACTGACTGAGATTCAATGCCTGTCACTGACTGAGATTCAATCCCTGTCACTGATTGAGGTTCTATCCCAGTCACTGAGTGAGGTTCAATCCCAGTCACTGACTGAGATTCAATCCCTGTCACTGACTGAATTTCAATCCCTGTCACTGACTGAGGCTCAATCCCTGTCACTGACTGAGATTAAATTCCTGTCACTTCCAGAGATTCAATTCCTGTCAGTGACTGAGATTCAATCCCTGTCACTGACTGAGATTCAATCCCTGTCACTGATTGAGAATCAATCCCTGAATCTGACTGAGATTCAATCCCTGTCAATGACTGAGGCTCAATCCCTGTCACTGACTGAGATTCAATCCCTGTCACTGACTGAGATTCAATCTCTGTCACAAACTGAGGTTCAATCCATGTCACTGACTGAGATTAAATTTCTGTCACTTACTGAGATTCAATTCCTGTCACTGACTGAGAGACAATCCCTGTCACTGACTGAGGTTCAATCCCAGTCACTGATTGACATTCAATCCCTGACACTGACTGAGGTTCACTCCCTGTCACTGAATGAGGCTCATTCCCTGTCACTGTCTGAGGGTCAATCCCAGACACTGATTGTGATTCAATCCCTGCCACTGACTGAGAGTCAATCCCTGTTACTATTTGAGGTCCAATCGCTGTCACTGCCTGAGATTCAATCCCTGTCCCTGATTGAGGCTCAATCCCTGTCTCAGACAGAAATTCAATCCCTGTCACTGATTGAGATTCAATCCCTGTCACAGACTGAGATTCAATCCCTGTCACTGGCTGAGATTCAATCCCTGTCACTGGCTGAGGTTCAATCCCTGTCACAGACTGAGTTCAAACCCTGTCACTGACTGCGGTTCAATCCCTGTCACAGACTGAGGGTCAATCCCTGTCACTGACGAAGGTACGATCTCTGTCACAGACTGAGGATCAATCCCTGTCACTGACTGAGGGTCATTCCCAGTCACTGACTGAGATTCAATCACTGTCACGGTCTGAAGGTCAATCACTGTCACTGTCTGAGGTTCAATCCCTGTCACAGACTGGGATTCAATCCCTGTCACAGACTGAGATCCAGTTCCGGTTACTGACTGAGATTCAATCCCTGTCACTGACTGAGATTCAATCCATGGCACTGATTGAGGTTCAATCCCTGTCACAGACTGAGGTTCAATCCCTGTCACTGACTGAGATTCAATCCCTGTCACTGACTGAGGTTCAATCCCTGTCACTGACTGAGGCTCAATCCTTGTCACTGACTGATATTCAATCCCTGTCACTAAACGAGATTCAATCTCGGTCACTGACTAAGGTTCAATCCCTGTCACTGACTGAGATTAAATTTCTGTCACTGTCTGTAATTCAATTCCTGTCACTGACTGAGATACAATCCCTGTCACTGACAGAGACTCCATTCCTGTCACTGACTGAGATTCAATCCCTGTCACTGACTGCGATTCAATCCCAGTCACTGACTGAGATTCAATCCCTGTCACTGACTGCGATTCAATCCCAGTCACTGACTGAGATTCAATCCCAGTCACTGACTGAGGTTCAATCCCAGTCACTGATTGAGATTCAATCCCTGTCATTGACTGAGATTCAAACCCTGTCACTGACTGAGATTCAATCACTGTCACTGACTGAAGTTCAATCGCTGTCACTGACAGAAATTCAATTCCAGTCACTGATTGAGATTGAATCCCTGTCACTGACTGAGATTCAATCCCTGTCACTGAATGAGATTCAATCCCTGTCACTGACTGAGATACAATCCCTGTCACTGACTGAGGTTCATTCCTGTCACTGAGTGAGATTAAATTCCTGTCACTTCCTGAGATTCAATTCCTGTCAGTGACTGAGATACAATCCCTGTCACTGAACTGTGGTTCAATCCCTGTCACTGACGGTGATTCAATTCCTGCCACTGACTGAGATTCAATCCCTGTCACTGACTGAGATTCAATCCCTGTCACTGATTGAAAATCTATCCCTGAAACTGACTGAGATTCAATCCATGTCACCGACTAAGATTCAATCCCTGTCACTGACTGAGGTTCAATCCATGTCACTGACTGAGGCTCAATCCCTGTCACTGACTGAGATTCAATCCCTGTCACTAAATGAGATTCAATCTCTGTCACAGACTGAGGTTCAATCCCTGTCACTGACTGAGATTGAATCCCTGTCACTGACTGAGAATCAATTCCTGTCACTGACTGAGATTCAATCCCTGTCACTGATTGAGATTCAATCCCTGTCACTGACTGAGGTTCAATCCCTGTCACAGACTGAGATTCAATCCCTGTCACTGTCTGAGGGTCAATCCCTGTCACTGACTGAGATTCAATGTCTGCCACTGACTAAGGTTCAATCCCTGTCACTGACTGAGGTTCAATCCCTGTCACATACTGAGTTTCAATCCCTGACACTGTCTGAGGTTCAATCCCAGTCACTGACTGAGGTTCAATCCCAGTCACTAACTAAGGTTAAATCCCTGTCACTTACTGAGGCTCAATCCCTGTCACTGACTGAGGCTCAAGGCCTGTCACTGACTGGGATTCAATCCCTGTCACTCACTGAGGCTGGATACCTGTCACTGATTCAGGTTATATCTCTGTCACTGAATATGATTTAAAACCTGACACTGACTGAGATGCAATCCCGATCACTTAGTGAGGCTCTATCCCTGTCACTGAATGAAATTCATTCCCGGTCACTGACTGAGATTCAATCCGTGTCACTGACTGAGGCTAAATCTCTGTCAGTGACTGAGGCTCAATCTTTGTCACTGACTGAGGGTCAATCCCTGTCACTTACTGGAATTCAATCCCTGTCACTGACTGAGGCTCAATCCCTGTCACTGACAGGCATTGAATCCCTATCACTGACTGACATTGAATCACTGGAACTAACTGAGATTCAATCCCTGTCTCTGACTGAGATTCAATCCCTATCACTGTCTGAGGATCAATCCCTGTCTCTGACTGAGATTCAATCACTGTCACTGACTGACATTCAAACCATGTCACTGACTGAGGTTCAATCCCTGTCACTGTCTGAGGCTCAATCCATTTCACTGACTGAGGCTCAATCCCTGTCACTGACTGAGATTCAATCGCTATCACTGACTGAGATTCAATCCCTGTCACTGACTGAGGCTCAATTCCTGTCAGTGATTGAGGTTCAATTCCTGTCACTGATTGAGGTTCAATCCCTGTCACTGACTGAGGCTCAATTCCTGTCACTGATTGAGGTTCAATCCCTGTCACTGACTGAGGCTCAATCCCTGTCACTGACTAAGGTTCAACCCCTGTCACTGACTGAGGGTCAATCCCTGTCACTGACTGAGTTTAAATCCCTGTCACTGACTGAGATTCTCTTCCTGTCACTGACTGAGAATCAATTACTGTAACGTACTGAGATTCAATCCGTGTCACTGACTGAGATTCAATCCCTGTCAATGACTGAGGTTCAATCCATGTTACTGACTGAGGTTCAATCCCTGTCACTGACTGAGATTCAATCCCTGTCACTAACTGAGATTCAATCTCTGTCACAGACTGAGGTTCAATCCCTGTCACTGACTGAGATTAAATTTCTATCACTTACTGAGATTCAATTCCTGTCACTGAGATTCAATCCCTGTCACTGAATGAGATTAAATCCCTGTCACTGACTGAGATTCAATCACTGTCACTGACTGAGATACAATCCCTGTCACAGACTGAGAGTCAATCCCTGTCACTGACGGAGATTCAATTCCTGTCACTGTCTGAGATTCAATCCCTGTCACTGACTGAGGTTCAATCCCTGTCACAGACTGAGAATCAATCCCTGTCACTGTCTGAGAGTCAATCCAAGTCTCCGACTGAGATTCAATGCCTTTCACTACATGAGATTCAATCCCTGTCACTGATTAAGGTTCAATCCCTGTCACTGACTGATATTCAATCTCTGTCACTGACTGAGGGTCAACCCTATCACTGACTGAAACTCAATCCCTGTCACATTCTGAGCGTCAATCCCTGCCACTGATTGAGATTTAATCCCAGTCACTGACTGAGATTCAATGCCTGTCACTGACAGAGATTTAGTCCCTGTCACTGACTGAGGTTAATCCCAGTCACTGATTGAGATTTAATCGCAGTCACTGACTGAGATTCAATCCCTGTCACTGACTGAATTTCAATCCCTGTCACTGACTGAGGCCCAATCCCTGTCACTGACTGAGATTCAATCCCTGTCACTAGCTGAGATTCAATCTCTCTCACTGACTAAGGTTCAATCCCTGTCACTGACTGAGATTAAATTCCTGTCACTTCCTGAGATTCAATTCCTGTCAGTGACTGAGATCCAATCCCTGTCACTGAACTGAGATTCAATCCCTGTCACTGATGGTGATTCAATTCCTGTCACTGACTGAGATTCAGTCCCTGTCACTGACTGAGATTCAATCCCTGTCTCTGATTGAGAATCAATCCCAGAAACTGATTGAGATTCAATCCGTGTCGCTGACTGATGTTCAATCCCTGTCACTGACTGAGGCTCAATCCCTGTCACTGACTGAGATTCAATCCCTGTCACTAACTGAGATTCAATCTCTGTCACAAACTGAGGTTCAATCCATGTCAAAGATAGAGATAAAATTTCTGTCACTGACTGAGATTCAATCCCTGTCACTGACTGAGGTTCAATTCCTGTCACTGACTGAGATTCAATGCTTGTCACTGAATGAGATTAAATCCCTGTCACAGATTGAGATTCAATTCCGGTCACTGACTGAGATTGAATCCCTGTCACTGACTGAGATTCAATGCATGTCAATGACTGAGGTTCAATCCCTATCACTGACTGTGATTCAATCACTGTCACTGACTGAGTTTCAATCCCAGTCACTGATTTACATTCAATCCCTGTCACTGACTGAGGTTCACTCCCTGTCACTGACTGAGGCTCAATCCCTGCCACTGACTGAGGGTCAATCCATGTTACTATTTGAGGCTCAATCGCTGTCACTGCCTGAGATTCAATCCCTGTTCCTGATTGAGGCTCAATCCCTGTCTCAGACAGAAATTCAATCCCTGTCACTGATTGAGATTCAATCCCTGTCACAGACTGAGAGTCAATCCCTGTCACTGCCTGAGGTTCAATCCCTGTCACTGGCTGAGGTTCAATCCCTGTCACAGACTGAGTTCAATCCCTGTCACTGACTGCGGTTCAATCCCTGTCACAGACTGAGATTCAATCTCTGCCACTGACTGAGGGTCAATCCCTGTTACTATTTGAGGCTCAATCGCTGTCACTGCCTGAGATTCAATCCCTGTTCCTGATTGAGGTTCAATCCCTGTCTCAGACAGAAATTCAATCCCTGTCACTGATTGAGATTCAATCCCTGTCACAGACTGAGATTCAATCCCTGTCACTGCCTGAGGTTCAATCCGTGTCACTGGCTGAGGTTCAATCCCTGTCACTGAATGTGGGTCAATCCCTGTCACTGACGAAGGTTCGATCCCTGTCACAGACTGAGGATCAATCCCTGTCACTGACTGAGGGCCATTCGCAGTCACTGACTGAGATTCAATCACTGTAACGGTCTGAGATTCAATACCTGTCACTGACTGAGATTCAATCCCTGGCACTGATTGAGAATCAATCCCTGATACTGACTGAGATTCAATCCCTGTCACTGACTGAGGTTCAATCCCTGTCACTGAATGAGATTCAATCCCTGTCACTGACTGAGGTTCAATCCCTGTCACTGACTGAGGCTCAATCCTTGTCACTGACTGAGATTCAATCCCTGTCACTAAACGAGATTCAATCTCGGTCACTGACTAAGGTTCAATCCCTGTCACTGACTGAGATTAAATTTCTGTCACTGACAGAGACTCAATTCCTGTCACTGACTGAGACTCAATCCCTGTCACTGACTGCGATTCAATCCCAGTCACTGAGAAAGGTTCAATCCCAGTCACTGATTGAGATTCAATCCCTGTCACTGACTGAGATTCAAACCCTGTCACTGACTGAGATTCAATATCTGTTACTGACTGAGGTTCAATCCCTGTCACTGACTGAGGTTCACTCCATGTCACTGACTGAGATTCAATCCATGTCCCTGAATGAGATTCAATCCCTGTCACTGACTGAAGTTCAATCGCTGTCACTGACAGAAATTCAATTCCAGTCACTGATTGAGATTGAATCCCTGTCACTGACTGAGATTCAATCCCTTTCACTGAATGAGATTCAATCCCTGTCACTGACTGAGATACAATCCCTGTCACTGACTGAAGTTCAATCCCTGTCACTGACTGAGAATCAATCCATGTCACTGAATGAGATTCAATCCCTGTCACTAACTGAGATTCAATACCTGTAACTGACTTTGGTTCAATCCCTGTCACTGACTGAGATTCAATCCCTGTCACTGTCCTAGGTTCAATCCCTATCACTGACTGAGGCTCAATCCCTATCACTGACTGAGATTCAATCCCTATGACTAACTGAGATTCAATCCCTGTCACTGACGGAGGGTCAGTCCCTGTCACTGACTGAGATTCAATCCCTGTCACTGACTGAGGTTCAATCTCAGTCACTGATTGAGATTCAATCCCTGTCACTGACTGAGATTCAATCGCTGTCATTGACTGAGGTTCAATCTGTGTCACTGACTGAGGTTCAATCCCTGTCGCTGACTGAGGTTCAATCTGTGTCACTGACTGAGATTGATTCCCTGTCATTGGCTGCGATTTAATTCTTGTCACTGACTAAGATTCAATCCCAGTCACTGACTGAGGTTCAATCCCAGTCAATGATTGAGGGTCAAACCCTATCACTGACTGAAAATCAATCCCTGTCACTGAATGAGATTCAATCCCTGTCACTGCCTGATGTTAAAACCCTGTCACTGACTGAGATTTAATGCCTGTCACTGTCTGAGGGGCAATCCCAGTCATTGACTAAGCTTCAATCCATGTCACTGACAAAGGTTCAATCCCTGTCACTGACGGAGTTTCACTCCCTGTCACTGACTGAAGTTAAATCCCTGTCACTTACTGAGGCACAATCCCTGTCACTCACTGTTGCTCAATCCTTGTCACTGATTCAGGTTACATCTCTCTCACCGAATATGATTCAACCCCTGTCATTGAATGAGATTCAATCCCTGTCACTGAGTGGGATTCAATCACTGTCACTGACTGATGTTCAATCCCTGTCACTGACTTTGATGCAATCCCTGTCACTGACTGAGGTTCAATCCCTGGCACTGACTGAGGTCCAATCCCTGTCACTGATTGAGATTCAATGCTTGTTACTGACTGACATTCAATCCCTGTCACTGACTGAGGGTCAATCGCTGTCACTGACTGAGGGTCAGTCACTGTCATTGACTGAGGTTCAATCTGTGTCACTGACTGAGATTCAATCCCTGTCACTGCCTGAGGTTCAATACCTGTCACTGACTGAGATTAAATCCCTGTCACTGACTTCGGTTTAGTCCCTGATACTGACTGTGGTTCAATCCCTGTCACTGACTGAGGGTCAATCCCTGTCACTGACTGAGATTCAATGTCTGCCACTGACTAAGGTTCAATCCCTGTCACTGACTGAGGTTCAATCCCTGTCACATACTGAGTTTCAATCCCTGACACTGTCTGAGGTTCAATCCCAGTCACTGACTGAGGTTCAATCCCAGTCACTGACTAAGGTTAAATCCCTGTCACTTACTGAGGCTCAATCCCTGTCACTGACTGAGGCTCAATCCCTGTCACTGACTGGGATTCAATCCCTGAGGCTGGATACCTGTCACTGATTCAGGTTATATCTCTGTCACTGAATATGATTTAAAACCTGACACTGACTGAGATGCAATCCCGATCACTTAGTGAGGCTCTATCCCTGTCACTGAATGAAATTCATTCCCGGTCACTGACTGAGATTCAATCCGTGTCACTGACTGAGGCTAAATCTCTGTCAGTGACTGAGGCTCAATCTTTGTCACTGACTGAGGGTCAATCCCTGTCACTTACTGGAATTCAATCCCTGTCACTGACTGAGGCTCAATCCCTGTCACTGACAGGCATTGAATCCCTATCACTGACTGACATTGAATCACTGGAACTAACTGAGATTCAATCCCTGTCACTGACTGAGATTCAATCCCTATCACTGTCTGAGGATCAATCCCTGTCACTGACTGAGATTCAATCACTGTCATTGACTGAGATTCAAACCATGTCACTGACTGAGGTTCAATCCCTGTCACTGTCTGAGGCTCAATTCCTGTCACTGACTGAGGCTCAATTCCTGTCAGTGATTGAGGTTCAATTCCTGTCACTGATTGAGGTTCAATCCCTGTCACTGACTGAGGCTCAATTCCTGTCACTGATTGAGGTTCAATCCCTGTCACTGACTGAGGCTCAATCCCTGTCACTGACTAAGGTTCAACCCCTGTCACTGACTAAGGTTCAAACCCTGTCACAGACTGAGGGTCAATCCCTGTCACTGACTGAGGTTAAATCCCTGTCACTGACTGAGATTCCCTTCCTGTCACTGACTGAGAATCAATTACTGTAACTTACTGAGATTCAATCCGTGTCACTGACTGAGGTTTCGTCCCTGTCACTAACTGAGACTGAATCCCTGTCACTGACTGACATTCAATCACTGGAACTAACTGAGATTCAATACCTGTCTCTGACTGAGATTCAATCCCTATCACTGTCTGACGGTCAATCCCTGTCACTGACTGAGACTCAATTCCTGTCACTGATTGAGGTTCAATTCCTGTCACTGACTGAGGCTCAATTCCTGTCAGTGCTGGAGGTTCAATTCCTGTCTCTGATTGAGGTTCAATCCCTGTCACTGACTGAGGCTCAATTCCTGTCACTGTCTGAGGCTCAATTCCTGTCACTGACTGAGGCTCAATTCCTGTCAGTGATTGAGGTTCAATTCCTGTCACTGATTGAGGTTCAATCCCTGTCACTGACTGAGGCTCAATTCCTGTCACTGATTGAGGTTCAATCCCTGTCACTGACTGAGGCTCAATCCCTGTCACTGACTAAGGTTCAACCCCTGTCACTGACTGAGGTTCAAACCCTGTCACAGACTGAGTGTCAATCCCTGTCACTGACTGAGGTTAAATCCCTGTCACTGACTGAGATTCCCTTCCTGTCACTGACTGAGAATCAATTACTGTAACTTACTGAGATTCAATCCGTGTCACTGACTGAGGTTTCGTCCCTGTCACTAACTGAGATTGAATCCCTGTCACTGACTGACATTCAATCACTGGAACTAACTGAGATTCAATACCTGTCTCTGACTGAGATTCAATCCCTATCACTGTCTGACGGTCAATCCCTGTCACTGACTGAGACTCAATTCCTGTCACTGATTGAGGTTCAATTCCTGTCACTGACTGAAGTTCAATCCCTGTCACTGACTGAGATTCAATTCCTGTCACTGACTGAGGTACAATCCCTGTCACTGACTGAGATTCAATCCCTGTCACTGACTTAGGTTTAGTCCCTGACACTGACTGAGGTTCAATCCCTGACACTGACTGAGATTCAATCCCTGTCACTGAGTGAGATTTCGTCCCTGTCACTAACTGAGATTCAATCACTGTCACTGACTGCGATTCAATCCAAGTCACTGACTGAGGTTCAATCCCAGTCACTGACTGAGGTTCAATCCCTGACACTGACTGAGATTCAATCCCTGTCACTGACTGAGGTTTCGTCCCTGTCACTAACTGAGATTCAATCACTGTCACTGACTGCGATTAAATCCAAGTCACTGACTGAGGTTCAATCCCAGTCACTGACTGAGGCTCCATCCCTGTCACTGACTGAGGCTCAATCCCTGTCACTGACTGAAGCGCAATCCCTGTCACTGACTGCAAGTCAATGCCTGTCACTGACAGAGATTCCTATCAATGTCTGAGCATCAATCCCTGTCAATGACAGAGGTTCAATCCCAGTCACTGATTGAGATTCATCCCCTGTCACTGACTTAGTTCAATCCCTGTCACTGACTGAGTGTCAATCCCTGTCACTGATTGAGATCCAATTCCTTTCACTAACTGCGATTCAATTCCTGCCACTGACTGAGATAGAATACCTGCCACAGACTGACATTCAATCCCTGTCACTGACTGAGATTCAATCCCTGTCGCTGTTTGAGGCTCAATCCCTGTCATTGACTGAGATTCAATCCCTGTCACATTCTGAGATTCAATCCCTGTCACTGACTGAGTTTGAATCCCAGTCACTGACTGAGATTCCATTCCTGTTACTGACTGAGATTCAATCCCTGACACTGACTGAGATTCAATCCCTGTCACTGACTGAGGCTCAATCCTTGTCACTGACTGAGATTCAATCCCTGTCACTAAACGAGATTCAATCTCGGTCACTGACTAAGGTTCAATCCCTGTCACTGACTGTGATTAAATTTCTGTCACTGACAGAGACTCAATTCCTGTCACTGACTGAGATTCAATCCCTGTCACTGACTGAGATTCAATATCTGTTACTGACTGAAGTTCAATCCCTGTTACTGACTGAGGTTCAATCCCTGTCACTGACTGAGATTCAATCCATGTCCCTGAATGAGATTCAATCCCTGTCACTGACTGAAGTTCAATCGCTGTCACTGACAGAAATTCAATTCCAGTCACTGATTGAGATTTAATCCCTGTCACTGACTGAGATTCAATCCCTGTCACTGAATGAGATTCAATCCCTGTCACTGACTGAGATACAATCCCTGTCACGGACTGAAGTTCAATCCCTGTCACTGACTGAGAATCAATCCATGTCACTGAATGAGATTCAATCCCTGTCACGAACTGAGATTCAATACCTGTAACTGACTTTTTTTCAATCCCTGTCACTGACTGAGATTCAATCCCTGTCACTGTCTGAGGGTCAATCCCTATCACTGACTGAAACTCAATCCCTATCACTGACTGAGATTCAATCCCTATGACTAACTGAGATTCAATCCCTGTCACTGACGGATGGTCAATCCCTGTCACTGACTGAGATTCAATCCCTGTCACTGACTGAGGCTCAATCTCAGTCACTGATTGAGATTCAATCCCTGTCACTGACTGAGATTCAATCGCTGTCACTGACAGAGGGTCAATCGCTGTCACTGACTGAGGGTCAGTAACTGTCATTGACTGAGGTTCAATCTGTGTCACTGACTGAGGTTCAATCCCTGTCGCTGACTGAGGTTCAATCTGTGTCACTGACTGAGATTGAATCCCTGTCATTGACTGCGATTTAATTCTTGTCACTGACTAAGATTCAATCCCAGTCACTGACTGAGGTCCAATCCCAGTCAATGATTGAGGGTCAAACCCTATCACTGACTGAAAATCAATCCCTGTCACTGAATGAGATTCAATCCCTGTCACTGCCTGATGTTAAAACCCTGTCACTGACTGAGATTTAATGCCTGTCACTGTCTGAGGGGCAATCCCAGTCATTGACTAAGCTTCAATCCATGTCACTGACAAAGGTTCAATCCCTGTCACTGACGGAGTTTCACTCCCTGTCACTGACTGAAGTTAAATCCCTGTCACTTACTGAGGCACAATCCCTGTCACTCACTGTTGCTCAATCCTTGTCACTGATTCAGGTTACATCTCTCTCACCGAATATGATTCAACCCCTGTCATTGAATGAGATTCAATCCCTGTCACTGAGTGAGGTTCAATCACTGTCACTGACTGATGTTCAATCCCTGTCACTGACTTTGATGCAATCCCTGTCACTGACTGAGGTTCAATCCCTGGCACTGACTGAGGTCCAATCCCTGTCACTGATTGAGATTCAATGCCTGTTACTGACTGACATTCAATCCCTGTCACTGACTGAGGGTCAATCGCTGTCACTGACTGAGGGTCAGTCACTGTCATTGACTGAGGTTCAATCTGTGTCACTGACTGAGATTCAATCCCTGTCACTGAGTGGGATTCAATCACTGTCACTGACTGATGTTCAATCCCTGTCACTGACTTTGATGCAATCCCTGTCACTGACTGAGGTTCAATCCCTGGCACTGACTGAGGTCCAATCCCTGTCACTGATTGAGATTCAATGCCTGTTACTGACTGACATTCAATCCCTGTCACTGACTGAGGGTCAATCGCTGTCACTGACTGAGGGTCAGTCACTGTCATTGACTGAGGTTCAATCTGTGTCACTGACTGAGATTCAATCCCTGTCACTGCCTGAGGTTCAATACCTGTCACTGACTGAGATTAAATCCCTGTCACTGACTTCGGTTTAGTCCCTGATACTGACTGTGGTTCAATCCCTGTCACTGACTGAGGGTCAATCCCTGTCACTGACTGAGATTCAATGTCTGCCACTGACTAAGGTTCAACCCCTGTCACTGACTGAGGTTCAATCCCTGTCACATACTGAGTTTCAATCCCTGACACTGTCTGAGGTTCAATCCCAGTCACTGACTGAGGTTCAATCCCAGTCACTGACTAAGGTTAAATCCCTGTCACTTACTGAGGCTCAATCCCTGTCACTGACTGAGGCTCAATCCCTGTCACTGACTGGGATTCAATCCCTGAGGCTGGATACCTGTCACTGATTCAGGTTATATCTCTGTCACTGAATATGATTTAAAACCTGACACTGACTGAGATGCAATCCCGATCACTTAGTGAGGCTCTATCCCTGTCACTGAATGAAATTCATTCCCGGTCACTGACTGAGATTCAATCCATGTCACTGACTGAGGCTAAATCTCTGTCAGTGACTGAGGCTCAATCTTTGTCACTGACTGAGGGTCAATCCCTGTCACTTACTGGAATTCAATCCCTGTCACTGACTGAGGCTCAATCCTTGTCACTGACAGGCATTGAATCCCTATCACTGACTGACATTGAATCACTGGAACTAACTGAGATTCAATCCCTGTCTCTGACTGAGATTCAATCCCTATCACTGTCTGAGGATCAATCCCTGTCACTGACTGAGATTCAATCACTGTCATTGACTGAGATTCAAAACATGTCACTGACTGAGGTTCAATCCCTGTCACTGTCTGAGGCTCAATTCCAGTCACTGACTGAGGCTCAATTCCTGTCAGTGATTGAGGTTCAATTCCTGTCACTGATTGAGGTTCAATCCCTGTCACTGACTGAGGCTCAATTCCTGTCACTGATTGAGGTTCAATCCCTGTCACTGACTGAGGCTCAATCCCTGTCACTGACTAAGGTTCAACCCCTGTCACTGACTGAGGTTCAAACCCTGTCACAGACTGAGGGTCAGTCCCTGTCACTGACTGAGGTTAAATCCCTGTCACTGACTGAGATTGACTTCCTGTCACTGACTGAGAATCAATTACTGTAACTTACTGAGATTCAATCCGTGTCACTGACTGAGGTTTCGTCCCTGTCACTAACTGAGATTGAATCCCTGTCACTGACTGACATTCAATCACTGGAACTAACTGAGATTCAATACCTGTCTCTGACTGAGATTCAATCCCTATCACTGTCTGACGGTCAATCCCTGTCACTGACTGAGACTCAATTCCTGTCACTGACTGAGGTTCAATCCCTGTCACTGACTGAGATTCAATCCCTGTCACTGACTGAGGTTTCGTCCCTGTCACTAACTGAGATTCAATCACTGTCACTGACTGCGATTCAATCCAAGTCACTGACTGAGGTTCAATCCCAGTCACTGACTGAGGCTCAAGCCCTGTCACTGACTAAGGTTCAACCCCTGTCACTGACTGAGGTTCAATCCCTGACACTGACTGAGATTCAATCCCTGTCACTGACTGAGGTTTCGTCCCTGTCACTAACTGAGATTCAATCACTGTCACTGACTGCGATTCAATCCAAGTCACTGACTGAGGTTCAATCCCAGTCACTGACTGAGGCTCAAGCCCTGTCACTGACTAAGGTTCAACCCCTGTCACTGACTGAGGTTCAATCCCTGACACTGACTGAGATTCAATCCCTGTCACTGACTGAGGTTTCGTCCCTGTCACTAACTGAGATTCAATCACTGTCACTGACTGCGATTCAATCCAAGTCACTGACTGAGGTTCAATCCCAGTCACTGACTGAGGCTCCATCCCTGTCACTGACTGAGGCTCAATCCCTGTCACTGACTGAAGCTCAATCCCTGTCACTGACTGCAAGTCAATGCCTGTCACTGACAGAGATTCCTATCAATGTCTGAGCATCAATCCCTGTCAATGACAGAGGTTCAATCCCAGTCACTGATTGAGATTCATCCCCTGTCACTGACTTAGTTCAATCCCTGTCACTGACTGAGTGTCAATCCCTGTCACTGATTGAGATCCAATTCCTTTCACTAACTGCGATTCAATTCCTGCCACTGACTGAGATAGAATACCTGCCATAGACTGACATTCAATCCCTGTCACTGACTGAGATTCAATCCCTGTCGCTGTTTGAGGCTCAATCCCTGTCATTGACTGAGATTCAATCCCTGTCACTGACTAAGATTCAATTCCTGTCACAGTCTGAGATTCAATCCCTGTCACTGACTGAGTTTGAATCCCAGTCACTGACTGAGATTCAATTCCTGTCACTGACTGTGATTCAATTCCTGTCACTGACTGAGATTCAATTCCTGTTACTGACTGAGATTCAATCCCTGTCACTGACTGAGGTTCAATCTCTGTCACTGACTGAGGTTCAATCCCTGTCACTGACTGAGGTTCAAACCCTGTCACAGACTGAGATTCAATCCCTGTCACTGACTGAGGCTCAATCCCTGTCACTGACTGAGGTAAAATCCCTGTCACCGACTGAGATTCAATCCCTGCCAGTGATTGAGATTCAATCGCTGTCATTGACTGAGGTTCAATTCCTGTCACTGATTGAGATTCAATCCATGTCACTGAGATTCAATCCCTGTCACTGACTGAGATTAAATCCCTGTCACTGATTGAGATTCAATCCCGGTCAATCCCTGTCACTGACTGAGAGTTCATCCCTGTCACTGACTGAGGTTTAAAACATGGCACTGAGTGAGGCTCATTCTCTGTCAATGACAGAGGTTCAATCTCTGTCACTGAGTAAGATTCAATTTCTGACTGAGCGTTAATCCCAATCACTGACAGAATCTCTATCCCTGTCACTGACTGAGATTCAATACCTGTCACAGACTGAGATTCAATCTCTGTTACTGACTGAGATTCAATCCCTGTCACTGACTGAGGTTCAATTCCTGTCAATGATTGAGATTCAATCCCAGTCACTGACTGAGATTCAATCCCTGTCACTGACTGAGGCTCAATCCCTGTCACTCACTGAGGATCAATCCATGTCACGGACTGAGATTCAATTCCGGTCACAGACAGAGATTCAATCCCTGTCACTGACTGAGATTCAATTTCTGCCACTGACTGAGATTCAATCCCTGTCCCTGACTGAGGCTCAATTTCTGTCACTGACTGAGGTTCAATCCCTGTCACTGACTGAGATTCAATACCAGCCACTGATTGAGATTCAAACCCTGTCTCTGACTGAGGCTCAATTTCTGTCACTGACTGAGTTTCAATCCTTGTCACTGACTGCGGTTCAATCCCTGTCACTGACTAAGATTCAATCGCTGTCACTGTCTGAGGCTCAATTTCTGTCATTGACTGAGGTTCAATCCCTCTCACTGACTGAGATTCAATACCTGCCACTGATTGAGATGCAATCGCTGTCACTTACTGAGCTTCAATTCCTGTCACTGATTGAGATTCAATCCATGTCACTGACTGAGATTCAATCTCTCTCACTGCCTGAGGCTCAATCCCTGTCACTGATTGGGATTCAATCCCTGTCACTGTATGACGGTCAATCCCTGTCACTGACTGAGGCTCAATCCCTGTCACTGATTGAGATTCAATTCCTGTCACTGACTGAGGTTCAATCCCTGTCACTGAATGAGATTGATATCCCTGTCACTGATTGTGATTCAATAACTGTTCCTGATTGAGATTCAATCCCAGTCACTGACTGACGGTCAATCCCTGTCCCTGACTGAGGCTAAATCGCTGTCACTGACTCAGGCTCAATCCCTGTCACTGAATGAGATTGATATCCATGTCACTGACTGAGATTCAATCCCTGTCCCTGACTGAGGCTCAATTTCTGTCACTGACTGAGGTTCAATCCCTGTCACTGACTGAGATTCAATACCAGCCACTGATTGAGATTCAAACCCTGTCTCTGACTGAGGCTCAATTTCTGTCACTGACTGAGTTTCAATCCCTGTCACTGACTGCGGTTCAATCTCTGTCACTGACTGAGATTCAATCGCTGTCACTGTCTGAGGCTCAATTTCTGTCATTGACTGAGGTTCAATCCCTCTCACTGACTGAGATTCAATACCTGCCACTGATTGATTTCAATCGCTGTCACTGACTGAGCTTCAATTCCTGTCACTGATTGAGATTCAATCCGTGTCACTGACTGAGGCTAAATCTCTGTCAGTGACTGAGGCTCAATCTTTGTCACTGACTGAGGGTCAATCCCTGTCACTTACTGGAATTCAATCCCTGTCACTGACTGAGGCTCAATCCCTGTCACTGACAGGCATTGAATCCCTATCACTGACTGACATTGAATCACTGGAACTAACTGAGATTCAATCCCTGTCTCTGACTGAGATTCAATCCCTATCACTGTCTGAGGATCAATCCCTGTCACTGACTGAGATTCAATCACTGTCACTGACTGAGATTCAAACCATGTCACTGACTGAGGTTCAATCCCTGTCACTGTCTGAGGCTCAATTCCTGTCACTGACTGAGGCTCAATTCCTGTCAGTGATTGAGGTTCAATTCCTGTCACTGATTGAGGTTCAATCCCTGTCACTGACTGAGGCTCAATTCCTGTCACTGATTGAGGTTCAATCCCTGTCACTGACTGAGGCTCAATCCCTGTCACTGACTAAGGTTCAACCCCTGTCACTGACTGAGGTTCAAACCCTGTCATAGACTGAGGGTCAATCCCTGTCACTGACTGAGGTTAAATCCCTGTCACTGACTGAGATTCCCTTCCTGTCACTGACTGAGAATCAATTACTGTAACTTACTGAGATTCAATCCGTGTCACTGACTGAGGTTTCGTCCCTGTCACTAACTGAGATTGAATCCCTGTCACTGACTGACATTCAATCACTGGAACTAACTGAGATTCAATACCTGTCTCTGACTGAGATTCAATCCCTATCACTGTCTGACGGTCAATCCCTGTCACGGACTGAGACTCAATCCCTGTCACTGACTGAAGTTCAATCCCTGTCACTGACTGAGATTCAATTCCTGTCACTGACTGAGATTCAATGCCTGTCACTGACAGACGTTCAATCCCAGTCACTGACTGAGGTTCAATCCCTGTCACTGACTGAGATTCAATCCCTGTCACTGACTTAGGTTTAGTCCCTGACACTGACTGAGGTTCAATCCCTGACACTGACTGAGATTCAATCCCTGTCACTGACTGAGGTTTCGTCCCTGTCACTAACTGAGATTCAATCACTGTCACTGACTGCGGTTCAATCCAAGTCACTGACTGAGGTTCAATCCCAGTCACTGACTGAGGCTCAATCCCTGTCACTGACTAAGGTTCAACCCCTGTCACTGACTGAGGTTCAATCCCTGACACTGACTGAGATTCAATCCCTGTCACTGACTGAGGTTTCGTCCCTGTCACTAACTGAGATTCAATCACTGTCACTGACTGCGATTCAATCCAAGTCACTGACTGAGGTTCAATCCCAGTCACTGACTGAGGCTCCATCCCTGTCACTGACTGAGGCTCAATCCCTGTCACTGACTGAAGCTCAATCCCTGTCACTGACTGCAAGTCAATGCCTGTCACTGACAGAGATTCCTATCAATGTCTGAGCATCAATCCCTGTCAATGACAGAGGTTCAATCCCAGTCACTGATTGAGATTCATTCCCTGTCACTGACTTAGTTCAATCCCTGTCACTGACTGAGTGTCAATCCCTGTCACTGATTGAGATCCAATTCCTTTCACTAACTGCGATTCAATTCCTGCCACTGACTGAGATAGAATACCTGCCACAGACTGACATTCAATCCCTGTCACTGACTGAGATTCAATCCCTGTCGCTGTTTGAGGCTCAATCCCTGTCATTGACTGAGATTGAATCCCTGTCACTGACTAAGATTCAATTCCTGTCACAGTCTGAGATTCAATCCCTGTCACTGACTGAGTTTGAATCCCAGTCACTGACTGAGATTCAATTCCTGTCACTGACTGTGATTCAATTCCTGTCACCGACTGAGATTCAATTCCTGTTACTGACTGAGATTCAATCCCTGTCACTGACTGAGGTTCAATCTCTGTCACTGACTGAGGTTCAATCCCTGTCACTGACTGAGGTTCAAACCCTGTCACAGACTGAGATTCAATCCCTGTCACTGACTGAGGCTCAATCCCAGTCACTGACTGCGGCTCAATCCTTGTCACTGACTGAGGTTCAATCTCTGTCACTGACTGAGATTCAATCCCTGTCACTGACTGAGATTCAATCCCTGTCACTGACTGAGATTCAATCCCTGTCACTGACTGCGATTCAATTCCTGTCACTGACAGAGATTCATTCCCTGTCACTGACTCAGATTCAAGTTAGCACTGTTAGCACTGCAGCCTCACAGCACGAGAGACCTGGGTTCAATTCCCGACTCAGGCGACTGACTGTGTGGAGTTTGCACATTCTCCCAATGTCTGCGTGGGTTTCCTCCGGGTGCTCCGGTTTCCTCCCACAGTCCAAAGATGTGCGGGTCAGGTGAATTGGCCATGCTAAATTGCCCATAGACTGAGGTTAAAAGGGGCACAAGTAGGGCTATGGGTGGGTTACGCTTCGGCGGGTGGGTGTAGACTTGTAGGGCCGAAGGGCCTGTTTCCACACTGTAAGTAATCTAATCTAATCTAGACTGTCATTGAATGAGATTCAATCCCTGTCACTGACTGAGGTACAATCCCTGTCACCGACTGAGATTCAATCCCTGCCAGTGATTGAGATTCAATCGCTGTCACTGACTGAGGTTCAATTCCTGTCACTGATTGAGATTCAATCCATGTCACTGAGATTCAATCCCTGTCACTGACTGAGATTAAATCCCTGTCACTGATTGAGATTCAATCCCGGTCAATCCCTGTCACTGACTGAGAGTTCATCCCTGTCACTGACTGAGGTTTAAAACATGTCACTGAGTGAGGCTCATTCTCTGTCAATGACAGAGGTTCAATCTCTGTCACTGACTGAGATTCAATCCCTGTCACTGAGTAAGATTCAATTTCTGACTGAGCGTTAATCCCAATCACTGACAGAATCTCTATCCCTGTCACTGACTGAGATTCAATACCTGTCACAGACTGAGATTCAATCTCTGTTACTGACTGAGATTCAATCCCTGTCACTGACTGAGATTCAATCCCTGTCACTGACTATGGGTCAATCCCTGCCACTGACTGAGGCTCAATCCCTGTCACTCACTGAGGATCAATCCATGTCACGGACTGAGATTCAATTCCGGTCACAGACAGAGATTCAATCCCTGTCACTGACTGAGATTCAATTTCTGCCACTGACTGAGATTCAATCCCTGTCCCTGACTGAGGCTCAATTTCTGTCACTGACTGAGGTTCAATCCCTGTCACTGACTGAGGTTCAATCCCTGTCACTGACTGAGATTCAATCGCTGTCACTGTCTGAGGCTCAATTTCTGTCATTGACTGAGGTTCAATCCCTCTCACTGACTGAGATTCAATACCTGCCACTGATTGAGATTCAATCCCTGTCACAGACTGAGATTCAATTCCTGTCACTGACTGAGATTCAATCGCTGTCATTGACAGAGATTCAATCCCTGTCACCGACAAAGGTTCAATCCCTGTCAATGACTGAGGTTCAAACCCTGTCACAGCCTGAGATTCAGTCCCTGTCGCTTTTTGAGGCTCAATCCCTGTCACTGACTGTGATTCAATTCCCGTCACTTACTGAGATTCAAATCCTGTCACTGACAGATATTCAGTCGCTGTCACTGACTGAGATTGAATCCCTGTCACTGACTGAGATTCAATTCCTGTCACTGACTGAGATTGAATCGCTGTCACTGACTGCGATTCAAATCCTGTCACTGACTGAGGGTCAATCCCTTTGACTGACTGCGGCTCAATCCCTGACACTGACTGAGGGACAATTCCTGTCACTGACTGAGGTTCAATCCCCGTCACTAACTGAAATCGAATTCGTGCCACTGACAGAGATTCAATCCCTGTCACTGACTGAGTGTCATTCCCTGTCACTATTTGAGGCTCAATCCCTGTCACTGACTGAGATTCAATCCCTGTCACTGACTGAGGGTCACTCCATGACACTGACTGAGGTTCAATCCCTGTCACTGACGGAGGTACAATCCCTGTCACTGACTGACATTCAACCCCTGTCACTGAATGAGATTCAATCCATGTCGCTGTTTGAGGCTCAATCCCTGTCACTGACTGAGATTCAATCCCTGTCACTTACTGAGATTCAAATCCTGTCACTGATTGTGACTCAATCCCTGACACCGACTGAGATTCAATTCCGGTCACAGACTGAGGCTCAATCCCTGTCACTGACTGAGATTGTATCCCTGTCACTGACTGAGATTCAATTATTGTCACTGACTGAGGGTCATTCCCTGTCACTATTTGAGGCTCAATCCCTGTCACTGACTGAGATTCAATCTCTGTCACAGAGTGAGGCTAAATCCCTGTCACTGACTGAGATTCAATCCCTGTTATTGACTGAGATTCAATCCCTGTCACTGACTGATATTCAATGCCTGTCACTGACTGAGATTCAATCCCTGTCACTGACTGAGGCTCAATCCCTGTCACTGACTGAGATTCAATCCCTGTCACTGACTGAGGCTCAATCCCTGTCACTGACTGAGGGTAAATCCCTGTCACTGAGCGAGGTTCAATCCCTGTCACTGAGCGAGGTTCAATCCCTGTCACTGACATTGGTTCAATCCCTGTCACAGACTGAGATTCAATCCCTGTCACAGACTGAGATTCCATTCCTATCACTGTCTGAGGGTCAATCCCTGTCACTGATTGAGATTCAATCCCTGTCACCGAATAAGGTTCAATCCCTGTCAATGACTGAGGTTCAGTCCCTGTCGCTGTTTCAGGCTCAATCCCTGTCACTGACTGAGATTCAATCCATGTCACCGACTAAGGTTCAATCCCTGTCAATGACTGAGGTTCAATCCCTGTCACAGACTGAGATTCAATCCCTGTCACTGACTGAGGGTGAATCGCTGTCACTGACTGAGGTTCAATCCCTGTCACTGACTGAGGTTCAATCCCTGTCACTGTCTGAGGGTCAATCCCTGTCACTGAGCGAGGTTCAAATCCTGTCACTGACATTGGTTCAAACCCTGTCACAGACTGAGATTCAATCCCTGTCACTGAATGAGATTCAATCCCTGTCACAGACTGAGATTCAATCCCTGTCACTGACTGAGATTCAATCCCTGTCATTGACTGAGATTCAATCCCTGTCACTGAATGCGATTCGATGCATGTCACTGACTGAGATTCCATTCCTATCACTGTCTGAGGGTCAATCCCTGTCACTGATTGAGATTCAATCCCTGTCACCGAATAAGGTTCAATCCCTGTCAATGACTGAGGTTCAATCCCTGTCACAGACTGAGATTCAGTCCCTGTCGCTGTTTCAGGCTCAATCCCTGTCACTGACTGAGATTCAATCCCTGTCACAGACTGAGATTCAATCCCTGTCACTGTCTGAGGATCAATCCCAGTCATTGAATGAGATTCAATCATATCACTAACTGAGATTCAATCCCGGTCACTGACTCAGGATCAATCCTTGAAAATGACTGAGTTTCAATCCCTGTCACTGACTTTGATTCAATCCCTGTCACTGACTGAGATTCAATCCCTGTCACTGTCTGATGGTCAATCCCTGTCACTGACTGAGATTCATTCCCTGTCACTGACTGAGATTCAATCCCTGTCACTGACTGAGGGTAACTCCCAGTCACTGACTGAGTTTCAATCCTTGTCACTGTCTGAGGGTCAATCCCTGTCACTGAGCGAGGTTCAATCCCTGTCACTGACATTGGTTCAATCCCTGTCACTGACTGAGATTGAATCCCTGTTAATGTCTGAGATTCAATCCCAGTCACAGACTGAGATTCAATCCCTGTCACTAACTGAGATTAAATTCCTGCCACAGACTGACATTCAATCCCTGTCACTGAATGAGATTCAATCCCTGTCGCTGTTTGAGACTCAATCCCTGTCACTGACTGAGATTCAATCCCTGTCACTTACTGAGATTCAAATCCTGTCACTGATTGTGACTCAATCCCTGTGACTGACTAAGATTCAATGCGTGACACTGACTGAGATTCAATGCCGGTCACAGACTGAGGCTCAATCCCTGTCACTGACTGAGATTGAATCCCTGTCACTGACTGAGATTCAATTCCTGTCACTGACTGAGATTGAAGCTCTGTCACTGACTGCGATTCAAATCCTGTCACTGACTGAGGGTCAATCCCTGTGACTGACTGCGGCTCAATCCCTGACACTGACTGAGGGTCAATTCCTGTCAATGAGTGAGATTCAATTCCTTTCACTGACTGAGGGTCAATCCCTGTCACTAACTGAATCCCTATTCCTGTCACTGACTGAGATTCAATCCCTGTCAATGACTGAGATTCATTTCCTGGCACTGATTGAGATTCAATTCCTGTCTCTGACTTAGGCTCAATCCCTGTCACTGACTGAGAATCAATTCCTGTCACTGAATGTGATTCAATCCCTGTCAATGACTGAGGTTCAAACCCTGTCACAGCCTGAGATTCAGTCCCTGTCGCTTTTTGAGGCTCAATCCCTGTCATTTACTGAGATTCAAATCCTGTCACTGACTGATATTCAATCGCTGTCACTGACTGAGATTGAATCCCTGTCACTGACTGAGATTCAATTCCTGTCACTGACTGAGATTGAATCGCTGTCAATAACTGAGGCTCAATCCCTGTCACTGACTAAGATTCATTCCCTGTCACTGACTGAGATTCAATCCCTGTCACTGACTGAGGGTAACTCCCAGTCACTGACTGAGTTTCAATCCTTGTCACTGTCTGAGGGTCAATCCCTGTCACTGAGCGAGGTTCAATACCTGTCACTGACATTGGTTCAATCCCTGTCACTGACTGAGATTGAATCCCTGTTAATGTCTGAGATTCAATCCCAGTCACAGACTGAGATTCAATCCCTGTCATTAACTGAGATTAAATTCCTGCCACAGACTGACATTCAATCCCTGTCACTGAATGAGATTCAGTCCCTGTCGCTGTTTGAGGCTCAATCCCTGTCACTGACTGAGATTCAATCCCTGTCACTTACTGAGATTCAAATCCTGTCACTGATTGTGACTCAATCCCTGTGACTGATTAAGATTCAATGCCTGACACTGACTGAGATTCAATTCCGGTCACAGACTGAGGCTCAATCCCTGTCACTGACTGAGATTGAATCCCTGTCACTGACTGAGATTCAATTCCTGTCACTGACTGAGATTGAAGCTCTGTCACTGACTGCGATTCAAATCCTGTCACTGACTGAGGGTCAATCCCTGTGACTGACTGCGGCTCAATCCCTGACACTGACTGAGGGTTAATTCCTGTCAATGAGTGAGATTCAATTCCTTTCACTGACTGAGGGTCAATCCCTGTCACTTACTGAATCCCTATTCCTGTCACTGACTGAGATTCAATCCCTGTCAATGACTGAGATTCATTTCCTGGCACTGATTGAGATTCAATTCCTGTCTCTGACTTAGGCTCAATCCCTGTCACTGACTGAGAATCAATTCCTGTCACTGAATGTGATTCAATCCCTGTCAATGACTGAGGTTCAAACCCTGTCACAGCCTGAGATTCAGTCCCTGTCGCTTTTTGAGGCTCAATCCCTGTCACTGACTGTGATTCAATTCCCGTCACTTACTGAGATTCAAATCCTGTCACTGACTGATATTCAATCGCTGTTACTGACGGAGATTGAATCCCTGTCACTGACTGAGATTCAATTCCTGTCACTGACTGAGATTGAATCGCTGTCAATAACTGATGCTCAATCCCTGTCACTGACTAAGATTCAATCCCTGTCACTGACTGAGGTTCAATCCCTGTCACTAACTGAACTTCAATTCCTGCCACTGACAGAGATTCAATCTCTGGCACTGACTGAGGTTCAAACCCTGTCACTGACTGAGGGTGAATCGCTGTCACTGACTGAGGTTCAATCCCTGTCATTAACTGAGATTAAATTCCTGCTACAGACTGACATTCAATCCCTGTCACTGAATGAGATTCAATCCCTATCGCTGTTTGAGGCTCAATCCCTGTCACTGACTGAGATTCAATCCCTGTCACTTACTGAGATTCAAATCCTGTCACTGATTGTGACTCAATCCCTGTGACTGATTAAGATTCAATGCCTGACACTGACTGAGATTCAATTCCGGTCACAGACTGAGGCTCAATCCCTGTCACTGACTGAGATTGAATCCCTGTCACTGACTGAGATTCAATTCCTGTCACTGACTGAGATTGAAGCTCTGTCACTGACTGCGATTCAAACCTGTCACTGACTGAGGGTCAATCCCTGTGACTGACTGCGGCTCAATCCCTGACACTGACTGAGGGTTAATTCCTGTCAATGAGTGAGATTCAATTCCTTTCACTGACTGAGGGTCAATCCCTGTCACTTACTGAATCCCTATTCCTGTCACTGACTGAGATTCAATCCCTGTCAATGACTGAGATTCATTTCCTGGCACTGATTGAGATTCAATTCCTGTCTCTGACTTAGGCTCAATCCCTGTCACTGACTGAGAATCAATTCCTGTCACTGAATGTGATTCAATCCCTGTCAATGACTGAGGTTCAAACCCTGTCACAGCCTGAGATTCAGTCCCTGTCGCTTTTTGAGGCTCAATCCCTGTCACTGACTGTGATTCAATTCCCGTCACTTACTGAGATTCAAATCCTGTCACTGACTGATATTCAATCGCTGTTACTGACTGAGATTGAATCCCTGTCACTGACTGAGATTCAATTCCTGTCACTGACTGAGATTGAATCGCTGTCAATAACTGAGGCTCAATCCCTGTCACTGACTAAGATTCAATCCCTGTCACTGACTGAGGTTCAATCCCTGTCACTAACTGAACTTCAATTGCTGCCACGGACAGAGATTCAATCTCTGGCACTGACTGAGGTTCAAACCCTGTCACTGACTGAGGGTGAATCGCTGTCACTGACTGAGGTTCAATCCCTGTCACTGACTGAGGCTCAATCCCTGTCACTGACTGAGGGTAAATCCCTGTCACTGAGCGAGGTTCAATCCCTGTCACTGACATTGGTTCAATCCCTGTCACTGACTGAGATTCAATCCCTGTCACAGACTGAGATTCAATCCCTGTCACAGACTGAGATTCAATTCCTGTCACTGACTGAGATTCAATCCCTGTCATTGACTGAGATTCAATCCCTGTCACCGACTAAGGTTCAATCCCTGTCAATGACTGAGGTTCAAACCCTGTCGCTTTTTGAGGTTCAATCCCTGTCACTGACTGATATTCAATCGCTGTCACTGACTGAGATTGAATCCCTGTCACTGACTGAGATTCAATTCCTGTCACTGACTGAGATTGAATCGCTGTCACTGACTGCGATTCAAATCCTGTCACTGACTGAGGGTCAATCCCTGTGACTGACTGCGGCTCAATCCCTGACACTGACTGAGGGACAATTCCTGTCACTGACTGAGGTTCAATCCCCGTCACTAACTGAAATCGAATTCGTGCCACTGACAGAGATTCAATCCCTGTCACTGACTGAGTGTCATTCCCTGTCACTATTTGAGGCTCAATCCCTGTCACTGACTGAGATTCAATCTCTGTCACTGAGTGAGGCTCAATCCCTGTCACTGACTGAGATTCAATCCCTGTCACTGACTGAGGGTCACTCCATGACACTGACTGAGGTTCAATCCCTGTCACTGACGGAGGTTCAATCCCTGTCACAGACTGAGGTACAATCCCTGTCACTGACTGAGATTCAATCCCTGTCACTGACAGAGATTCAATCCCTGTCACTGTCTGATGGTCAATCCCTGTCACTGAATGAGATTCAATGCATCTCACTGACTGATGGTCAATACCTGTTAATGACTGAGATTCAATCCCTGTCACTAACTGAGATTAAATTCCTGCCACAGACTGACATTCAATCCCTGTCACTGAATGAGATTCAATCCATGTCGCTGATTGAGGCTCAATCCCTGTCACTGACTGAGATTCAATCCCTGTCACTTACTGAGTTTCAAATCCTGTCACTGATTGTGACTCAATCCCTGACACCGACTGAGATTCAATTCCGGTCACAGACTGAGGCTCAATCCCTGTCACTGACTGAGATTGTATCCCTGTCACTGACTGAGATTCAATTCCTGTCACTGACTGAGGGTCATTCCCTGTCACTATTTGAGGCTCAATCCCTGTCACTGACTGAGATTCAATCCCTGTCACTGAATGAGATTCAATCCCTGTCACTGTTTGAGGCTCAATCCCTGTCCCTGCCTGAGGTTCAATCCCTGTCACCACCTGAGGTTCAATCCCTGTCACAGACTGAGGTTCAATCCCTGTCATTGACTGAGATTCAATCCCTGTCACTGAATGCGATTTGATGCATGTCACTGACTGAGATTCCATTCCTATCACTGTCTGAGGGTCAATCCCTGTCACTGATTGAGATTCAATCCCTGTCACCGACTAAGGTTCAATCCCTGTCAATGACTGAGATTCAATCCCTGTCACTGACTGAGATTCAATACCTGTCACTGAATGAGAATCAATCCCTGTCACTGACTGAGTTTCAATTCCTGTTACTGACTTTGGTTCAATCCCTGTCACTGACTGAGATTCAATCCCTGTCACTGTCTGATGGTCAATCCCTGTTACTGACTGAGGGTAAATCCCAGTCACTGACAGAGTTTCAATCCCTGTCACTGTCTGAGGGTCAATCCCTGTCACTGAGGAAGGTTCAATCCCTGCAACTGACATTGGTTCAATCCCTGTCACTGACTAAGATTCAATCCCTGTCACTGATTGAGATTCAATCCCTGTCACAGACTGAGATTCAATCTCTGTCATTGACTGAGATTCAATCCCTGTCACTGAATGCGATTCGATGCATGTCACTGACTGAGATTCCATTCCTATCACTGTCTGAGTGTCAATCCCTGTCACTGATTGAGATTCAATCCCTGTCACCGACTAAGTTTCAATCCCTGTCAATGACTGAGGTTCAATCCCTGTCACAGACTGAGATTCAGTCCCTGTCGCTGTTTGAGGCTCAATCCCTGTCACTGACTGAGATTCAATCCCCGTCACTTACTGAGATTCAAATCCTGTCACTGACTGAGATTCAATCCCTGTCACTGACTGAGATTGAATCCCTATCACTGACTGAGATTCAATTCCTGTCACTGACTGAGATTGAATCGCTGTCACTGACTGAGATTCAATCCCTGTCATTGACTGAGATTCAATTACTGTCACTGACTGAGATTGAATTGCTGTCACTGACTGAGATTCAATCCCTGTCATTGACTGAGATTCAATCCCTGTCACTGAATGCGATTCGATGCATGTCACTGACTGAGATTCCATTCCTATCACTGTCTGAGTGTCAATCCCTGTCACTGATTGAGATTCAATCACTGTCACCGACTAAGTTTCAATCCCTGTCAACGACTGAGGTTCAATCCCGGTCACAGACTGAGATTCAGTCCCTGTCGCTGTTTTAGGCTCAATCCCTGTCACTGACGGTGGTTCAATCCCTGTCACTGACTGAGATTCAATCCCTGTCACAGACTGAGATTCAATCCCTGTCATTGACTGAGATTCAATCCCTGTCACTGAATGCGATTCGATGCATGTCACTGACTGAGATTCCATTCCTATCACTGTCTGAGTGTCAATCCCTGTCACTGATTGAGATTCAATCACTGTCACCGACTAAGTTTCAATCCCTGTCAATGACTGAGGTTCAATCCCTGTCACAGACTGAGATTCAGTCCCTGTCGCTGTTTGAGGCTCAATCCCTGTCCCTGCCTGAGGTTCAATCCCTGTCACCGCCTGAGGTTCAATCCCTGTCACAGACTGAGGTTCAATCCCTGTCATTGACTGAGATTCAATCCCTGTCACTGAATGCGATTCGATGCATATCACTGACTGATATTCCATTCCTATCACTGTCTGAGGGTCAATCCCTGTCACTGATTGAGATTCAATCCCTGTCACCGACTAAGGTACATTCCCTGTCAATGAGTGAGGTTCAATCCCTGTCGCAGACTGAGATTCATTCCCTGTCACTGTCTGTGGTTCCATCCCTGTCAATGACTGAGGTTCAATCCCTGTCACAGACTGAGATTCAATCCCTGTCACTGTCAGAGGGTCAATCCCAGTCATTGACTGAGATTCAATTCATGTCACTAACTGAGATTCAATCCCTGTCACTGACTGAGGATCAATCCTTGACACTGAGTGAGATTCAATCCCTGTCACTGACGGTGGTTCAATCCCTGTCACTGACTGAGGTTCAATCCCTGTCACTGACTGAGATTCAATCCCTGTAACAGACTGAGATTCAATCCCTGTCACTGACTGAGATTCAATACCTTTCACTGAATGAGATTCAATCCCTGTCACAGACTGAGTTTCAATTCCTGTTACTGACTTTGGTTCAATCCCTGTCACTGACTGAGATTCAATCCCTGTCACTGTCTGATGGTCAATCCCTGTTACTGACTGAGGGTAAATCCCAGTCACTGACAGAGTTTCAATCCCTGTCACTGTCTGAGGGTCAATCCCTGTCACTGAGGGAGGTTCAATCCCTGCAACTGACATTGGTTCAATCCCTGTCACTGACTATGATTCAATCCCTGTCACTGACTGAGATTCAATCCCTGTCACAGACTGAGATTCAATCCCTGTCATTGACTGAGATGCAATCCCTGTCACTGAATGCGATTCGATGCATGTCACTGACTGAGATTCCATTCCTATCACTGTCTGAGTGTCAATCCCTGTCACTGATTGAGATTCAATCACTGTCACCGACTAAGTTTCAATCCCTGTCAATGACTGAGGTTCAATCCCTGTCACAGACTGAGATTCAGTCCCTGTCGCTGTTTGAGGCTCAATCCCTGTCACTGACTGAGATTTAATCCCCGTCACTTACTGAGATTCAAATCCTGTCACTGACTGAGATTCAATCCCTGTCACTGACTGAGATTCAATCCCTGTCATTGACTGAGATTCAATCCCTGTCACTGAATGCGATTCGATGCATGTCACTGACTGAGATTCCATTCCTATCACTGTCTGAGTGTCAATCCCTGTCACTGATTGAGATTCAATCACTGTCACCGACTAAGTTTCAATCCCTGTCAACGACTGAGGTTCAATCCCTGTCACAGACTGAGATTCAGTCCCTGTCGCTGTTTTAGGCTCAATCCCTGTCCCTGCCTGAGGTTCAATCCCTGTCACCGCCTGAGGTTCAATCCCTGTCACAGACTGAGGTTCAATCCCTGTCATTGACTGAGATTCAATCCCTGTCACTGAATGCGATTCGATGCATGTCACTGACTGAGATTCCATTCCTATCACTGTCTGAGTGTCAATCCCTGTCACTGATTGAGATTCAATCACTGTCACCGACTAAGTTTCAATCCCTGTCAACGACTGAGGTTCAATCCCTGTCACAGACTGAGATTCAGTCCCTGTCGCTGTTTTAGGCTCAATCCCAGTCCCTGCCTGAGGTTCAATCCCTGTCACCGCCTGAGGTTCAATGCCTGTCACAGACTGAGGTTCAATCCCTGTCATTGATTGAGATTCAATCCCTGTCACTGAAAGCAATTCGATGCATGTCACTGACTGAGATTCCATTCCTATCACTGTCTGAGGGTCAATCCCTGTCACTGACTGAGATTCAATCCCTGTCACTGTCTGATGGTCAATCCCTGTTACTGACTGAGGGTAAATCCCAGTCACTGAGAGAGTTTCAATCCCTGTCACTGTCTGAGGGTCAATCCCTGTCACTGAGGGAGGTTCAATCCCTGCAACTGACATTGGTTCAATCCCTGTCACTGACGGTGGTTCAATCCCTGTCACTGACTGAGATTCAATCCCTGTCATAGACTGAGATTCAATCCCTGTCATTGACTGAGATTCAATCCCTGTCACTGAATGCGATTCGATGCATGTCACTGACTGAGATTCCATTCCTATCACTGTCTGAGTGTCAATCCCTGTCACTGATTGAGATTCAATCACTGTCACCGACTAAGTTTCAATCCCTGTCAATGACTGAGGTTCAATCCCTGTCACTGACTGAGATTTAATCCCCGTCACTTACTGAGATTCAAATCCTGTCACTGACTGAGATTCAATCCCTGTCACTGACTGAGATTCAATCCCTGTCATTGACTGAGATTCAATCCCTGTCACTGAATGCGATTCGATGCATGTCACTGACTGAGATTCCATTCCTATCACTGTCTGAGTGTCAATCCCTGTCACTGATTGAGATTCAATCACTGTCACCGACTAAGTTTCAATCCCTGTCAACGACTGAGGTTCAATCCCTGTCACAGACTGAGATTCAGTCCCTGTCGCTGTTTTAGGCTCAATCCCTGTCCCTGCCTGAGGTTCAATCCCTGTCACCGCCTGAGGTTCAATCCCTGTCACAGACTGAGGTTCAATCCCTGTCATTGACTGAGATTCAATCCCTGTCACTGAATGCGATTCGATGCATGTCACTGACTGAGATTCCATTCCTATCACTGTCTGAGGGTCAATCCCTGTCACTGATTGAGATTCAATCCCTGTCTCCGACTAAGGTACATTCCCTGTCAATGAGTGAGGTTCAATCCCTGTCGCAGACTGAGATTCAATTCCTGTCATTGTCTGTGGTTCCATCCCTGTCAATGACTGAGGTTCAATCCCTGTCACAGACTGAGATTCAATCCCTGTCACTGTCAGAGGGTCAATCCCAGTCATTGACTGAGATTCAATTCATGTCACTAACTGAGATTCAATCCCTGTCACTGACTGAGGATCAATCCTTGACACTGAGTGAGATTCAATCCCTGTCACTGACGGTGGTTCAATCCCTGTCACTGACTGAGATTCAATCCCTGTCACAGACTGAGATTCAATCCCTGTCATTGACTGAGATTCAATCCCTGTCACTGAATGCGATTCGATGCATGTCACTGACTGAGATTCCATTCCTATCACTGTCTGAGTGTCAATCCCTGTCACTGATTGAGATTCAATCACTGTCACCGACTAAGTTTCAATCCCTGTCAATGACTGAGGTTCAATCCCTGTCACAGACTGAGATTCAGTCCCTGTCGCTGTTTGAGGCTCAATCCCTGTCCCTGCCTGAGGTTCAATCCCTGTCACCGCCTGAGGTTCAATCCCTGTCACAGACTGAGGTTCAATCCCTGTCATTGACTGAGATTCAATCCCTGTCACTGAATGCGATTCGATGCATGTCACTGACTGAGATTCCATTCCTATCACTGTCTGAGGGTCAATCCCTGTCACTGATTGAGATTCAATCCCTGTCACCGACTAAGGTACATTCCCTGTCAATGAGTGAGGTTCAATCCCTGTCGCAGACTCAGATTCAATCCCTGTCACTGTCTGTGGTTCCATCCCTGTCAATGACTGAGGTTCAATCCCTGTCACAGACTGAGATTCAATCCCTGTCACTGTCAGAGGGTCAATCCCAGTCATTGACTGAGATTCAATTCATGTCACTAACTGAGATTCAATCCCTGTCACTGACTGAGGATCAATCCTTGACACTGAGTGAGATTCAATCCCTGTCACTGACGGTGGTTCAATCCCTGTCACTGACTGAGGTTCAATCCCTGTCACTGACTGAGATTCAATCCCTGTAACAGACTGAGATTCAATCCCTGTCACTGACTGAGATTCAATACCTTTCACTGAATGAGATTCAATCCCTGTCACTGACTGAGTTTCAATTCCTGTTACTGACTTTGGTTCAATCCCTGTCACTGACTGATATTCAATCCCTGTCACTGTCTGATGGTCAATCCATGTTACTGACTGAGGGTAAATCCCAGTCACTGAGAGAGTTTCAATCCCTGTCACTGTCTGAGGGTCAATCCCTGTCACTGAGGGAGGTTCAATCCCTGCAACTGACATTGGTTCAATCCCTGTCACTGACTAAGATTCAATCCCTGTCACTGACTGAGATTCAATCCCTGTCACAGACTGAGATTCAATCCCTGTCATTGACTGAGATTCAATCCCTGTCACTGAATGCGATTCGATGCATGTCACTGACTGAGATTCCATTCCTATCACTGTCTGAGTGTCAATCCCTGTCACTGATTGAGATTCAATCACTGTCACCGACTAAGTTTCAATCCCTGTCAATGACTGAGGTTCAATCCCTGTCACAGACTGAGATTCAGTCCCTGTCGCTGTTTGAGGCTCAATCCCTGTCACTGACTGAGATTTAATCCCCGTCACTTACTGAGATTCAAATCCTGTCACTGACTGAGATTCAATCCCTGTCACTGACTGAGATTCAATCCCTGTCATTGACTGAGATTCAATCCCTGTCACTGAATGCGATTCGATGCATGTCACTGACTGAGATTCCATTCCTATCACTGTCTGAGTGTCAATCCCTGTCACTGATTGAGATTCAATCACTGTCACCGACTAAGTTTCAATCCCTGTCAACGACTGAGGTTCAATCCCTGTCACAGACTGAGATTCAGTCCCTGTCGCTGTTTTAGGCTCAATCCCTGTCCCTGCCTGAGGTTCAATCCCTGTCACCGCCTGAGGTTCAATCCCTGTCACAGACTGAGGTTCAATCCCTGTCATTGACTGAGATTCAATCCCTGTCACTGAATGCGATTCGATGCATGTCACTGACTGAGATTCCATTCCTATCACTGTCTGAGGGTCAATCCCTGTCACTGATTGAGATTCAATCCCTGTCTCCGACTAAGGTACATTCCCTGTCAATGAGTGAGGTTCAATCCCTGTCACAGACTGAGATTCAGTCCCTGTCGCTGTTTGAGGCTCAATCCCTGTCACTGACAGAGATTTAATCCCCGTCACTTACTGAGATTCAAATCCTGTCACTGACTGAGATTCAATCCCTGTCACTGACTGAGATTCAATCCCTGTCATTGACTGAGATTCAATCCCTGTCACTGAATGCGATTCGATGCATGTCACTGACTGAGATTCCATTCCTATCACTGTCTGAGTGTCAATCCCTGTCACTGATTGAGATTCAATCACTGTCACCGACTAAGTTTCAATCCCTGTCAACGACTGAGGTTCAATCCCTGTCACAGACTGAGATTCAGTCCCTGTCGCTGTTTTCGGCTCAATCCCTGTCCCTGCCTGAGGTTCAATCCCTGTCACCGCCTGAGGTTCAATCCCTGTCACAGACTGAGGTTCAATCCCTGTCATTGACTGAGATTCAATCACTGTCACTGAATGCGATTCGATGCATGTCACTGACTGAGATTCCATTCCTATCACTGTCTGAGTGTCAATCCCTGTCACTGACTGAGATTCAATCCCTGTCACTGTCTGATGGTCAATCCCTGTTACTGACTGAGGGTAAATCCCAGTCACTGACAGAGTTTCAATCCCTGTCACTGTCTGAGGGTCAATCCCTGTCACTGAGGGAGGTTCAATCCCTGCAACTGACATTGGTTCAATCCCTGTCACTGACTAAGATTCAATCCCTGTCACTGACTGAGATTCAATCCCTGTCACAGACTGAGATTCAATCCCTGTCATTGACTGAGATTCAATCCCTGTCACTGAATGCGATTCGATGCATGTCACTGACTGAGATTCCATTCCTATCACTGTCTGAGTGTCAATCCCTGTCACTGATTGAGATTCAATCACTGTCACCGACTAAGTTTCAATCCCTGTCAATGACTGAGGTTCAATCCCTGTCACAGACTGAGATTCAGTCCCTGTCGCTGTTTGAGGCTCAATCCCTGTCACTGACAGAGATTTAATCCCCGTCACTTACTGAGATTCAAATCCTGTCACTGACTGAGATTCAATCCCTGTCACTGACTGAGATTCAATCCCTGTCATTGACTGAGATTCAATCCCTGTCACTGAATGCGATTCGATGCATGTCACTGACTGAGATTCCATTCCTATCACTGTCTGAGTGTCAATCCCTGTCACTGATTGAGATTCAATCACTGTCACCGACTAAGTTTCAATCCCTGTCAACGACTGAGGTTCAATCCCTGTCACAGACTGAGATTCAGTCCCTGTCGCTGTTTTAGGCTCAATCCCTGTCCCTGCCTGAGGTTCAATCCCTGTCACCGCCTGAGGTTCAATCCCTGTCACAGACTGAGGTTCAATCCCTGTCATTGACTGAGATTCAATCCCTGTCACTGAATGCGATTCGATGCATGTCACTGACTGAGATTCCATTCCTATCACTGTCTGAGGGTCAATCCCTGTCACTAATTGAGATTCAATCCCTGTCTCCGACTAAGGTACATTCCCTGTCAATGAGTGAGGTTCAATCCCTGTCGCAGACTGAGATTCAATTCCTGTCATTGTCTGTGGTTCCATCCCTGTCAATGACTGAGGTTCAATCCCTGTCACAGACTGAGATTCAATCCCTGTCACTGTCAGAGGGTCAATCCCAGTCATTGACTGAGATTCAATTCATGTCACTAACTGAGATTCAATCCCTGTCACTGACTGAGGATCAATCCTTGACACTGAGTGAGATTCAATCCCTGTCACTGACGGTGGTTCAATCCCTGTCACTGACTGAGATTCAATCCCTGTCACAGACTGAGATTCAATCCCTGTCATTGACTGAGATTCAATCCCTGTCACTGAATGCGATTCGATGCATGTCACTGACTGAGATTCCATTCCTATCACTGTCTGAGTGTCAATCCCTGTCACTGATTGAGATTCAATCACTGTCACCGACTAAGTTTCAATCCCTGTCAATGACTGAGGTTCAATCCCTGTCACAGACTGAGATTCAGTCCCTGTCGCTGTTTGAGGCTCAATCCCTGTCCCTGCCTGAGGTTCAATCCCTGTCACCGCCTGAGGTTCAATCCCTGTCACAGACTGAGGTTCAATCCCTGTCATTGACTGAGATTCAATCCCTGTCACTGAATGCGATTCGATGCATGTCACTGACTGAGATTCCATTCCTATCACTGTCTGAGGGTCAATCCCTGTCACTGATTGAGATTCAATCCCTGTCACCGACTAAGGTACATTCCCTGTCAATGAGTGAGGTTCAATCCCTGTCGCAGACTGAGATTCAATCCCTGTCACTGTCTGTGGTTCCATCCCTGTCAATGACTGAGGTTCAATCCCTGTCACAGACTGAGATTCAATCCCTGTCACTGTCAGAGGGTCAATCCCAGTCATTGACTGAGATTCAATTCATGTCACTAACTGAGATTCAATCCCTGTCACTGACTGAGGATCAATCCTTGACACTGAGTGAGATTCAATCCCTGTCACTGACGGTGGTTCAATCCCTGTCACTGACTGAGGTTCAATCCCTGTCACTGACTGAGATTCAATCCCTGTAACAGACTGAGATTCAATCCCTGTCACTGACTGAGATTCAATACCTTTCACTGAATGAGATTCAATCCCTGTCACTGACTGAGTTTCAATTCCTGTTACTGACTTTGGTTCAATCCCTGTCACTGACTGAGATTCAATCCCTGTCACTGTCTGATGGTCAATCCCTGTTACTGACTGAGGGTAAATCCCAGTCACTGACAGAGTTTCAATCCCTGTCACTGTCTGAGGGTCAATCCCTGTCACTGAGGGAGGTTCAATCCCTGCAACTGACATTGGTTCAATCCCTGTCACTGACTAAGATTCAATCCCTGTCACTGACTGAGATTCAATCCCTGTCACAGACTGAGATTCAATCCCTGTCATTGACTGAGATTCAATCCCTGTCACTGAATGCGATTCGATGCATGTCACTGACTGAGATTCCATTCCTATCACTGTCTGAGTGTCAATCCCTGTCACTGATTGAGATTCAATCACTGTCACCGACTAAGTTTCAATCCCTGTCAATGACTGAGGTTCAATCCCTGTCACTGACTGTGATTCAATCCCTGTCACCGACTGAGTCTCAATCCCTGTCACTAACTCAGATTCAATCCCTTTCACTAACTGAGGTTCATCCCAGTCAATGTCTGAGGATCAGTCCCTGTCACTGACTGAGATTCAATCTCAGTCATTGACAGGTTCAAACCCTGTCACAGACTGAGATTCAATCCCTGTCACTGACTGAGATTCAATCCCTGTCACTGGCTGAGATTCAATCCCTGTCACTTACTGATGGTCAATCCCTGTCACTGACGGAGGATCAATCCCTGTCACTGACTGAGATTCAATCCCAGTCACTGATGGTGGTTCAATCCTTGTCACGAATTGAGATTCATTCCCTGTCACTGTCTGAGGGTCAATCCCAGTCACTGACTGAGTTACAATCCCTGTCAGTGACTGAGGTTAAATCCCTGTCACTTACTGAGGCTCAATCCGTGTCACTTACTGAGGCTCAATCCGTGTCACTGACTGAGGCTCAATCCCTGTCACTGACTGAGATTCAATCCCTGTCACTGACTGAGGCTCAATCCCTGTCACTAACTGAGATTCAATCCCTTTCACTAACTGAGATTCAATCCCTGTCACTGACTGAGATTCATTCCCTGTCACTGTCTGACGGCCAATCCCTGTCACTGACTGAGGGTCAATCCCTGTCACTGACAGAGGTTCAATCCCTGTCACTTACTGAGGCTCAATCCCTGTCACTGACTGAGGTTCAATCCCTGTCACTGACTGTGATTCAATCCCTGTCACCGACTGAGGCTCAATCCCTGTCACTAACTGAGATTCAATCCCTTTCACTAACTGAGGTTCATCCCAGTCAATGTCTGAGGATCAGTCCCTGTCACTGACTGAGATTCAATCTCAGTCATTGACAGGTTCAAACCCTGTCACAGACTGAGATTCAATCCCTGTCACTGACTGAGATTCAATCCCTGTCACTGGCTGAGATTCAATCCCTGTCACTTACTGATGGTCAATCCCTGTCACTGACGGAGGATCAATCCCTGTCACTGACTGAGGTTCAATCCCTGTCACTGATTAAGATTCAATTCCTATCACTCTCTGAGTTTCAAGCCCTGTCACTGACTGAGATTCAATCCCAGTCACTAATGGTGGTTCAATCCCTGTCACTGACTGAGATTCAATCCTTGTCACGAATTGAGATTCAATCTCTGTCACTGACTGAGATTCATTCCCTGTCACTGTCTGAGGGTCAATCCCAGTCACTGACTGAGTTTCAATCCCTGTCACTGACTGAGGTTAAATCCCTGTCACTTACTAAGGCTCAATCCGTGTCACTGACTGAGGCTCAATCCCTGTCACTGACTGAGATTCAATCCCTGTCACTGACTGAGGCTCAATCCCTGTCACTAACTGAGGTTCAATCCCAGTCAATGTCTGAGGATCAGTCCCTGTCACTGACTGAGATTCAATCTCAGTCATTGACAGGTTCAAACCCTGTCACAGACTGAGATTCAATCCCTGTCACTGACTGAGATTCAATCCCTGTCACTGGCTGAGATTCAATCCCTGTCACTTACTGATGGTCAATCCATGTCACTGACGGAGGATCAATCCCTGTCACTGACTGAGGGTCAATCCCTGTCACTGTCTGACGGTCAATCCCTGTCACTGACTGTTGATCAATCCCTGTCACTGACTGAGGTTCAATCCCTGTCACATACTGAGGCTCAATCCCTGTTACTGACTGAGGCTAAATCTCTGTCACTGACTGTGATTCAATCCCTGTCACTGACTGAGGCTCAATCCCTGTCATTAACTGAGATTCAATCCCTTTCACTAACTGAGGTTCAATCCCAGTCAATGTCTGAGGGTCAGTCCCTGTCACTGACTGAGTTTCAATCTCAGCTATTGACAGGTTCAATCCCTGTCACAGACTGAGATTCCATCCCTGTCACTGACTGAGATTCAATAAATGTCACTGGCTGAGATTCAATCCCTGTCACTTACTGATGGTCAATCCCTGTCACCGACAGAGGATCAATCCCTGTCACTGACTTGATGTTCAATCACTGTCACTGACAGAGGATCAATCCCTGTCACTGACTGAGGGTCAATTCCTGTCACTAACTGAGTTTCAATCCCTGTCACAGACTGAGATTCAATCCCTGTCACTGTCTGAGATTCATTTGCTGTCACTAACTGAAAATCAATCCCTGTCACCGACAAAGGCTCAATCCCTGTCACTGACTGAGGGACAATCCCTGTCACTTACTGAGGCTCAATCAGTGTCACTGACTGAGGCTCAATCCCTGTCACTAACTGAGATTCAATCCCTTTCACTAACTGAGATTCAATCCCTGTCACTGACTGCGATTCATTCCCTGTCACTGTCTGACGGTCAATCCCTGTCACTGACTGAGGGTCAATCCCTGTCACTGACTGAGGTTCAATCCCTGTCACTTACTGAGGCTCAATCCCTGTCACTGACTGAGGTTCAATCCCTGTCACAGACTGAGATTCAATCCCTGTCACTGACTGAGATTCAATCCCTGTCACTGGCTGAGATTCAATCCCTGTCACTTACTGATGGTCAATCCCTGTCACTGACGGAGGATCAATCCCTGTCACTGACTGAGGGTCAATCCCTGTCACTAACTGAGATTCAATCCCTGTCACTAACTGACATTCAATCCCTGTCACTAACTGACATTCAATCCCTGTCACTGACTGAGATTCAATCCCTGTCACTGACTGAGGGTCAATCCCTGTCACTGGCTGAGGTTCAATCTCTGTCACTGACTATTTGTTCAATCCCTGTCACAGACTGATATTCAATCCCTGTCACTGAGTGAGGCTCAATCCCTGTCACTAACTGAGATTCAATCCCTTTCACTAATAGAGGTTCAATCCCAGTCACTGTCTGAGATTCATTTGCTGTCACTAACTGAAAATCAATCCCTGTCACCAACAAAGCCTCAATCCCTGTCACTGACTGAGGTTCAATCCCTGTCACTGACTGAGGGACAATCCCTGTCACTTACTGAGGATCAATCCGTGTCACTGACGAAGGCTCAATCCCTGTCACTAACTGAGATTCAATCCCTGTCACTGACTTAGGTTCAATCCCTGTCACAGACAGAGATTCAATCCCTGTCACTGACTTAATGTTCAATCCCTGTCACTGACGGAGGTTCAATCCCTGTCACTGATGAGATTCAATCCCTGTCACTGACTGAGGTTCAATCCCTGTCACTGATTAAGATTCAATTCCTATCACTGTCTGAGTTTCAAGCCCTGTCACTGACTGAGATTCAATCCCAGTCACTGATGGTGGTTCAATCCCTGTCACTGATTAAGATTCAATTCCTATCACTCTCTGAGTTTCAAGCCCTGTCACTGACTGAGATTCAATCCCAGTCACTGATGGTGGTTCAATCCCTGTCACTGACTGAGATTCAATCCTTGTCACGAATTGAGATTCATTCCCTGTCACTGTCTGAGGGTCAATCCCAGTCACTGACTGAGTTACAATCCCTGTCAGTGACTGAGGTTAAATCCCTGTCACTGACTGAGGCTCAATCCCTGTCACTGACTGAGATTCAATCCCTGTCACTGACTGAGGCTCAATCCCTGTCACTAACTGAGATTCAATCCCTTTCACTAACTGAGATTCAATCCCTGTCACTGACTGAGATTCATTCCCTGTCACTGTCTGACGGTCAATCCCTGTCACTGACTGAGGGTCAATCCCTGTCACTGACAGAGGTTCAATCCCTGTCACTTACTGAGGCTCAATCCCTGTCACTGACTGAGGTTCAATCCCTGTCACTGACTGTGATTCAATCCCTGTCACCGACTGAGGCTCAATCCCTGTCACTAACTGAGATTCAATCCCTTTCACTAACTGAGGTTCATCCCAGTCAATGTCTGAGGATCAGTCCCTGTCACTGACTGAGATTCAATCTCAGTCATTGACAGGTTCAAACCCTGTCACAGACTGAGATTCAATCCCTGTCACTGACTGAGATTCAATCCCTGTCACTGGCTGAGATTCAATCCCTGTCACTTACTGATGGTCAATCCCTGTCACTGACGGAGGATCAATCCCTGTCACTGACGGAGGTTCAATCCCTGTCACTGATTAAGATTCAATTCCTATCACTCTCTGAGTTTCAAGCCCTGTCACTGACTGAGATTCAATCCCAGTCACTGATGGTGGTTCAATCCCTGTCACTGACTGAGATTCAATCCTTGTCACGAATTGAGATTCAATCCCTGTCACTGACTGAGATTCATTCCCTGTCACTGTCTGAGGCTCAATCCCTGTCACTGACTGAGTTTCAATCCCTGTCATTAACGAGGTTAAATCCCTGTCACTAACTAAGGCTCAATCCGTGTCACTGACTGAGGCTCAATCCCTGTCACTGACTGAGATTCAATCCCTGTCACTGACTGTGGCACAATCCCTGTCACTAACTGAGGTTCAATCCCTTTCACTAACTGAGGTTCAATCCCAGTCAATGTCTGAGGGTCAGTCCCTGTCACTGACTGAGTTTCAATCTCAGCTATTGACAGGTTCAATCCCTGTCACAGACTGAGAGTCCATCCCTGTCACTGACTGAGATTCAATCCCTGTCACTGGCTGAGATTCAATCCCTGTCACTTACTGATGGTCAATCCCTGTCACTGACGGAGGATCAATCCCTGTCACTGACCGAGGGTCAATCCCTGTCACTGTCTGACGGTCAATCCCTGTCACTGACTGGGGATCAATCCCTGTCACTGACTGAGGTTCAATCCCTGTCACATACTGTGGCTCAATCCCTGTCACTGACTGAGGCTAAATCTCTGTCACTGACTGTGATTCAATCCCTGTCACTGACTGAGGCTCAATCCCTGTCACTAACTGAGATTCAATCCCTTTCACTAACTGAGGTTCAATCCCAGTCAATGTCTGAGGGTCAGTCCCTGTCACTGACTGAGTTTCAATCTCAGCTATTGACAGGTTCAATCCCTGTCACAGACTGAGAGTCCATCCCTGTCACTGACTGAGATTCAATCCCTGTCACTGGCTGAGATTCAATCCCTGTCACTTACTGATGGTCAATCCCTGTCACTGACGGAGGATCAATCCCTGTCACTGACCGAGGGTCAATCCCTGTCACTGTCTGACGGTCAATCCCTGTCACTGACTGGGGATCAATCCCTGTCACTGACTGAGGTTCAATCCCTGTCACATACTGTGGCTCAATCCCTGTCACTGACTGAGGCTAAATCTCTGTCACTGACTGTGATTCAATCCCTGTCACTGACTGAGGCTCAATCCCTGTCACTAACTGAGATTCAATCCCTTTCACTAACTGAGGTTCAATCCCAGTCAATGTCTGAGGGTCAGTCCCTGTCACTGACTGAGTTTCAATCTCAGCTATTGACAGGTTCAATCCCTGTCACAGACTGAGAGTCCATCCCTGTCACTGACTGAGATTCAATCCCTGTCACTGGCTGAGATTCAATCCCTGTCACTTACTGATGGTCAATCCCTGTCACCGACAGAGGATCAATCCCTGTCACTGACTTGATGTTCAATCCCTGTCACTGACAGAGGATCAATCCCTGTCACTGACTGAGGGTCAATTCCTGTCACCAACTGAGTTTCAATCCCTGTCACAGACTGAGATTCAATCCCTGTCACTGTCTGAGATTCATTTGCTGTCACTAACTGAAAATCAATCCCTGTCACCGACAAAGGCTCAATCCCTGTCACTGACTGAGGGACAATCCCTGTGACTTACTGAGGCTCAATCAGCGTCACTGACGAAGGCTCAATCCCTGTCACTAACTGAGATTCAATCCCTGTCACAGACTTAGGTTCAATCCCTGTCACAGACAGAGATTCAATCCCTGTCACTGACTTAATGTTCAATCCCTGTCACTGACGGAGGTTCAATCCCTGTCACTGATGAGATTCAATCCCTGTCACTGACTGAGGTTCAATCCCTGTCACTGATTAAGATTCAATTCCTATCACTCTCTGAGTTTCAATCCCTGTCACTGGCTGAGATTCAATCCCTGTCACTTACTGATGGTCAATCCCTGTCACTGACGGAGGATCAATCCCTGTCACTGACTGAGGGTCAATCCCTGTCACTAACTGAGATTCAATCCCTGTCACTAAACGACATTCAATCCCTGTCACTGACTGAGATTCAATCCCTGTCACTGACTGAGGTTCAATCCCTGTCACTGGCTGAGGTTCAATCCCTGTCAATGACTTGATGTTCAATCCCTGTCACTGACAGAGGTTCAATCCCTGTCACAGACTGAGATTCAATCCCTGTCACTGAGTGAGGCTCAATCCCTGTCACTAACTGAGATTCAATCCCTTTCACTAACTGAGGTTCACCCAGTCACTGTCTGAGATTCATTTGCTGTCACGAACTGAAAATCAATCCGTCACCGACAAAGGCTCAATCCCTGTCACTGACTGAGGTTCAATCCCTGTCACTGACTGAGGGACAATCCCTGTTCACTTACTGAAGCTCAATCCATGTCACTGACGAAGACTCAATCCCTGTCACTAACTGAGATTCAATCCCTGTCACTGACTTAGGTTCAATCCCTGTCACAGACAGAGATTCAATCCCTGTCACTGACTTAATGTTCAATCACAGTCACTGACGGAGGTTCAATCCCTGTCACTGATGAGATTCAATCCCTGTCACTGACTGAGGTTCAATCCCTGTCACTGATTAAGATTCAATTCCTATCACTGTCTGAGTTTCAAGCCCTGTCACTGACTGAGATTCAATCCCAGTCACTGATGGTGGTTCAATCCCTGTCACTGATTAAGATTCAATTCCTATCACTCTCTGAGTTTCAAGCCCTGTCACTGACTGAGATTCAATCCCAGTCACTGATGGTGGTTCAATCCCTGTCACTGACTGAGATTCATTCCCTGTCACTGTCTGAGGGTCAATCCCAGTCACTGACTGAGTTTCAATCCCTGTCACTGACTGAGGTTAAATCCCTGTCACTTACTGAGGCTCAATCCGTGTCACTGACTGAGGCTCAATCCCTGTCACTGACTGAGATTCAATCCCTGTCACTGACTGAGGCTCAATCCCTGTCACTAACTGAGATTCAATCCCTTTCACTAACTGAGATTCAATCCCTGTCACTGACTGAGATTCATTCCCTGTCACTGTCTGACGGTCAATCCCTGTCACTGACTGAGGGTCAATCCCTGTCACTGACTGAGGTTCAATCCCTGTCACTTACTGAGGCTCAATCACTGTCACTGATTGAGGTTCAATCCCTGTCACTTACTGCGATTCTGTGCCTGTCAATGACTGAGATTCCATTTCTATCACTGTCTGAGCGTCAATCCCTGTCACTGACTGAGGTTCAATCGCTGTCACACACTGAAATTCAATCCCTGTCACTGTCTGAGATTCAATGCCTGTCATTGACTAAGGTTCAATCCCTGTCACTGACAGAGGTTCAATCCCTGTCACTGATTGAGATACAATTCCTGTCACTGTCTGAGGTTCAATCCCTGTCACTGACGGAGGTTCAGTCCCTGTCACTGATTGAGATTCAATTCCTGTCACTGTCTGAGGTTCAATCCCTGTCACTGACTGAGATTGAATCCCATTTAACTAACTGAAATTCAATCCCTGTCACTGACTGAGGGTCAATCCCTGTCTCTGACTGAGGTTCAATCCCTGTTACTTGCTGAGGCTCAATCCCTGTCACTGACTGAGGCTCAATCCCTGTTAGTGATTGATGCTCAATCCCTGTCACTGACTGAGATACAATCCCTGTCATTGACTGAGATACAATCACTGTCACAGACTGAGATTGAATCCCTGTCACTGATTGAGGTTCAATCGCTGTCATTGACTGATGCTTAGTCCCTGTCACTGACTGATGTTCAATCCCACTGACTGACTGAGATTCAATCCCTGTCACTGACTGAATTTCAATCACTCTCACTGACTGAGATTCAATCCCTGTCACTGACTGAGATTCAAACCCTGTCACTATCTGAGGGTGAATCACTGTCACTGACTGAGACTGAATCCCTGTCAGTAACTGAGATTCAATCCCCGTCACAGATTAAGATTGAATCCCTGTCACAGACTGAGGGTCAATCCCTTTCACTGACTGAATTTCAATCCCTGTCACTGACTGAATTTCAATCACTCTCACTGACTGAGATTCATTTCCTGTCAATTACTGCGATTCTGTGCCTGTCAATGACTGAGATACCATTCCTATCACTGTCTTGGCGTCAATCCCGGTCACTGACTGAGGTTCAATCCCTGTAACAGACTGAAATTAAATCCCTGTCACTGTCTGAGATTCAATGCCTGTCATTGACCAAGGTCCAATCCCTGTCACTGACGGAGGTTCAATCCCTGTCACTGATTGAGATACAATTCCCTTCACTGTCTGAGGTTCAATCCCTGTCACTGACGGAGGTTCAATCCCTGTCACTGATTGAGATTCAATTCCTGTCACTGTCTGAGGTTCAATCCCTGTCACTGACTGAGATTGAATCCCATTTAACTAACTGAAATTCAATCCCTGTCACTGACTGAGGTTCAATCCCGATCACTGATGGTGGTTCAATCCCTGTCACTGACTGAGATACAATCCCTGTCACTGGCTGAGATTCAATCCCTGTCACTGACTGAGATTCAATCCCTGTCACTGTCTGCGGGTCAATCCCAGTCACTGATTGAGATTAACTCCCTGTCACTAACTGAGGCTCAATCCCTGTCACTGACTGAGAATCAAACCCTGTCACTGACTGAAGTTCAATGCCAGTCACTGACTGAGATTCAATCCCTGTCACTGACTGAGATTCAATCCCTGTCACTGTCTGCGGGTCAATCCCAGTCACTGATTGAGATTAACTCCCTGTCACTAACTGAGGCTCAATCCCTGTCACGGACTGAGAATCAATCCCTGTCACTGACTGAGGTTCAATCCCTGTCAATAACTGAGATTAAATCCCTGTCACTGACTGAGGGTCAATCCCTGTCACTGACTGAGGTTCAATCCCTGTCACTGACTGAAGTTCAATCCCTGTAACTATCTGCGATTCATTTGCTGTCACTAACTAAAAATCAATCCCTGTCACCGACTGAGGCTAAATCCCTGTCACTGGCTGAGATACAATCCCAGACACTGACTGAGGTTCAATCCCTGTCACTGACTGAGGTTCAATCCCTGTCACTGACTGAGATTCAATCCCTGTCACTGACTGAGGTTCAATCCCTGTCACTGGCTGAGATTCAATCCCTATCACTGACTGAGATTCAATGCCTGTCACTGATGAGATTCAATCCCTGTCACTGACTGAGATTCAATGCTTGTCACTGACTGAGATTCAATCCCTGTTACTGACTGAGGTTCAATCTCTTTCCCTGACTGAATCTCCATCCCGGTCACTGACTGAGATTCAATGCCTGTCACTGACTGAGATTCAATCCCAGACACTGAATGAGATTCAATCTCTTTCACTGACTGAGATTCAATCCCTGTCACTAACTGAGATTCAATCCCTTTCACTGACTGAGGCTCAATCCCTGTCACTGACTGAGATTCAAACCCTGTCACTGACTGAGCTTCAATCCCGGTCACTGTCTGAGGGTCATTGCCAGTCACTGACTGAGATTGAATCCCAGTGACTAACTGCGATTCAATCCCTGTCACTGACTGAGGTTCAATTCCTGTCACAGACTGAGATTCAATCCCTGTCACTGTCTGAGGGTCAATACCGGTCACTGACTAATGTTCAATCCCTGTCACTGACTGACGTTCAATCCCTGTCACAGACTGAGATTCAAGCCCTGTCACTGTCTGAGATTCATTCCCTGTCAATGACTAAGGTTTAATCCCTGTCACTGTCTGAGATTCAATCACTGTCACTGTATGAGGTTCAATACCTGTCACTGACTGAGAACCAATCCCATTTAACTAACTGAGATTCAATCCCTGTCACTGACTGAGGTTCAATCCCTGTCAATGATGGATGTTCAATCCCTGTCACTGACTGAGATTCAATCCCTGTCACTAACTGAGATTCAATCCCTGTCATTGACTGAGATTCAATCCCTGTCACTGAATGCGATTCGATACATGTCACTGACTGAGATTCCATTCCTATCACTGTCTGAGTGTCAATCCCTGTCACTGATTGAGATTCAATCACTGTCACCGACTAAGTTTCAATCCCTGTCAACGACTGAGGTTCAATCCCTGTCACAGACTGAGATTCAGTCCCTGTCGCTGTTTTAGGCTCAATCCCTGTCCCTGCCTGAGGTTCAATCCCTGTCACCGCCTGAGGTTCAATCCCTGTCACAGACTGAGGTTCAATCCCTGTCATTGACTGAGATTCAATCCATGTCACTGAATGCGATTCGATGCATGTCACTGACTGAGATTCCATTCCTATCACTGTCTGAGGGTCAATCCCTGTCACTGATTGAGATTCAATCCCTGTCTCCGACTAAGGTACATTCCCTGTCAATGAGTGAGGTTCAATCCCTGTCGCAGACTGAGATTCAATTCCTGTCATTGTCTGTGGTTCCATCCCTGTCAATGACTGAGGTTCAATCCCTGTCACAGACTGAGATTCAATCCCTGTCACTGACTGAGGGTCAATTCCTGTCACCAACTGAGTTTCAATCCCTGTCACAGACTGAGATTCAATCCCTGTCACTGTCTGAGATTCATTTGCTGTCACTAACTGAAAATCAATCCCTGTCACCGACAAAGGCTCAATCCCTGTCACTGACTGAGGGACAATCCCTGTGACTTACTGAGGCTCAATCAGCGTCACTGACGAAGGCTCAATCCCTGTCACTAACTGAGATTCAATCCCTGTCACAGACTTAGGTTCAATCCCTGTCACAGACAGAGATTCAATCCCTGTCACTGACTTAATGTTCAATCCCTGTCACTGACGGAGGTTCAATCCCTGTCACTGATGAGATTCAATCCCTGTCACTGACTGAGGTTCAATCCCTGTCACTGATTAAGATTCAATTCCTATCACTCTCTGAGTTTCAATCCCTGTCACTGGCTGAGATTCAATCCCTGTCACTTACTGATGGTCAATCCCTGTCACTGACGGAGGATCAATCCCTGTCACTGACTGAGGGTCAATCCCTGTCACTAACTGAGATTCAATCCCTGTCACTAAACGACATTCAATCCCTGTCACTGACTGAGATTCAATCCCTGTCACTGACTGAGGTTCAATCCCTGTCACTGGCTGAGGTTCAATCCCTGTCAATGACTTGATGTTCAATCCCTGTCACTGACAGAGGTTCAATCCCTGTCACAGACTGAGATTCAATCCCTGTCACTGAGTGAGGCTCAATCCCTGTCACTAACTGAGATTCAATCCCTTTCACTAACTGAGGTTCACCCAGTCACTGTCTGAGATTCATTTGCTGTCACGAACTGAAAATCAATCCGTCACCGACAAAGGCTCAATCCCTGTCACTGACTGAGGTTCAATCCCTGTCACTGACTGAGGGACAATCCCTGTTCACTTACTGAAGCTCAATCCATGTCACTGACGAAGACTCAATCCCTGTCACTAACTGAGATTCAATCCCTGTCACTGACTTAGGTTCAATCCCTGTCACAGACAGAGATTCAATCCCTGTCACTGACTTAATGTTCAATCACAGTCACTGACGGAGGTTCAATCCCTGTCACTGATGAGATTCAATCCCTGTCACTGACTGAGGTTCAATCCCTGTCACTGATTAAGATTCAATTCCTATCACTGTCTGAGTTTCAAGCCCTGTCACTGACTGAGATTCAATCCCAGTCACTGATGGTGGTTCAATCCCTGTCACTGATTAAGATTCAATTCCTATCACTCTCTGAGTTTCAAGCCCTGTCACTGACTGAGATTCAATCCCAGTCACTGATGGTGGTTCAATCCCTGTCACTGACTGAGATTCATTCCCTGTCACTGTCTGAGGGTCAATCCCAGTCACTGACTGAGTTTCAATCCCTGTCACTGACTGAGGTTAAATCCCTGTCACTTACTGAGGCTCAATCCGTGTCACTGACTGAGGCTCAATCCCTGTCACTGACTGAGATTCAATCCCTGTCACTGACTGAGGCTCAATCCCTGTCACTAACTGAGATTCAATCCCTTTCACTAACTGAGATTCAATCCCTGTCACTGACTGAGATTCATTCCCTGTCACTGTCTGACGGTCAATCCCTGTCACTGACTGAGGGTCAATCCCTGTCACTGACTGAGGTTCAATCCCTGTCACTTACTGAGGCTCAATCACTGTCACTGATTGAGGTTCAATCCCTGTCACTTACTGCGATTCTGTGCCTGTCAATGACTGAGATTCCATTTCTATCACTGTCTGAGCGTCAATCCCTGTCACTGACTGAGGTTCAATCGCTGTCACACACTGAAATTCAATCCCTGTCACTGTCTGAGATTCAATGCCTGTCATTGACTAAGGTTCAATCCCTGTCACTGACAGAGGTTCAATCCCTGTCACTGATTGAGATACAATTCCTGTCACTGTCTGAGGTTCAATCCCTGTCACTGACGGAGGTTCAGTCCCTGTCACTGATTGAGATTCAATTCCTGTCACTGTCTGAGGTTCAATCCCTGTCACTGACTGAGATTGAATCCCATTTAACTAACTGAAATTCAATCCCTGTCACTGACTGAGGGTCAATCCCTGTCTCTGACTGAGGTTCAATCCCTGTTACTTGCTGAGGCTCAATCCCTGTCACTGACTGAGGCTCAATCCCTGTTAGTGATTGATGCTCAATCCCTGTCACTGACTGAGATACAATCCCTGTCATTGACTGAGATACAATCACTGTCACAGACTGAGATTGAATCCCTGTCACTGATTGAGGTTCAATCGCTGTCATTGACTGATGCTTAGTCCCTGTCACTGACTGATGTTCAATCCCACTGACTGACTGAGATTCAATCCCTGTCACTGACTGAATTTCAATCACTCTCACTGACTGAGATTCAATCCCTGTCACTGACTGAGATTCAAACCCTGTCACTATCTGAGGGTGAATCACTGTCACTGACTGAGACTGAATCCCTGTCAGTAACTGAGATTCAATCCCCGTCACAGATTAAGATTGAATCCCTGTCACAGACTGAGGGTCAATCCCTTTCACTGACTGAATTTCAATCCCTGTCACTGACTGAATTTCAATCACTCTCACTGACTGAGATTCATTTCCTGTCAATTACTGCGATTCTGTGCCTGTCAATGACTGAGATACCATTCCTATCACTGTCTTGGCGTCAATCCCGGTCACTGACTGAGGTTCAATCCCTGTAACAGACTGAAATTAAATCCCTGTCACTGTCTGAGATTCAATGCCTGTCATTGACCAAGGTCCAATCCCTGTCACTGACGGAGGTTCAATCCCTGTCACTGATTGAGATACAATTCCCTTCACTGTCTGAGGTTCAATCCCTGTCACTGACGGAGGTTCAATCCCTGTCACTGATTGAGATTCAATTCCTGTCACTGTCTGAGGTTCAATCCCTGTCACTGACTGAGATTGAATCCCATTTAACTAACTGAAATTCAATCCCTGTCACTGACTGAGGTTCAATCCCGATCACTGATGGTGGTTCAATCCCTGTCACTGACTGAGATACAATCCCTGTCACTGGCTGAGATTCAATCCCTGTCACTGACTGAGATTCAATCCCTGTCACTGTCTGCGGGTCAATCCCAGTCACTGATTGAGATTAACTCCCTGTCACTAACTGAGGCTCAATCCCTGTCACTGACTGAGAATCAAACCCTGTCACTGACTGAAGTTCAATGCCAGTCACTGACTGAGATTCAATCCCTGTCACTGACTGAGATTCAATCCCTGTCACTGTCTGCGGGTCAATCCCAGTCACTGATTGAGATTAACTCCCTGTCACTAACTGAGGCTCAATCCCTGTCACGGACTGAGAATCAATCCCTGTCACTGACTGAGGTTCAATCCCTGTCAATAACTGAGATTAAATCCCTGTCACTGACTGAGGGTCAATCCCTGTCACTGACTGAGGTTCAATCCCTGTCACTGACTGAAGTTCAATCCCTGTAACTATCTGCGATTCATTTGCTGTCACTAACTAAAAATCAATCCCTGTCACCGACTGAGGCTAAATCCCTGTCACTGGCTGAGATACAATCCCAGACACTGACTGAGGTTCAATCCCTGTCACTGACTGAGGTTCAATCCCTGTCACTGACTGAGATTCAATCCCTGTCACTGACTGAGGTTCAATCCCTGTCACTGGCTGAGATTCAATCCCTATCACTGACTGAGATTCAATGCCTGTCACTGATGAGATTCAATCCCTGTCACTGACTGAGATTCAATGCTTGTCACTGACTGAGATTCAATCCCTGTTACTGACTGAGGTTCAATCTCTTTCCCTGACTGAATCTCCATCCCGGTCACTGACTGCGATTCAATGCCTGTCACTGACTGAGATTCAATCCCAGACACTGAATGAGATTCAATCTCTTTCACTGACTGAGATTCAATCCCTGTCACTAACTGAGATTCAATCCCTTTCACTGACTGAGGCTCAATCCCTGTCACTGACTGAGATTCAAACCCTGTCACTGACTGAGCTTCAATCCCGGTCACTGTCTGAGGGTCATTGCCAGTCACTGACTGAGATTGAATCCCAGTGACTAACTGCGATTCAATCCCTGTCACTGACTGAGGTTCAATTCCTGTCACAGACTGAGATTCAATCCCTGTCACTGTCTGAGGGTCAACACCGGTCACTGACTAATGTTCAATCCCTGTCACTGACTGACGTTCAATCCCTGTCACAGACTGAGATTCAAGCCCTGTCACTGTCTGAGATTCATTCCCTGTCAATGACTAAGGTTTAATCCCTGTCACTGTCTGAGATTCAATCACTGTCACTGTATGAGGTTCAATACCTGTCACTGACTGAGAACCAATCCCATTTAACTAACTGAGATTCAATCCCTGTCACTGACTGAGGTTCAATCCCTGTCAATGATGGATGTTCAATCCCTGTCACTGACTGAGATTCAATCCCTGTCACTAACTGAGATTCAATCCCTGTCATTGACTGAGATTCAATCCCTGTCACTGAATGCGATTCGATGCATGTCACTGACTGAGATTCCATTCCTATCACTGTCTGAGTGTCAATCCCTGTCACTGATTGAGATTCAATCACTGTCACCGACTAAGTTTCAATCCCTGTCAACGACTGAGGTTCAATCCCTGTCACAGACTGAGATTCAGTCCCTGTCGCTGTTTTAGGCTCAATCCCTGTCCCTGCCTGAGGTTCAATCCCTGTCACCGCCTGAGGTTCAATCCCTGTCACAGACTGAGGTTCAATCCCTGTCATTGACTGAGATTCAATCCATGTCACTGAATGCGATTCGATGCATGTCACTGACTGAGATTCCATTCCTATCACTGTCTGAGGGTCAATCCCTGTCACTGATTGAGATTCAATCCCTGTCTCCGACTAAGGTACATTCCCTGTCAATGAGTGAGGTTCAATCCCTGTCGCAGACTGAGATTCAATTCCTGTCATTGTCTGTGGTTCCATCCCTGTCAATGACTGAGGTTCAATCCCTGTCACAGACTGAGATTCAATCCCTGTCACTGTCAGAGGGTCAATCCCAGTCATTGACTGAGATTCAATTCATGTCACTAACTGAGATTCAATCCCTGTCACTGACTGAGGATCAATCCTTGACACTGAGTGAGATTCAATCCCTGTCACTGACGGTGGTTCAATCCCTGTCACTGACTGAGATTCAATCCCTGTCACAGACTGAGATTCAATCCCTGTCATTGACTGAGATTCAATCCCTGTCACTGAATGCGATTCGATGCATGTCACTAACTGAGATTCCATTCCTATCACTGTCTGAGTGTCAATCCCTGTCACTGATTGAGATTCAATCACTGTCACCGACTAAGTTTCAATCCCTGTCAATGACTGAGGTTCAATCCCTGTCACAGACTGAGATTCAGTCCCTGTCGCTGTTTGAGGCTCAATCCCTGTCCCTGCCTGAGGTTCAATCCCTGTCACCGCCTGAGGTTCAATCCCTGTCACAGACTGAGGTTCAATCCCTGTCATTGACTGAGATTCAATCCCTGTCACTGTCAGAGGGTCAATCCCAGTCATTGACTGAGATTCAATTCATGTCACTAACTGAGATTCAATCCCTGTCACTGACTGAGGATCAATCCTTAACACTGAGTGAGATTCAATCCCTGTCACTGACGGTGGTTCAATCCCTGTCACTGACTGAGGTTCAATCCCTGTCACTGACTGAGATTCAATCCCTGTAACAGACTGAGATTCAATCCCTGTCACTGACTGAGATTCAATACCTTTCACTGAATGAGATTCAATCCCTGTCACTGACTGAGTTTCAATTCCTGTTACTGACTTTGGTTCAATCCCTGTCACTGACTGAGATTCAATCCCTGTCACTGTCTGATGGTCAATCCCTGTTACTGACTGAGGGTAAATCCCAGTCACTGACAGAGTTTCAATCCCTGTCACTGTCTGAGGGTCAATCCCTGTCACTGAGGGAGGTTCAATCCCTGCAACTGACATTGGTTCAATCCCTGTCACTGACTAAGATTCAATCCCTGTCACTGACTGAGATTCAATCCCTGTCACAGACTGAGATTCAATCCCTGTCATTGACTGAGATTCAATCCCTGTCACTGAATGCGATTCGATGCATGTCACTGACTGAGATTCCATTCCTATCACTGTCTGAGTGTCAATCCCTGTCACTGATTGAGATTCAATCACTGTCACCGACTAAGTTTCAATCCCTGTCAATGACTGAGGTTCAATCCCTGTCACTGACTGTGATTCAATCCCTGTCACCGACTGAGGCTCAATCCCTGTCACTAACTGAGATTCAATCCCTTTCACTAACTGAGGTTCATCCCAGTCAATGTCTGAGGATCAGTCCCTGTCACTGACTGAGATTCAATCTCAGTCATTGACAGGTTCAAACCCTGTCACAGACTGAGATTCAATCCCTGTCACTGACTGAGATTCAATCCCTGTCACTGGCTGAGATTCAATCCCTGTCACTTACTGATGGTCAATCCCTGTCACTGACGGAGGATCAATCCCTGTCACTGACTGAGATTCAATCCCAGTCACTGATGGTGGTTCAATCCCTGTCACTGACTGAGATTCAATCCTTGTCACGAATTGAGATTCATTCCCTGTCACTGTCTGAGGGTCAATCCCAGTCACTGACTGAGTTACAATCCCTGTCAGTGACTGAGGTTAAATCCCTGTCACTTACTGAGGCTCAATCCGTGTCACTTACTGAGGCTCAATCCGTGTCACTGACTGAGGCTCAATCCCTGTCACTGACTGAGATTCAATCCCTGTCACTGACTGAGGCTCAATCCCTGTCACTAACTGAGATTCAATCCCTTTCACTAACTGAGATTCAATCCCTGTCACTGACTGAGATTCATTCCCTGTCACTGTCTGACGGTCAATCCCTGTCACTGACTGAGGTTCAATCCCTGTCACTGACTGTGATTCAATCCCTGTCACCGACTGAGGCTCAATCCCTGTCACTAACTGAGATTCAATCCCTTTCACTAACTGAGGTTCATCCCAGTCAATGTCTGAGGATCAGTCCCTGTCACTGACTGAGATTCAATCTCAGTCATTGACAGGTTCAAACCCTGTCACAGACTGAGATTCAATCCCTGTCACTGACTGAGATTCAATCCCTGTCACTGGCTGAGATTCAATCCCTGTCACTTACTGATGGTCAATCCCTGTCACTGACGGAGGATCAATCCCTGTCACTGAATGAGGTTCAATTCCTGTCACTGATTAAGATTCAATTCCTATCACTCTCTGAGTTTCAAGCCCTGTCACTGACTGAGATTCAATCCCAGTCACTAATGGTGGTTCAATCCCTGTCACTGACTGAGATTCAATCCTTGTCACGAATTGAGATTCAATCTCTGTCACTGACTGAGATTCATTCCCTGTCACTGTCTGAGGGTCAATCCCAGTCACTGACTGAGTTTCAATCCCTGTCACTGACTGAGGTTAAATCCCTGTCACTTACTAAGGCTCAATCCGTGTCACTGACTGAGGCTCAATCCCTGTCACTGACTGAGATTCAATCCCTGTCACTGACTGAGGCTCAATCCCTGTCACTAACTGAGGTTCAATCCCAGTCAATGTCTGAGGATCAGTCCCTGTCACTAACTGAGATTCAATCTCAGTCATTGACAGGTTCAAACCCTGTCACAGACTGAGATTCAATCCCTGTCACTGACTGAGATTCAATCCCTGTCACTGGCTGAGATTCAATCCCTGTCACTTACTGATGGTCAATCCCTGTCACTGACGGAGGATCAATCCCTGTCACTGACTGAGGGTCAATCCCTGTCACTGTCTGACGGTCAATCCCTGTCACTGACTGTTGATCAATCCCTGTCACTGACTGAGGTTCAATCCCTGTCACATACTGAGGCTCAATCCCTGTTACTGACTGAGGCTAAATCTCTGTCACTGACTGTGATTCAATCCCTGTCACTGACTGAGGCTCAATCCCTGTCACTAACTGAGATTCAATCCCTTTCACTAACTGAGGTTCAATCCCAGTCAATGTCTGAGGGTCAGTCCCTGTCACTGACTGAGTTTCAATCTCAGCTATTGACAGGTTCAATCCCTGTCACAGACTGAGATTCCATCCCTGTCACTGACTGAGATTCAATCCCTGTCACTGGCTGAGATTCAATCCCTGTCACTTACTGATGGTCAATCCCTGTCACCGACAGAGGATCAATTCCTGTCACTAACTTGATGTTCAATCACTGTCACTGACAGAGGATCAATCCCTGTCACTGTCTGAGATTCATTTGCTGTCACTAACTGAAAATCAATCCCTGTCACCGACAAAGGCTCAATCCCTGTCACTGACTGAGGGACAATCCCTGTCACTTACTGAGGCTCAATCAGTGTCACTGACTGAGGCTCAATCCCTGTCACTAACTGAGATTCAATCCCTTTCACTAACTGAGATTCAATCCCTGTCACTGACTGCGATTCATTCCCTGTCACTGTCTGACGGTCAATCCCTGTCACTGACTGAGGGTCAATCCCTGTCACTGACTGAGGTTCAATCCCTGTCACTTACTGAGGCTCAATCCCTGTCACTGACCGATGTTCAATCCCTGTCACAGACTGAGATTCAATCCCTGTCACTGACTGAGATTCAATCCCTGTCACTGGTTGAGATTCAATCCCTGTCACTTACTGATGGTCAATCCCTGTCACTGACGGAGGATCAATCCCTGTCACTGACTGAGGGTCAATCCCTGTCACTAACTGAGATTCAATCCCTGTCACTAACTGACATTCAATCCCTGTCACTAACTGACATTCAATCCCTGTCACTGACTGAGATTCAATCCCTGTCACTGACTGAGGGTCAATCCCTGTCACTGGCTGAGGTTCAATCTCTGTCACTGACTATTTGTTCAATCCCTGTCACAGACTGATATTCAATCCCTGTCACTGAGTGAGGCTCAATCCCTGTCACTAACTGAGATTCAATCCCTTTCACTAATAGAGGTTCAATCCCAGTCACTGTCTGAGATTCATTTGCTGTCACTAACTGAAACTCAATCCCTGTCACCAACAAAGGCTCAATCCCTGTCACTGACTGAGGTTCAATCCCTGTCACTGACTGAGGGACAATCCCTGTCACTTACTGAGGATCCATCCGTGTCACTGACGAAGGCTCAATCCCTGTCACAGACTGAGATTCAATCCCTGTCACTGTCTGAGATTCATTTGCTGTCACTAACTGAAAATCAATCCCTGTCACCGACAAAGGCTCAATCCCTGTCACTGACTGAGGGACAATCCCTGTGACTTACTGAGGCTCAATCAGTGTCACTGACGAAGGCTCAATCCCTGTCACTAACTGAGATTCAATCCCTGTCACAGACTTAGGTTCAATCCCTGTCACAGACAGAGATTCAATCCCTGTCACTGACTTAATGTTCAATCCCTGTCACTGACGGAGGTTCAATCCCTGTCACTGATGAGATTCAATCCCTGTCACTGACTGAGGTTCAATCCCTGTCACTGATTAAGATTCAATTCCTATCACTCTCTGAGTTTCAATCCCTGTCACTGGCTGAGATTCAATCCCTGTCACTTACTGATGGTCAATCCCTGTCACTGACGGAGGATCAATCCCTGTCACTGACTGAGGGTCAATCCCTGTCACTAACTGAGATTCAATCCCTGTCACTAAACGACATTCAATCCCTGTCACTGACTGAGATTCAATCCCTGTCACTGACTGAGGTTCAATCCCTGTCACTGGCTGAGGTTCAATCCCTGTCAATGACTTGATGTTCAATCCCTGTCACTGACAGAGGTTCAATCCCTGTCCCAGACTGAGATTCAATCCCTGTCACTGAGTGAGGCTCAATCCCTGTCACTAACTGAGATTCAATCCCTTTCACTAACTGAGGTTCACCCAGTCACTGTCTGAGATTCATTTGCTGTCACTAACTGAAAATCAATCCGTCACCGACAAAGGCTCAATCCCTGTCACTGACTGAGGTTCAATCCCTGTCACTGACTGAGGGACAATCCCTGTTCACTTACTGAAGCTCAATCCATGTCACTGACGAAGACTCAATCCCTGTCACTAACTGAGATTCAATCCCTGTCACTGACTTAGGTTGAATCCCTGTCACAGACAGAGATTCAATCCCTGTCACTGACTTAATGTTCAATCACAGTCACTGACGGAGGTTCAATCCCTGTCACTGATGAGATTCAATCCCTGTCACTGACTGAGGTTCAATCCCTGTCACTGATTAAGATTCAATTCCTATCACTGTCTGAGTTTCAAGCCCTGTCACTGACTGAGATTCAATCCCAGTCACTGATGGTGGTTCAATCCCTGTCACTGATTAAGATTCAATTCCTATCACTCTCTGAGTTTCAAGCCCTGTCACTGACTGAGATTCAATCCCAGTCACTGATGGTGGTTCAATCCCTGTCACTGACTGAGATTCATTCCCTGTCACTGTCTGAGGGTCAATCCCAGTCACTGACTGAGTTTCAATCCCTGTCACTGACTGAGGTTAAATCCCTGTCACTTACTGAGGCTCAATCCGTGTCACTGACTGAGGCTCAATCCCTGTCACTGACTGAGATTCAATCCCTGTCACTGACTGAGGCTCAATCCCTGTCACTAACTGAGATTCAATCCCTTTCACTAACTGAGATTCAATCCCTGTCACTGACTGAGATTCATTCCCTGTCACTGTCTGAGGTTCAATCCCTGTCACTTACTGAGGCTCAATCCCTGTCACTGACTGAGATTGAATCCCTGTCACTAACTGAGATTCAATCCCTGTCACTGACTAAGATTGAATCCCTGTCACAGACTGAGGTTCAATCCCTGTCACTGACTGAATTTCAATCCCTGTCACTGACTGAATTTCAATCCCTCTCACTGACTGAGATTCAATCCCTGTCACTTACTGCGATTCTGTGCCTGTCAATGACTGAGATTCCATTTCTATCACTGTCTGAGCGTCAATCCCTGTCACTGACTGAGGTTCAATCGCTGTCACACACTGAAATTCAATCCCTGTCACTGTCTGAGATTCAATGCCTGTCATTGACTAAGGTTCAATCCCTGTCACTGACAGAGGTTCAATCCCTGTCACTGATTGAGATACAATTCCTGTCACTGTCTGAGGTTCAATCCCTGTCACTGACGGAGGTTCAGTCCCTGTCACTGATTGAGATTCAATTCCTGTCACTGTCTGAGGTTCAATCACTGTCACTGACTGAGATTAAATCCCATTTAACTAACTGAAATTCAATCCCTGTCACTGACTGAGGGTCAATCCCTGTCTCTGACTGAGGTTCAATCCCTGTTACTTGCTGAGGCTCAATCCCTGTCACTGACTGAGGCTCAATCCCTGTTAGTGATTGATGCTCAATCCCTGTCACTGACTGAGATACAATCCCTGTCATTGACTGAGATACAATCACTGTCACAGACTGAGATTGAATCCCTTTCACTGATTGAGGTTCAATCGCTGTCATTGACTGATGCTTAGTCCCTGTCACTGACTGATGTTCAATCCCACTGACTGACTGAGATTCAATCCCTGTCACTGACTGAATTTCAATCACTCTCACTGACTGAGATTCAATCCCTGTCACTGACTGAGATTCAAACCCTGTCACTATCTGAGGGTGAATCACTGTCACTGACTGAGACTGAATCCCTGTCACTAACTGAGATTCAATCCCCGTCACAGATTAAGATTGAATCCCTGTCACAGACTGAGGTTCAATCCCTTTCACTGACTGAATTTCAATCCCTGTCACTGACTGAATTTCAATCACTCTCACTGACTGAGATTCATTTCCTGTCAATTACTGCGATTCTGTGCCTGTCAATGACTGAGATACCATTCCTATCACTGTCTTGGCGTCAATCCCGGTCACTGACTGAGGTTCAATCCCTGTAACAGACTGAAATTAAATCCCTGTCACTGTCTGAGATTCAATGCCTGTCATTGACCAAGGTTCAATCACTGTCACTGACGGAGGTTCAATCCCTGTCACTGATTGAGATACAATTCCCTTCACTGTCTGAGGTTCAATCCCTGTCACTGACGGAGGTTCAATCCCTGTCACTGATTGAGATTCAATTCCTGTCACTGTCTGAGGTTCAATCCCTGTCACTGACTGAGATTGAATCCCATTTAACTAACTGAAATTCAATCCCTGTCACTGACTGAGGTTCAATCCCTATCACTGATGGTGGTTCAATCCCTGTCACTGACTGAGATACAATCCCTGTCACTGGCTGAGATTCAATCCCTGTCACTGACTGAGATTCAATCCCTGTCACTGTCTGCGGGTCAATCCCAGTCACTGATTGAGATTAACTCCCTGTCACTAACTGAGGCTCAATCCCTGTCACTGACTGAGAATCAAACCCTGTCACTGACTGAAGTTCAATGCCAGTCACTGACTGAGATTCAATCCCTGTCACTGACTGAGATTCAATCCCTGTCACTGTCTGCGGGTCAATCCCAGTCACTGATTGAGATTAACTCCCTGTCACTAACTGAGGCTCAATCCCTGTCACGGACTGAGAATCAATCCCTGTCACTGACTGAGGTTCAATCCCTGTCAATAACTGAGATTAAATCCCTGTCACTGACTGAGGGTCAATCCCTGTCACTGACTGAGGTTCAATCCCTGTCACTGACTGAAGTTCAATCCCTGTAACTATCTGCGATTCATTTGCTGTCACTAACTGAAAATCAATCCCTGTCACCGACTGAGGCTAAATCCCTGTCACTGGCTGAGATACAATCCCAGACACTGACTGAGGTTCAATCCCTGTCACTGACTGAGGTTCAATCCCTGTCACTGACTGAGATTCAATCCCTGTCACTGACTGAGGTTCAATCCCTGTCACTGGCTGAGATTCAATCCCTATCACTGACTGAGATTCAATGCCTGTCACTGATGAGATTCAATCCCTGTCACTGACTGAGATTCAATGCTTGTCACTGACTGAGATTCAATCCCTGTTACTGACTGAGGTTCAATCTCTTTCCCTGACTGAATCTCCATCCCGGTCACTGACTGAGATTCAATGCCTGTCACTGACTGAGATTCAATCCCAGACACTGAATGAGATTCAATCTCTTTCACTGACTGAGATTCAATCCCTGTCACTAACTGAGATTCAATCCCTTTCACTGACTGAGGCTCAATCCCTGTCACTGACTGAGATTCAAACCCTGTCACTGACTGAGCTTCAATCCCGGTCACTGTCTGAGGGTCATTGCCAGTCACTGACTGAGATTGAATCCCAGTGACTAACTGCGATTCAATCCCTGTCACTGACTGAGGTTCAATTCCTGTCACAGACTGAGATTCAATCCCTGTCACTGTCTGAGGGTCAATACCGGTCACTGACTAATGTTCAATCCCTGTCACTGACTGACGTTCAATCCCTGTCACAGACTGAGATTCAAGCCCTGTCACTGTCTGAGATTCATTCCCTGTCAATGACTAAGGTTTAATCCCTGTCACTGTCTGAGATTCAATCACTGTCACTGTATGAGGTTCAATACCTGTCACTGACTGAGAACCAATCCCATTTAACTAACTGAGATTCAATCCCTGTCACTGACTGAGGTTCAATCCCTGTCACTGATGGATGTTCAATCCCTGTCACTGACTGAGATTCAATCCCTGTCACTAACTGAGATTCAATCCCAGTCACTGACTGAGATTCAATCCCTGTCACTAACTGAGATTCAATCCCAGTCACTGACTGGGATTCAATCCCTGTCACTGACTGAGGGTCAATCCCTGTCTCTGACTGAGGTTCAATCCCTGTTACTTGCATAGGCTCAATCCCTGTCACTGACTGAGATTCAATCCCTGTTACCAACTGAGATTCAATCCCTGTCACTGACTGAGATTCAATCCCTGACACTGTCTGAGGGTCAATCCCCAGTCACTGACTGAGATTCAATCCCTGACACTGTCTGAGGGTCAATCCCCAGTCACTGACTGAGATTCAATCCCTGTCACTGACTGAGATTCAATCCCGGTCACTGTCTGAAAATCAATTTTTGTCTCCGAGTGATTCTCAATCCCGGTCACTGACTGAGATACAATCCCTGTCACTGACTGAGGTTCAACCTCTGTCTCAGACTGAGATTCACTCCCTGTCATTGACTGAGGTTCAATCCCTGTCAATGACGGGGGATCAAAACCTGTCACTGACTGAGATTCAATCCCTGTCACTGTCTGAGGGTTAATGCCAGTCACTGACTGAGATTGAATCCCTGTCACTAACTGAGATTCAATCCCTGTCACTAACTGAGATTCAGTCACTGTACACTAACTGAGATTCAATCCCTGTCACTGTCTGGGGGTCAATCCCAGTCACTAACTGCGATTCATTTGCTGTCACTAACTGAAAATCAATCCCTGTCACCGACTGAGGCTAAATCCCTGTCTCTGACTGAGATTCAATTCCTGTCACTTACAGAGGGTCAATCCCTGTCACTGACTGAGGTTCAATCCCTGTCACCTACTGAGGCTCAATCCCTGTCGCTGACTGAGGCTCAAACCCGGTCACTGAATGAGATTCATTCGCTGTCACTGTCTGAGGGTCAATGCCAGTCACTGACTAAGATTGAATCCCTGTCACTAACTGAGATTCAATCCCTGTCACTGACTGAGATTCAATCCCTGTCACTGTCTGAGGGTCAATCCCTGTCACTGTCTGAGTGTCAATCCCTGTCACTGACTGAGATTCAATCCCTGTCACTGACTGAGGTTCAATCCCTGTCACTGGCTGAGATTCAATCCCTGTCACTGACTGAGGTTCAATCCCTGTCACTGACGGAGGTTCAATCCCTGTCACTGACTGAGGGTCATTCCCTGTCACTGACTGAGGTTCAATCGCTGTCACAGACTGAGATTCAATCGCTGTCACTGACTGAGGTTCAATCCCTGTCACTGGCTGAGATTCAATCCCTGTCACTGACTGAGGTTCAATCCCTGTCACAGATTGAGATACAATACCTGTCACTGACTGAGGTTCAATCCCTGTCACTGGCTGAGATTCAATCCCTGTCACTGACTGAGGTTCAATCCCTGTCAGTTACTGAGTCTCAATACCTGTCACTGACTGAGGCTCAATCCCTGTCACTGACTGATATTCAATCCCTGTCACTGTCTGAGGGTCAATGCCAGTGACTGACTGAGATTGAATCCCTGTCATTAACTGAGATTCAATCCGTGTCACTGACTGAGGTACAATCCCTGTCACTGATTGAGATTCAATCCCAGTCACTGAATGAGATTCAATCCCTGTCACTGACTGAGATTCACTTCCTCTCACTGAATAAGATTCAATCCCTGTCACTGACTTAGGGTCAATCCCTGTCACTATTTGAGACTCAATCACTGTCACTGTCTGGGAATCAATTCCTGTCACTGATTGAGTTGCAATCCCTGTCACTGACTGAGATTCAATCCCTGTTACTGACTGAGGCTCAATCCCTGTTACTGACTGAGGCTCAATCCCTGTCACTGATTGAGGCTCAATCTCTGTCACTGACTGAGATTCAATCCCTGTCACTGACTGAGATTCAATCCCTGTCACTGACTGATGTTCAATCCCACTCACTGACTGAGATTCAATCCCTGTCACTGTCTGAGGGTCAATCACTGTCACTGACTGAGATTGAATCCCTGTCACTAACTGAGATTCAATCCCTGTCACAGACTAAGAGTGAATCCCTGTCACAGACTGAGGTTCAATCCCTGTCACTGACTGAATTTCAATCCCTGTCACTGACTGAATTTCAATCCCTCTCACTGACTGAGATTCAATCCCTGTCACTTACTGCGATTCTGTGCCTGTCAATGACTGAGATTCCATTTCTATCACTGTCTGAGCGTCAATCCCTGTCACTGACTGAGGTTCAATCGCTGTCACACACTGAAATTCAATCCCTGTCACTGTCTGAGATTCAATGCCTGTCATTGACTAAGGTTCAATCCCTGTCACTGACAGAGGTTCAATCCCTGTCACTGATTGAGATACGATTCCTGTCACTGTCTGAGGTTCAATCCCTGTCACTGACGGAGGTTCAATCCCTGTCACTGATTGAGATTCAATTCCTGTCACTGTCTGAGGTTCAATCCCTGTCACTGACTGAGATTGAATCCCATTTAACTAACTGAAATTCAATCCCTGTCACTGACTGAGGTTCAATCCCTGTCACTGATGGAGGTTCAATCCCTGTCACTGACTGAGATACAATCCCTGCAATTGACTGAGATTCAATCTCCGTCACTGACTGAGATACAATCCCTGTCACTCTCTGCGGGTCAATCCCAGTCACTGACTGAGATTAAAACCATGTCACTAACTGAGGCTCAATCCCTGTCACTGACTGATATTCAATCCCTGTCACTGTCTGAGGGTCAATGCCAGTCACTGACTGAGATTTAATCCCTGTCAATAACTGAGATTTAATCCGTGTCACTGACTGAGGTACAATCCCTGTCACTGATTGAGATACAATCCCAGTCACTGAATAAGATTCAATCCCTGTCACTGACTTAGGGTCAATCCCTGTCACTATTTGAGGCTCAATCCCTGTCACTGACTGGGATTCAATCCCTGTTACTGACTGAGGCTCAATCCCTGTTACTGATTGAGGCTCAATCCCTGTCACTGACTGAGATACAATCCCTGTCATTGACTGAGATTCAATCACTGTCACAGACTGAGATTGAATCCCTGTCACTGATTGAGGTTCAATCGCTGTCATTGACTGATGCTTAATGCCTGTCACTGACAGAGGTTCAATCCCTGTCACTGATTGAGATACAATTCCTGTCACGGTCTGAGGTTCAATCCCTGTCACTGACGGAGGTTCAGTCCCTGTCACTGATTGAGATTCAATTCCTGTCACTGTCTGAGGTTCAATCCCTGTCACTGACTGAGATTGAATCCCATTTAACTAACTGAAATTCAATCCCTGTCACTGACTGAGGGTCAATCCCTGTCTCTGACTGAGGTTCAATCCCTGTTACTTGCTGAGGCTCAATCCCTGTCACTGACTGAGGCTCAATCCCTGTTACTGATTGATGCTCAATCCCTGTCACTGACTGAGATACAATCCCTGTCATTGACTGAGATACAATCACTGTCACAGACTGAGATTGAATCCCTGTCACTGATTGAAGTTCAATCGCTGCCATTGACTGATGCTTAATCCCTGTCACTGACTGATGTTCAATCCCACTCACTGACTGAGATTCAATCCCTGTGACTGACTGAATTTCAATCACTCTCACTGACTGAGATTCAATCCCTGTCACTGACTGAGATTCAAACCCTGTCACTATCTGAGGGTGAATCACTGTCACTGACTGAGATTGAATCCCTGTCACTAACTGAGATTCAATCCCTGTCACAGATTAAGATTGAATCCCTGTCACAGACTGAGGTTCAATCCCTGTCACTGACTGAATTTCAATCCCTGTCACTGACTGAATTTCAATCCCTCTCACTGACTGAGATGCAATTCCTGTCAATTACTGCGATTCTGTGCCTGTCAATGACTGAGATACCATTCCTATCACTGTCTTGGCGTCAATCCCGGTCACTGACTGAGGTTCAATCCCTGTAACAGACTGAAATTAAATCCCTGTCACTGTCTGAGATTCAATGCCTGTCATTGACCAAGGTTCAAGCCCTGTCACTGACGGAGGTTCAATCCCTGTCACTGATTGAGATACAATTCCTGTCACTGTCTGAGGTTCAATCCCTGTCACTGACGGAGGTTCAATCCCTGTCACTGATTGAGATTCAATTCCTGTCACTATCTGAGGTTCAATCCCTGTCACTGACTGAGATTGAATCCCATTTAACAAACTGAAATTCAATCCCTGTCACTGACTGAGATACAATCCCTGTCACTGGCTGAGATTCAATCCCTGTCACTGACTGAGATTCAATCCCTGTCACTGTCTGCGGGTCAATCCCAGTCACTGATTGAGATTAACTCCCTGTCACTAACTGAGGCTCAATCCCTGTCACTGACTGACAATCAATCCCTGTCACTGACTGAAGTTCAATCCCTGTCACTGACGGAGGTTCAATCCCTGTCACTGATTGAGATTCAATTCCTGTCACTGTCTGAGGTTCAATCCCTGTCACTGACTGAGATTGAATCCCATTTAACTAACTGAAATTCAATCCCTGTCACTGACTGAGATACAATCCCTGTCACTGTCTGCGGGTCAATCCCAGTCACTGATTGAGATTAACTCCCTGTCACTAACTGAGGCTCAATCCCTGTCACTGACTGACAATCAATCCCTGTCACTGACTGAAGTTCAATCCCTGTCACTGACGGAGGTTCAATCCCTGTCACTGATTGAGATTCAATTCCTGTCACTGTCTGAGGTTCAATCCCTGTCACTGACTGAGATTGAATCCCATTTAACTAACTGAAATTCAATCCCTGTCACTGACTGAGATTCAATCCCTGTCACTGTCTGCGGGTCAATCCCAGTCACTGATTGAGATTAACTCCCTGTCACTAACTGAGGCTCAATCCCTGTCACTGACTGAGAATCAATCCCTGTCACTGACTGAAGTTCAATCCCTGTCACTGACTGAGGTTCAATCCCTGTCACTGGCTGAGATTCAATCCCTGTTAATGACTGAGGCTCAATCCCTGTTACTGACTGAGGCTCAATCCCTGTCACTGATTGAGGCTCAATCCCTGTCACTGACTGAGATTCAATCCCTGTCACTGACTGAGGTTCAATCCCTGTCACTGACTGAGATTCAATCCCTGTCACTGACTGAGGTTCAATCCCTGTCACTGGCTGAGATTCAATCCCTGTCACTGACTGAGGTTCAATCCCTGTCACTGACGGAGGTTCAATCCCTGTCACTGAATGAGGGTCAATCCCTGTCACTGACTGAGGTTCAATCGCTGTCACAGACTGAGATTCAATCCTTGTCACTGACTGAGGTTCAATCCCTGTCACTGACTGAGATTCACTTCCTCTCACTGAATAAGATTCAATCCCTGTCACTGACTTAGGGTCAATCCCTGTCACTATTTGAGACTCAATCCCTGTCACTGTCTGGGAATCAATTCCTGTCACTGATTGAGTTGCAATCCCTGTCACTGACTGAGATTCAATCCCTGTTACTGACTGAGGCTCAATCCCTGTCACTGATTGAGATTCAATCCCAGTCACTGAATGAGATTCAATCCCTGTCACTGAATGAGATTCACTTCCTCTCACTGAATAAGATTCAATCCCTGTCACTGATTTCGGGTCAATCCCTGTCACTATTTGAGACTCAATCCCTGTCACTGTCTGGGAATCAATTCCTGTCACTGATTGAGTTGCAATCCCTGTCACTGACTGAGATTCAATCCCTGTTACTGACTGAGGCTCAATCCCTGTTACTGACTGAGGCTCAATCCCTGTCACTGATTGAGGCTCAATCCCTGTCACTGACTGAGATTCAATCCCTGTCACTGACTGAGATACAATCCCTGTCACTGACTGATGTTCAATCCCACTCACTGACTAAGATTCAATCCCTGTCACTGTCTGAGGGTCAATCACTGTCACTGACTGAGATTGAATCCCTGTCACTAACTGAGATTCAATCCCTGTCACAGTCTAAGAGTGAATCCCTGTCACAGACTGAGGTTCAATCCCTGTCACTGACTGAATTTCAATCCCTGTCACTGACTGAATTTCAATCCCTCTCACTGACTGAGATTCAATCCCTGTCACTTACTGCGATTCTGTGCCTGTCAATGACTGAGATTCCATTTCTATCACTGTCTGAGCGTCAATCCCTGTCACTGACTGAGGTTCAATCGCTGTCACACACTGAAATTCAATCCCTGTCACTGTCTGAGATTCAATGCCTGTCATTGACTAAGGTTCAATCCCTGTCACTGACAGAGGTTCAATCCCAGTCACTGATTGAGATACAATTCCTGTCACTGTCTGAGGTTCAATCCCTGTCACTGACGGAGGTTCAATCCCTGTCACTGATTGAGATTCAATTCCTGTCACTGTCTGAGGTTCAATCCCTGTCACTGACTGAGATTGAATCCCATTTAACTAACTGAAATTCAATCCCTGTCACTGACTGAGGTTCAATCCCTGTCACTGATGGAGGTTCAATCCCTGTCACTGAGTGAGATACAATCCCTGCAATTGACTGAGATTCAATCCCTGTCACTGACTGAGATACAATCCCTGTCACTGTCTGCGGGTCAATCCCAGTCACTGACTGAGATTAAAACCATGTCACTAACTGAGGCTCAATCCCTGTCACTGACTGATATTCAATCCCTGTCACTGTCTGAGGGTCAATGCCAGTCACTGACTGAGATTTAATCCCTGTCAATAACTGAGATTTAATCCGTGTCACTGACTGAGGTACAATCCCTGTCACTGATTGAGATACAATCCCAGTCACTGAATAAGATTCAATCCCTGTCACTGACTTAGGGTCAATCCCTGTCACTATTTGAGGCTCAATCCCTGTCACTGACTGGGATTCAATCCCTGTTACTGACTGAGGCTCAATCCCTGTTACTGATTGAGGCTCAATCCCTGTCACTGACTGAGATACAATCCCTGTCATTGACTGAGATTCAATCACTGTCACAGACTGAGATTGAATCCCTGTCACTGATTGAGGTTCAATCGCTGTCATTGACTGATGCTTAATCCCTGTCACTGACTGATGTTCAATCCCACTCACTGACTGAGATTCAATCCCTGTCACTGACTGAATTTCAATCACTCTCACTGACTGAGATTCAATCCCTGTCACTGACTGAGATTCAAACCCTGTCACTATCTGAGGGTGAATCACTGTCACTGACTGAGATTGAATCCCTGTCACTAACTGAGATTCAATCCCTGTCACAGATTAAGATTGAATCCCTGTCACAGACTGAGGTTCAATCCCTGTCACTGACTGAATTTCAATCCCTGTCACTGACTGAATTTCAATCCCTCTCACTGACTGAGATGCAATTCCTGTCAATTACTGCGATTCTGTGCCTGTCAATGACTGAGATACCATTCCTATCACTGTCTTGGCGTCAATCCCGGTCACTGACTGAGGTTCAATCCCTGTAACAGACTGAAATTAAATCCCTGTCACTGTCTGAGATTCAATGCCTGTCATTGACCAAGGTTCAATCTCTGTCACTGACGGAGGTTCAATCCCTGTCACTGATTGAGGTTCAATCGCTGTCACAGACTGAGATTCAATCGCTGTCACTGACTGAGGTTCAATCCCTGTCACTGGCTGAGATTCAATCCCTGTCACTGACTGAGGTTCAATCCCTGTCACAGATTGAGATACAATACCTGTCACTGACTGAGGTTCAATCCCTGTCACTGGCTGAGATTCAATCCCTGTCACTGACTGAGGTTCAATCCCTGTCAGTTACTGAGTCTCAATACCTGTCACTGACTGAGGCTCAATCCCTGTCACTGACTGATATTCAATCCCTGTCACTGTCTGAGGGTCAATGCCAGTGACTGACTGAGATTGAATCCCTGTCATTAACTGAGATTCAATCCGTGTCACTGACTGAGGTACAATCCCTGTCACTGATTGAGATTCAATCCCAGTCACTGAATGAGATTCAATCCCTGTCACTGACTGAGATTCACTTCCTCTCACTGAATAAGATTCAATCCCTGTCACTGACTTAGGGTCAATCCCTGTCACTATTTGAGACTCAATCACTGTCACTGTCTGGGAATCAATTCCTGTCACTGATTGAGTTGCAATCCCTGTCACTGACTGAGATTCAATCCCTGTTACTGACTGAGGCTCAATCCCTGTTACTGACTGAGGCTCAATCCCTGTCACTGATTGAGGCTCAATCTCTGTCACTGACTGAGATTCAATCCCTGTCACTGACTGAGATTCAATCCCTGTCACTGACTGATGTTCAATCCCACTCACTGACTGAGATTCAATCCCTGTCACTGTCTGAGGGTCAATCACTGTCACTGACTGAGATTGAATCCCTGTCACTAACTGAGATTCAATCCCTGTCACAGACTAAGAGTGAATCCCTGTCACAGACTGAGGTTCAATCCCTGTCACTGACTGAATTTCAATCCCTGTCACTGACTGAATTTCAATCCCTCTCACTGACTGAGATTCAATCCCTGTCACTTACTGCGATTCTGTGCCTGTCAATGACTGAGATTCCATTTCTATCACTGTCTGAGCGTCAATCCCTGTCACTGTCTGAGGTTCAATCCCTGTCACTGACGGAGGTTCAATCCCTGTCACTGATTGAGATTCAATTCCTGTCACTGTCTGAGGTTCAATCCCTGTCACTGACTGAGATTGAATCCCATTTAACTAACTGAAATTCAATCCCTGTCACTGACTGAGGTTCAATCCCTGTCACTGATGGAGGTTCAATCCCTGTCACTGACTGAGATACAATCCCTGCAATTGACTGAGATTCAATCTCCGTCACTGACTGAGATACAATCCCTGTCACTCTCTGCGGGTCAATCCCAGTCACTGACTGAGATTAAAACCATGTCACTAACTGAGGCTCAATCCCTGTCACTGACTGATATTCAATCCCTGTCACTGTCTGAGGGTCAATGCCAGTCACTGACTGAGATTTAATCCCTGTCAATAACTGAGATTTAATCCGTGTCACTGACTGAGGTACAATCCCTGTCACTGATTGAGATACAATCCCAGTCACTGAATAAGATTCAATCCCTGTCACTGACTTAGGGTCAATCCCTGTCACTATTTGAGGCTCAATCCCTGTCACTGACTGGGATTCAATCCCTGTTACTGACTGAGGCTCAATCCCTGTTACTGATTGAGGCTCAATCCCTGTCACTGACTGAGATACAATCCCTGTCATTGACTGAGATTCAATCACTGTCACAGACTGAGATTGAATCCCTGTCACTGATTGAGGTTCAATCGCTGTCATTGACTGATGCTTAATGCCTGTCACTGACAGAGGTTCAATCCCTGTCACTGATTGAGATACAATTCCTGTCACGGTCTGAGGTTCAATCCCTGTCACTGACGGAGGTTCAGTCCCTGTCACTGATTGAGATTCAATTCCTGTCACTGTCTGAGGTTCAATCCCTGTCACTGACTGAGATTGAATCCCATTTAACTAACTGAAATTCAATCCCTGTCACTGACTGAGGGTCAATCCCTGTCTCTGACTGAGGTTCAATCCCTGTTACTTGCTGAGGCTCAATCCCTGTCACTGACTGAGGCTCAATCCCTGTTACTGATTGATGCTCAATCCCTGTCACTGACTGAGATACAATCCCTGTCATTGACTGAGATACAATCACTGTCACAGACTGAGATTGAATCCCTGTCACTGATTGAAGTTCAATCGCTGCCATTGACTGATGCTTAATCCCTGTCACTGACTGATGTTCAATCCCACTCACTGACTGAGATTCAATCCCTGTGACTGACTGAATTTCAATCACTCTCACTGACTGAGATTCAATCCCTGTCACTGACTGAGATTCAAACCCTGTCACTATCTGAGGGTGAATCACTGTCACTGACTGAGATTGAATCCCTGTCACTAACTGAGATTCAATCCCTGTCACAGATTAAGATTGAATCCCTGTCACAGACTGAGGTTCAATCCCTGTCACTGACTGAATTTCAATCCCTGTCACTGACTGAATTTCAATCCCTCTCACTGACTGAGATGCAATTCCTGTCAATTACTGCGATTCTGTGCCTGTCAATGACTGAGATACCATTCCTATCACTGTCTTGGCGTCAATCCCGGTCACTGACTGAGGTTCAATCCCTGTAACAGACTGAAATTAAATCCCTGTCACTGTCTGAGATTCAATGCCTGTCATTGACCAAGGTTCAAGCCCTGTCACTGACGGAGGTTCAATCCCTGTCACTGATTGAGATACAATTCCTGTCACTGTCTGAGGTTCAATCCCTGTCACTGACGGAGGTTCAATCCCTGTCACTGATTGAGATTCAATTCCTGTCACTATCTGAGGTTCAATCCCTGTCACTGACTGAGATTGAATCCCATTTAACTAACTGAAATTCAATCCCTGTCACTGACTGAGATACAATCCCTGTCACTGGCTGAGATTCAATCCCTGTCACTGACTGAGATTCAATCCCTGTCACTGTCTGCGGGTCAATCCCAGTCACTGATTGAGATTAACTCCCTGTCACTAACTGAGGCTCAATCCCTGTCACTGACTGACAATCAATCCCTGTCACTGACTGAAGTTCAATCCCTGTCACTGACGGAGGTTCAATCCCTGTCACTGATTGAGATTCAATTCCTGTCACTGTCTGAGGTTCAATCCCTGTCACTGACTGAGATTGAATCCCATTTAACTAACTGAAATTCAATCCCTGTCACTGACTGAGATACAATCCCTGTCACTGGCTGAGATTCAATCCCTGTCACTGACTGAGATTCAATCCCTGTCACTGTCTGCGGGTCAATCCCAGTCACTGATTGAGATTAACTCCCTGTCACTAACTGAGGCTCAATCCCTGTCACTGACTGAGAATCAATCCCTGTCACTGACTGAAGTTCAATCCCTGTCACTGACTGAGGTTCAATCCCTGTCACTGGCTGAGATTCAATCCCTGTTAATGACTGAGGCTCAATCCCTGATACTGACTGAGGCTCAATCCCTGTCACTGATTGAGGCTCAATCCCTGTCACTGACTGAGATTCAATCCCTGTCACTGACTGAGGTTCAATCCCTGTCACTGACTGAGATTCAATCCCTGTCACTGACTGAGGTTCAATCCCTGTCACTGGCTGAGATTCAATCCCTGTCACTGACTGAGGTTCAATCCCTGTCACTGACGGAGGTTCAATCCCTGTCACTGAATGAGGGTCAATCCCTGTCACTGACTGAGGTTCAATCGCTGTCACAGACTGAGATTCAATCCTTGTCACTGACTGAGGTTCAATCCCTGTCACTGACTGAGATTCACTTCCTCTCACTGAATAAGATTCAATCCCTGTCACTGACTTAGGGTCAATCCCTGTCACTATTTGAGACTCAATCCCTGTCACTGTCTGGGAATCAATTCCTGTCACTGATTGAGTTGCAATCCCTGTCACTGACTGAGATTCAATCCCTGTTACTGACTGAGGCTCAATCCCTGTCACTGATTGAGATTCAATCCCAGTCACTGAATGAGATTCAATCCCTGTCACTGACTGAGATTCACTTCCTCTCACTGAATAAGATTCAATCCCTGTCACTGACTTTGGGTCAATCCCTGTCACTATTTGAGACTCAATCCCTGTCACTGTCTGGGAATCAATTCCTGTCACTGATTGAGTTGCAATCCCTGTCACTGACTGAGATTCAATCCCTGTTACTGACTGAGGCTCAATCCCTGTTACTGACTGAGGCTCAATCCCTGTCACTGATTGAGGCTCAATCCCTGTCACTGACTGAGATTCAATCCCTGTCACTGACTGAGATACAATCCCTGTCACTGACTGATGTTCAATCCCACTCACTGACTAAGATTCAATCCCTGTCACTGTCTGAGGGTCAATCACTGTCACTGACTGAGATTGAATCCCTGTCACTAACTGAGATTCAATCCCTGTCACAGACTAAGAGTGAATCCCTGTCACAGACTGAGGTTCAATCCCTGTCACTGACTGAATTTCAATCCCTGTCACTGACTGAATTTCAATCCCTCTCACTGACTGAGATTCAATCCCTGTCACTTACTGCGATTCTGTGCCTGTCAATGACTGAGATTCCATTTCTATCACTGTCTGAGCGTCAATCCCTGTCACTGACTGAGGTTCAATCGCTGTCACACACTGAAATTCAATCCCTGTCACTGTCTGAGATTCAATGCCTGTCATTGACTAAGGTTCAATCCCTGTCACTGACAGAGGTTCAATCCCAGTCACTGATTGAGATACAATTCCTGTCACTGTCTGAGGTTCAATCCCTGTCACTGACGGAGGTTCAATCCCTGTCACTGATTGAGATTCAATTCCTGTCACTGTCTGAGGTTCAATCCCTGTCACTGACTGAGATTGAATCCCATTTAACTAACTGAAATTCAATCCCTGTCACTGACTGAGGTTCAATCCCTGTCACTGATGGAGGTTCAATCCCTGTCACTGACTGAGATACAATCCCTGCAATTGACTGAGATTCAATCCCTGTCACTGACTGAGATACAATCCCTGTCACTGTCTGCGGGTCAATCCCAGTCACTGACTGAGATTAAAACCATGTCACTAACTGAGGCTCAATCCCTGTCACTGACTGATATTCAATCCCTGTCACTGTCTGAGGGTCAATGCCAGTCACTGACTGAGATTTAATCCCTGTCAATAACTGAGATTTAATCCGTGTCACTGACTGAGGTACAATCCCTGTCACTGATTGAGATACAATCCCAGTCACTGAATAAGATTCAATCCCTGTCACTGACTTAGGTCAATCCCTGTCACTATTTGAGGCTCAATCCCTGTCACTGACTGGGATTCAATCCCTGTTACTGACTGAGGCTCAATCCCTGTTACTGATTGAGGCTCAATCCCTGTCACTGACTGAGATACAATCCCTGTCATTGACTGAGATTCAATCACTGTCACAGACTGAGATTGAATCCCTGTCACTGATTGAGGTTCAATCGCTGTCATTGACTGATGCTTAATCCCTGTCACTGACTGATGTTCAATCCCACTCACTGACTGAGATTCAATCCCTGTCACTGACTGAATTTCAATCACTCTCACTGACTGAGATTCAATCCCTGTCACTGACTGAGATTCAAACCCTGTCACTATCTGAGGGTGAATCACTGTCACTGACTGAGATTGAATCCCTGTCACTAACTGAGATTCAATCCCTGTCACAGATTAAGATTGAATCCCTGTCACAGACTGAGGTTCAATCCCTGTCACTGACTGAATTTCAATCCCTGTCACTGACTGAATTTCAATCCCTCTCACTGACTGAGATGCAATTCCTGTCAATTACTGCGATTCTGTGCCTGTCAATGACTGAGATACCATTCCTATCACTGTCTTGGCGTCAATCCCGGTCACTGACTGAGGTTCAATCCCTGTAACAGACTGAAATTAAATCCCTGTCACTGTCTGAGATTCAATGCCTGTCATTGACCAAGGTTCAATCTCTGTCACTGACGGAGGTTCAATCCCTGTCACTGATTGAGATACAATTCCTGTCACTGTCTGAGGTTCAATCCCTGTCACTGACGGAGGTTCAATCCCTGTCACTGATTGAGATTCAATTCCTGTCACTGTCTGAGGTTCAATCCCTGTCACTGACAGAGATTGAATCCCATTTAACTAACTGAAATTCAATCCCTGTCACTGACTGAGATACAATCCCTGTCACTGGCTGAGATTCAATCCCTGTCACTGACTGAGATTCAATCCCTGTCATTGTCTGCGGGTCAATCCCAGTCACTGATTGAGAATAACTCCCTGTCACTAACTGAGGCTCAATCCCTGTCACTGACTGAGAATCAATCCCTGTCACTGACTGAAGTTCAATCCCTGTCACTGACGGAGGTTCAATCCCTGTCACTGATTGAGATTCAATTCCTGTCACTGTCTGAAATTCAATCCCTGTCACTGACTGAGATACAATCCCTGTCACTGGCTGAGATTCAATCCCTGTCACTGACTGAGATTCAATCCCTGTCACTGTCTGCGGGTCAATCCCAGTCACTGATTGAGATTAACTCCCTGTCACTAACTGAGGCTCAATCCCTGTCACTGACTGAGAATCAATCCCTGTCACTGACTGAAGTTCAATCCCTGTCACTGACTGAGGTTCAATCCCTGTCACTGGCTGAGATTCAATCCCTGTTACTGACTGAGGCTCAATCCCTGTTACTGACTGAGGCTCAATCCCTGTCACTGATTGAGGCTCAATCCCTGTCACTGACTGAGATTCAATCCCTGTCACTAACTGAGATTCAATCCCTGTCACTGACTGAGATTCAATCCCTGTCACTGACTGAGGTTCAATCCCTGTCACTGGCTGAGATTCAATCCCTGTCACTGTCTGAGGTTCAATCCCTGTCACTGACGGAGGTTCAATCCCTGTCACTGAATGAGGGTCAATCCCTGTCACTGACTGAGGTTCAATCGCTGTCACAGACTGAGATTCAATCCTTGTCACTGACTGAGGTTCAATCCCTGTCACTGGCTGAGATTCAATCCCTGTCACTGACTGAGGTTCAATCCCTGTCACTAACTGAGATTCAATCCCTGTCACTGACTGAGGTTCAATCCCTGTCACTGACTGAGGCTCAATCCCTGTCACTGTCTAAGGGTCAATGCCAGTGACTGACTGAGATTGAATCCCTGTCACTGACTGAGATTCAATCCCTGTTACTGACTGAGGTACAATCCCTGTCACTGATTGAGATTCAATCCCAGTCACTGAATGAGATTCAATCCCTGTCACTGACTGAGATTCAATCCTTGTCATTGTCTGCGGGTCAATCCCAGTCACTGATTGAGAATAACTCCCTGTCACTAACTGAGGCTCAATCCCTGTCACTGACTGAGAATCAATCCCTGTCACTGACTGAAGTTCAATCCCTGTCACTGACGGAGGTTCAATCCCTGTCACTGATTGAGATTCAATTCCTGTCACTGTCTGAGGTTCAATCCCTGTCACTGACTGAGATTGAATCCCATTTAACTAACTGAAATTCAATCCCTGTCACTGACTGAGATACAATCCCTGTCACTGGCTGAGATTCAATCCCTGTCACTGACTGAGATTCAATCCCTGTCACTGTCTGCGGGTCAATCCCAGTCACTGATTGAGATTAACTCCCTGTCACTAACTGAGGCTCAATCCCTGTCACTGACTGAGAATCAATCCCTGTCACTGACTGAAGTTCAATCCCTGTCACTGACTGAGGTTCAATCCCTGTCACTGGCTGAGATTCAATCCCTGTTACTGACTGAGGCTCAATCCCTGTTACTGACTGAGGCTCAATCCCTGTCACTGATTGAGGCTCAATCCCTGTCACTGACTGAGATTCAATCCCTGTCACTAACTGAGATTCAATCCCTGTCACTGACTGAGATTCAATCCCTGTCACTGACTGAGGTTCAATCCCTGTCACTGACAGAGGTTCAATCCCAGTCACTGATTGAGATACAATTCCTGTCACTGTCTGAGGTTCAATCCCTGTCACTGACGGAGGTTCAATCCCTGTCACTGATTGAGATTCAATTCCTGTCACTGTCTGAGGTTCAATCCCTGTCACTGACTGAGATTGAATCCCATTTAACTAACTGAAATTCAATCCCTGTCACTGACTGAGGTTCAATCCCTGTCACTGATGGAGGTTCAATCCCTGTCACTGACTGAGATACAATCCCTGCAATTGACTGAGATTCAATCCCTGTCACTGACTGAGATACAATCCCTGTCACTGTCTGCGGGTCAATCCCAGTCACTGACTGAGATTAAAACCATGTCACTAACTGAGGCTCAATCCCTGTCACTGACTGATATTCAATCCCTGTCACTGTCTGAGGGTCAATGCCAGTCACTGACTGAGATTTAATCCCTGTCAATAACTGAGATTTAATCCGTGTCACTGACTGAGGTACAATCCCTGTCACTGATTGAGATACAATCCCAGTCACTGAATAAGATTCAATCCCTGTCACTGACTTAGGTCAATCCCTGTCACTATTTGAGGCTCAATCCCTGTCACTGACTGGGATTCAATCCCTGTTACTGACTGAGGCTCAATCCCTGTTACTGATTGAGGCTCAATCCCTGTCACTGACTGAGATACAATCCCTGTCATTGACTGAGATTCAATCACTGTCACAGACTGAGATTGAATCCCTGTCACTGATTGAGGTTCAATCGCTGTCATTGACTGATGCTTAATCCCTGTCACTGACTGATGTTCAATCCCACTCACTGACTGAGATTCAATCCCTGTCACTGACTGAATTTCAATCACTCTCACTGACTGAGATTCAATCCCTGTCACTGACTGAGATTCAAACCCTGTCACTATCTGAGGGTGAATCACTGTCACTGACTGAGATTGAATCCCTGTCACTAACTGAGATTCAATCCCTGTCACAGATTAAGATTGAATCCCTGTCACAGACTGAGGTTCAATCCCTGTCACTGACTGAATTTCAATCCCTGTCACTGACTGAATTTCAATCCCTCTCACTGACTGAGATGCAATTCCTGTCAATTACTGCGATTCTGTGCCTGTCAATGACTGAGATACCATTCCTATCACTGTCTTGGCGTCAATCCCGGTCACTGACTGAGGTTCAATCCCTGTAACAGACTGAAATTAAATCCCTGTCACTGTCTGAGATTCAATGCCTGTCATTGACCAAGGTTCAATCTCTGTCACTGACGGAGGTTCAATCCCTGTCACTGATTGAGATACAATTCCTGTCACTGTCTGAGGTTCAATCCCTGTCACTGACGGAGGTTCAATCCCTGTCACTGATTGAGATTCAATTCCTGTCACTGTCTGAGGTTCAATCCCTGTCACTGACAGAGATTGAATCCCATTTAACTAACTGAAATTCAATCCCTGTCACTGACTGAGATACAATCCCTGTCACTGGCTGAGATTCAATCCCTGTCACTGACTGAGATTCAATCCCTGTCATTGTCTGCGGGTCAATCCCAGTCACTGATTGAGAATAACTCCCTGTCACTAACTGAGGCTCAATCCCTGTCACTGACTGAGAATCAATCCCTGTCACTGACTGAAGTTCAATCCCTGTCACTGACGGAGGTTCAATCCCTGTCACTGATTGAGATTCAATTCCTGTCACTGTCTGAGGTTCAATCCCTGTCACTGATTGAGATTCAATTCCTGTCACTGTCTGAAATTCAATCCCTGTCACTGACTGAGATACAATCCCTGTCACTGGCTGAGATTCAATCCCTGTCACTGACTGAGATTCAATCCCTGTCACTGTCTGCGGGTCAATCCCAGTCACTGATTGAGATTAACTCCCTGTCACTAACTGAGGCTCAATCCCTGTCACTGACTGAGAATCAATCCCTGTCACTGACTGAAGTTCAATCCCTGTCACTGACTGAGGTTCAATCCCTGTCACTGGCTGAGATTCAATCCCTGTTACTGACTGAGGCTCAATCCCTGTTACTGACTGAGGCTCAATCCCTGTCACTGATTGAGGCTCAATCCCTGTCACTGACTGAGATTCAATCCCTGTCACTAACTGAGATTCAATCCCTGTCACTGACTGAGATTCAATCCCTGTCACTGACTGAGGTTCAATCCCTGTCACTGGCTGAGATTCAATCCCTGTCACTGTCTGAGGTTCAATCCCTGTCACTGACGGAGGTTCAATCCCTGTCACTGAATGAGGGTCAATCCCTGTCACTGACTGAGGTTCAATCGCTGTCACAGACTGAGATTCAATCCTTGTCACTGACTGAGGTTCAATCCCTGTCACTGGCTGAGATTCAATCCCTGTCACTGACTGAGGTTCAATCCCTGTCACTAATTGAGATTCAATCCCTGTCACTGACTGAGGTTCAATCCCTGTCACTGACTGAGGCTCAATCCCTGTCACTGTCTAAGGGTCAATGCCAGTGACTGACTGAGATTGAATCCCTGTCACTGACTGAGATTCAATCCCTGTTACTGACTGAGGTACAATCCCTGTCACTGATTGAGATTCAATCCCAGTCACTGAATGAGATTCAATCCCTGTCACTGACTGAGATTCAATCCTTGTCATTGTCTGCGGGTCAATCCCAGTCACTGATTGAGAATAACTCCCTGTCACTAACTGAGGCTCAATCCCTGTCACTGACTGAAGTTCAATCCCTGTCACTGACGGAGGTTCAATCCCTGTCACTGATTGAGATTCAATTCCTGTCACTGTCTGAGGTTCAATCCCTGTCACTGACTGAGATTGAATCCCATTTAACTAACTGAAATTCAATCCCTGTCACTGACTGAGATACAATCCCTGTCACTGGCTGAGATTCAATCCCTGTCACTGACTGAGATTCAATCCCTGTCACTGTCTGCGGGTCAATCCCAGTCACTGATTGAGATTAACTCCCTGTCACTAACTGAGGCTCAATCCCTGTCACTGACTGAGAATCAATCCCTGTCACTGACTGAAGTTCAATCCCTGTCACTGACTGAGGTTCAATCCCTGTCACTGGCTGAGATTCAATCCCTGTTACTGACTGAGGCTCAATCCCTGTTACTGACTGAGGCTCAATCCCTGTCACTGATTGAGGCTCAATCCCTGTCACTGACTGAGATTCAATCCCTGTCACTAACTGAGATTCAATCCCTGTCACTGACTGAGATTCAATCCCTGTCACTGACTGAGGTTCAATCCCTGTCACTGACTGAGAATCAATCCCTGTCACTGACTGAAGTTCAATCCCTGTCACTGACTGAGGTTCAATCCCTGTCACTGGCTGAGATTCAATCCCTGTTACTGACTGAGGCTCAATCCCTGTTACTGACTGAGGCTCAATCCCTGTCACTGATTGAGGCTCAATCCCTGTCACTGACTGAGATTCAATCCCTGTCACTAACTGAGATTCAATCCCTGTCACTGACTTAGTGTCAATCCCTGTCACGATTTGAGACTAAATCCCTGTCACTGACTGGGAAACAATTCCTGTCTCTGATTGAGTTGCAATCCCTGTCACTGACTGAGATTCAATCCCTGTTACTGACTGAAGCTCAATCCCTGTTCCTGACTGAGGCTCAATCCCTGTCACTGATTGAGGCTCAATCCCTGTCACTGACTGAGATACAATCCCTGTCACTGACTGATGTTCAATCCCACTCACTGACTGAGATTCAATCCCTGTCACTGACTGATGTTCAATCCCACTCACTGACTGAGATTCAATTCCTGTCACTGTCTGAGGTTCAATCCCTGTCACTGACAGAGATTGAATCCCATTTAACTAACTGAAATTCAATCCCTGTCACTGACTGAGATACAATCCCTGTCACTGGCTGAGATTCAATCCCTGTCACTGACTGAGATTCAATCCCTGTCATTGTCTGCGGGTCAATCCCAGTCACTGATTGAGAATAACTCCCTGTCACTAACTGAGGCTCAATCCCTGTCACTGACTGAGAATCAATCCCTGTCACTGACTGAAGTTCAATCCCTGTCACTGACGGAGGTTCAATCCCTGTCACTGATTGAGATTCAATTCCTGTCACTGTCTGAAATTCAATCCCTGTCACTGACTGAGATACAATCCCTGTCACTGGCTGAGATTCAATCCCTGTCACTGACTGAGATTCAATCCCTGTCACTGTCTGCGGGTCAATCCCAGTCACTGATTGAGATTAACTCCCTGTCACTAACTGAGGCTCAATCCCTGTCACTGACTGAGAATCAATCCCTGTCACTGACTGAAGTTCAATCCCTGTCACTGACTGAGGTTCAATCCCTGTCACTGGCTGAGATTCAATCCCTGTTACTGACTGAGGCTCAATCCCTGTTACTGACTGAGGCTCAATCCCTGTCACTGATTGAGGCTCAATCCCTGTCACTGACTGAGATTCAATCCCTGTCACTAACTGAGATTCAATCCCTGTCACTGACTGAGATTCAATCCCTGTCACTGACTGAGGTTCAATCCCTGTCACTGGCTGAGATTCAATCCCTGTCACTGTCTGAGGTTCAATCCCTGTCACTGACGGAGGTTCAATCCCTGTCACTGAATGAGGGTCAATCCCTGTCACTGACTGAGGTTCAATCGCTGTCACAGACTGAGATTCAATCCTTGTCACTGACTGAGGTTCAATCCCTGTCACTGGCTGAGATTCAATCCCTGTCACTGACTGAGGTTCAATCCCTGTCACTAACTGAGATTCAATCCCTGTCACTGACTGAGGTTCAATCCCTGTCACTGACTGAGGCTCAATCCCTGTCACTGTCTAAGGGTCAATGCCAGTGACTGACTGAGATTGAATCCCTGTCACTGACTGAGATTCAATCCCTGTTACTGACTGAGGTACAATCCCTGTCACTGATTGAGATTCAATCCCAGTCACTGAATGAGATTCAATCCCTGTCACTGACTGAGATTCAATCCTTGTCATTGTCTGCGGGTCAATCCCAGTCACTGATTGAGAATAACTCCCTGTCACTAACTGAGGCTCAATCCCTGTCACTGACTGAGAATCAATCCCTGTCACTGACTGAAGTTCAATCCCTGTCACTGACGGAGGTTCAATCCCTGTCACTGATTGAGATTCAATTCCTGTCACTGTCTGAGGTTCAATCCCTGTCACTGACTGAGATTGAATCCCATTTAACTAACTGAAATTCAATCCCTGTCACTGACTGAGATACAATCCCTGTCACTGGCTGAGATTCAATCCCTGTCACTGACTGAGATTCAATCCCTGTCACTGTCTGCGGGTCAATCCCAGTCACTGATTGAGATTAACTCCCTGTCACTAACTGAGGCTCAATCCCTGTCACTGACTGAGAATCAATCCCTGTCACTGACTGAAGTTCAATCCCTGTCACTGACTGAGGTTCAATCCCTGTCACTGGCTGAGATTCAATCCCTGTTACTGACTGAGGCTCAATCCCTGTTACTGACTGAGGCTCAATCCCTGTCACTGATTGAGGCTCAATCCCTGTCACTGACTGAGATTCAATCCCTGTCACTAACTGAGATTCAATCCCTGTCACTGACTGAGATTCAATCCCTGTCACTGACTGAGGTTCAATCCCTGTCACTGACAGAGGTTCAATCCCAGTCACTGATTGAGATACAATTCCTGTCACTGTCTGAGGTTCAATCCCTGTCACTGACGGAGGTTCAATCCCTGTCACTGATTGAGATTCAATTCCTGTCACTGTCTGAGGTTCAATCCCTGTCACTGACTGAGATTGAATCCCATTTAACTAACTGAAATTCAATCCCTGTCACTGACTGAGGTTCAATCCCTGTCACTGATGGAGGTTCAATCCCTGTCACTGACTGAGATACAATCCCTGCAATTGACTGAGATTCAATCCCTGTCACTGACTGAGATACAATCCCTGTCACTGTCTGCGGGTCAATCCCAGTCACTGACTGAGATTAAAACCATGTCACTAACTGAGGCTCAATCCCTGTCACTGACTGATATTCAATCCCTGTCACTGTCTGAGGGTCAATGCCAGTCACTGACTGAGATTTAATCCCTGTCAATAACTGAGATTTAATCCGTGTCACTGACTGAGGTACAATCCCTGTCACTGATTGAGATACAATCCCAGTCACTGAATAAGATTCAATCCCTGTCACTGACTTAGGTCAATCCCTGTCACTATTTGAGGCTCAATCCCTGTCACTGACTGGGATTCAATCCCTGTTACTGACTGAGGCTCAATCCCTGTTACTGATTGAGGCTCAATCCCTGTCACTGACTGAGATACAATCCCTGTCATTGACTGAGATTCAATCACTGTCACAGACTGAGATTGAATCCCTGTCACTGATTGAGGTTCAATCGCTGTCATTGACTGATGCTTAATCCCTGTCACTGACTGATGTTCAATCCCACTCACTGACTGAGATTCAATCCCTGTCACTGACTGAATTTCAATCACTCTCACTGACTGAGATTCAATCCCTGTCACTGACTGAGATTCAAACCCTGTCACTATCTGAGGGTGAATCACTGTCACTGACTGAGATTGAATCCCTGTCACTAACTGAGATTCAATCCCTGTCACAGATTAAGATTGAATCCCTGTCACAGACTGAGGTTCAATCCCTGTCACTGACTGAATTTCAATCCCTGTCACTGACTGAATTTCAATCCCTCTCACTGACTGAGATGCAATTCCTGTCAATTACTGCGATTCTGTGCCTGTCAATGACTGAGATACCATTCCTATCACTGTCTTGGCGTCAATCCCGGTCACTGACTGAGGTTCAATCCCTGTAACAGACTGAAATTAAATCCCTGTCACTGTCTGAGATTCAATGCCTGTCATTGACCAAGGTTCAATCTCTGTCACTGACGGAGGTTCAATCCCTGTCACTGATTGAGATACAATTCCTGTCACTGTCTGAGGTTCAATCCCTGTCACTGACGGAGGTTCAATCCCTGTCACTGATTGAGATTCAATTCCTGTCACTGTCTGAGGTTCAATCCCTGTCACTGACAGAGATTGAATCCCATTTAACTAACTGAAATTCAATCCCTGTCACTGACTGAGATACAATCCCTGTCACTGGCTGAGATTCAATCCCTGTCACTGACTGAGATTCAATCCCTGTCATTGTCTGCGGGTCAATCCCAGTCACTGATTGAGAATAACTCCCTGTCACTAACTGAGGCTCAATCCCTGTCACTGACTGAGAATCAATCCCTGTCACTGACTGAAGTTCAATCCCTGTCACTGACGGAGGTTCAATCCCTGTCACTGATTGAGATTCAATTCCTGTCACTGTCTGAGGTTCAATCCCTGTCACTGATTGAGATTCAATTCCTGTCACTGTCTGAAATTCAATCCCTGTCACTGACTGAGATACAATCCCTGTCACTGGCTGAGATTCAATCCCTGTCACTGACTGAGATTCAATCCCTGTCACTGTCTGCGGGTCAATCCCAGTCACTGATTGAGATTAACTCCCTGTCACTAACTGAGGCTCAATCCCTGTCACTGACTGAGAATCAATCCCTGTCACTGACTGAAGTTCAATCCCTGTCACTGACTGAGGTTCAATCCCTGTCACTGGCTGAGATTCAATCCCTGTTACTGACTGAGGCTCAATCCCTGTTACTGACTGAGGCTCAATCCCTGTCACTGATTGAGGCTCAATCCCTGTCACTGACTGAGATTCAATCCCTGTCACTAACTGAGATTCAATCCCTGTCACTGACTGAGATTCAATCCCTGTCACTGACTGAGGTTCAATCCCTGTCACTGGCTGAGATTCAATCCCTGTCACTGTCTGAGGTTCAATCCCTGTCACTGACGGAGGTTCAATCCCTGTCACTGAATGAGGGTCAATCCCTGTCACTGACTGAGGTTCAATCGCTGTCACAGACTGAGATTCAATCCTTGTCACTGACTGAGGTTCAATCCCTGTCACTGGCTGAGATTCAATCCCTGTCACTGACTGAGGTTCAATCCCTGTCACTAACTGAGATTCAATCCCTGTCACTGACTGAGGTTCAATCCCTGTCACTGACTGAGGCTCAATCCCTGTCACTGTCTAAGGGTCAATGCCAGTGACTGACTGAGATTGAATCCCTGTCACTGACTGAGATTCAATCCCTGTTACTGACTGAGGTACAATCCCTGTCACTGATTGAGATTCAATCCCAGTCACTGAATGAGATTCAATCCCTGTCACTGACTGAGATTCAATCCTTGTCATTGTCTGCGGGTCAATCCCAGTCACTGATTGAGAATAACTCCCTGTCACTAACTGAGGCTCAATCCCTGTCACTGACTGAAGTTCAATCCCTGTCACTGACGGAGGTTCAATCCCTGTCACTGATTGAGATTCAATTCCTGTCACTGTCTGAGGTTCAATCCCTGTCACTGACTGAGATTGAATCCCATTTAACTAACTGAAATTCAATCCCTGTCACTGACTGAGATACAATCCCTGTCACTGGCTGAGATTCAATCCCTGTCACTGACTGAGATTCAATCCCTGTCACTGTCTGCGGGTCAATCCCAGTCACTGATTGAGATTAACTCCCTGTCACTAACTGAGGCTCAATCCCTGTCACTGACTGAGAATCAATCCCTGTCACTGACTGAAGTTCAATCCCTGTCACTGACTGAGGTTCAATCCCTGTCACTGGCTGAGATTCAATCCCTGTTACTGACTGAGGCTCAATCCCTGTTACTGACTGAGGCTCAATCCCTGTCACTGATTGAGGCTCAATCCCTGTCACTGACTGAGATTCAATCCCTGTCACTAACTGAGATTCAATCCCTGTCACTGACTGAGATTCAATCCCTGTCACTGACTGAGGTTCAATCCCTGTCACTGACTGAGAATCAATCCCTGTCACTGACTGAAGTTCAATCCCTGTCACTGACTGAGGTTCAATCCCTGTCACTGGCTGAGATTCAATCCCTGTTACTGACTGAGGCTCAATCCCTGTTACTGACTGAGGCTCAATCCCTGTCACTGATTGAGGCTCAATCCCTGTCACTGACTGAGATTCAATCCCTGTCACTAACTGAGATTCAATCCCTGTCACTGACTTAGTGTCAATCCCTGTCACGATTTGAGACTAAATCCCTGTCACTGACTGGGAAACAATTCCTGTCTCTGATTGAGTTGCAATCCCTGTCACTGACTGAGATTCAATCCCTGTTACTGACTGAAGCTCAATCCCTGTTCCTGACTGAGGCTCAATCCCTGTCACTGATTGAGGCTCAATCCCTGTCACTGACTGAGATACAATCCCTGTCACTGACTGATGTTCAATCCCACTCACTGACTGAGATTCAATCCCTGTCACTGACTGATGTTCAATCCCACTCACTGACTGAGATTCAATCCCTGTCACTGTCTGAGGCTCAATCCCTGTCGCTGACTGAGGCTCAAACCCTGTCACTGAATGAGATTCATTCGCTGTCACTGTCTGAGGGTCAATGCCAGTCACTGACTAAGATTGAATCCCTGTCACTAACTGAGATTCAATCCCTGTCACTGACTGAGATTCAATCCCTGTCACTGTCTGAGGGTCAATCCCTGTCACTGTCTGAGTGTCAATCCCTGTCACTGACTGAGATTCAATCCCTGTCACTGACTGAGGTTCAATCCCTGTCACTGGCTGAGATTCAATTCCTGTCACTGACTGAGGTTCAATCCCTGTCACTGACGGAGGTTCAATCCCTGTCACTGACTGAGGGTCAATCTCTGTCACTGACTGAGGTTCAATCGCTGTCACAGACTGAGATTCAATCTCTGTCACTGACTGAGGTTCAATCCCTGTCACTGGCTGAGATTCAATCCCTGTCACTGACTGAGGTTCAATCCCTGTCACAGACTGAGATTCAATCCCTGTCACTGACTGAGGTTCAATCCCTGTCACTGGCTGAGATTCAATCCCTGTCACTGACTGAGGTTCAATCCCTGTCAGTTACTGAGTCTCAATACCTGTCACTGACTGAGGCTCAATCCCTGTCACTGACTGATATTCAATCCCTGTCACTGTCTGAGGGTCAATGCCAGTGGCTGACTGAGATTGAATCCCTGTCAATAACTGAGATTCAATCCGTGTCACTGACTGAGGTACAATCCCTGTCACTGATTGAGATTCAATCCCAGTCACTGAATGAGATTCAATCCCTGTCACTGACTGAGATTCACTTCCTCTCACTGAATAAGATTCAATCCCTGTCACTGACTTCGGGTCAATCCCTGTCACTGTTTGAGACTCAATCCCTGTCACTGTCTGGGAATCAATTCCTGTCACTGATTGAGTTGCAATCCCTGTCACTGACTGAGATTCAATCCCTGTTACTGACTGAGGCTCAATCCCTGTTACTGACTGAGGCTCAATCCCTGTCACTGATTGAGGCTCAATCCCTGTCACTGACTGAGATTCAATCCCTGTCTCTGACTGAGATTCAATCCCTGTCACTGACTGATGTTCAATCCCACTCATTGACTGAGATTCAATCCCTGTCACTGTCTGAGGGTCAATCACTGTCACTGACTGAGATTGAATCCCTGTCACTAACTGAGATTCAATCCCTGTCACAGACTAAGATTGAATCCCTGTCACAGACTGAGGATCAATCCCTGTCACTGACTGAATTTCAATCCCTGTCACTGACTGAATTTCAATCCCTCTCACTGACTGAGATTCAATCCCTGTCACTTACTGCGATTCTGTGCCTGTCAATGACTGAGATTCCATTTCTATCACTGTCTGAGCGTCAATCCCTGTCACTGACTGAGGTTCAATCGCTGTCACACACTGAAATTCAATCCCTGTCACTGTCTGAGATTCAATGCCTGTCATTGACTAAGGTTCAATCCCTGTCACTGACAGAGGTTCAATCCCTGTCACTGATTGAGATACAATTCCTGTCACTGACAGAGGTTCAATCCCTGTCACTGACGGAGGTTCAATCCCTGTCACTGATTGAGATTCAATTCCTGTCACTGTCTGAGGTTCAATCCCTGTCACTGACTGAGATTGAATCCCATTTAACTAACTGAAATTCAATCCCTGTCACTGACTGAGGTTCAATCCCCGTCACCGATGGAGGTTCAATCCCTGTCACTGACTGAGATACAATCCCTGCAATTGACTGAGATTCAATCTCCGTCACTGACTGAGATACAATCCCTGTCACTCTCTGCGGGTCAATCCCAGTCACTGACTGAGATTAAAACCATGTCACTAACTGAGGCTCAATCCCTGTCACTGACTGATATTCAATCCCTGTCACTGTCTGAGGGTCAATGCCAGTCACTGACTGAGATTTAATCCCTGTCAATAACTGAGATTTAATCCGTGTCACTGACTGAGGTACAATCCCTGTCACTGATTGAGATACAATCCCAGTCACTGAATAAGATTCAATCCCTGCCACTGATTTAGGGTCAATCCCTATCACTATTTGAGGCTCAATCCCTGTCACTGACTGGGATTCAATCCCTGTTACTGACTGAGGCTCAATCCCTGTTACTGATTGAGGCTCAATCCCTGTCACTGACTGAGATACAATCCCTGTCATTGACTGAGATTCAATCACTGTCACAGACTGAGATTGAATCCCTGTCACTGATTGAGGTTCAATCGCTGTCATTGACTGATGCTTAATCCATGTCACTGACTGATGTTCAATCCCACTCACTGACTGAGATTCAATCCCTGTCACTGACTGAATTTCAATCAATCTCACTGACTGAGATTCAATCCCTGTCACTGACTGAGATTCAAACCCTGTCACTATCTGAGGGTGAATCACTGTCACTGACTGAGATTGAATCCCTGTCACTAACTGAGATTCAATCCCTGTCACAGATTAAGATTGAATCCCTGTCACAGACTGAGGTTCAATGCCTGTCACTGACTGAATTTCAATCCCTGTCACTGACTGAATTTCAATCCCTCTCACTGACTGAGAAGCAATTCCTGTCAATTACTGCGATTCCGTGCCTGTCAATGACTGAGATACCATTCCTATCACTGTCTTGGCGTCAATCCCGGTCACTGACTGAGGTTCAATCCCTGTAACAGACTGAAATTAAATCCCTGTCACTGTCTGAGATTCAATGCCTGTCATTGACCAAGGTTCAATCCCTGTCATTGACGGAGGTTCAATCCCTGTCACTGATTGAGATACAATTCCTGTCACTGTCTGAGGTTCAATCCCTGTCAGTTACTGAGTCTCAATACCTGTCACAGACTGAGGCTCAATCCCTGTCACTGACTGATATTCAATCCCTGTCACTGTCTGAGGGTCAATGCCAGTGACTGACTGAGATTGAATCCCTGTCAATAACTGAGATTCAATCCGTGTCACTGACTGAGGTACAATCCCTGTCACTGATTGAGTGTCAATCCCTGTCACTGACTGAGGTTCAATCCCTGTCACTGGCTGAGATTCAATCCCTGTCACTAACTGAGATTCAATCCCTGTCACTGACTGAGATTCAATCCCTGTCACTGACTGAGGTTCAATCCCTGTCACTGACTGAGAATCAATCCCTGTCACTGACTGAAGTTCAATCCCTGTCACTGACTGAGGTTCAATCCCTGTCACTGGCTGAGATTCAATCCCTGTTACTGACTGAGGCTCAATCCCTGTTACTGACTGAGGCTCAATCCCTGTCACTGATTGAGGCTCAATCCCTGTCACTGACTGAGATTCAATCCCTGTCACTAACTGAGATTCAATCCCTGTCACTGACTTAGTGTCAATCCCTGTCACGATTTGAGACTAAATCCCTGTCACTGACTGGGAAACAATTCCTGTCTCTGATTGAGTTGCAATCCCTGTCACTGACTGAGATTCAATCCCTGTTACTGACTGAAGCTCAATCCCTGTTCCTGACTGAGGCTCAATCCCTGTCACTGATTGAGGCTCAATCCCTGTCACTGACTGAGATACAATCCCTGTCACTGACTGATGTTCAATCCCACTCACTGACTGAGATTCAATCCCTGTCACTGACTGATGTTCAATCCCACTCACTGACTGAGATTCAATCCCTGTCACTGTCTGAGGCTCAATCCCTGTCGCTGACTGAGGCTCAAACCCTGTCACTGAATGAGATTCATTCGCTGTCACTGTCTGAGGGTCAATGCCAGTCACTGACTAAGATTGAATCCCTGTCACTAACTGAGATTCAATCCCTGTCACTGACTGAGATTCAATCCCTGTCACTGTCTGAGGGTCAATCCCTGTCACTGTCTGAGTGTCAATCCCTGTCACTGACTGAGATTCAATCCCTGTCACTGACTGAGGTTCAATCCCTGTCACTGGCTGAGATTCAATTCCTGTCACTGACTGAGGTTCAATCCCTGTCACTGACGGAGGTTCAATCCCTGTCACTGACTGAGGGTCAATCTCTGTCACTGACTGAGGTTCAATCGCTGTCACAGACTGAGATTCAATCTCTGTCACTGACTGAGGTTCAATCCCTGTCACTGGCTGAGATTCAATCCCTGTCACTGACTGAGGTTCAATCCCTGTCACAGACTGAGATTCAATCCCTGTCACTGACTGAGGTTCAATCCCTGTCACTGGCTGAGATTCAATCCCTGTCACTGACTGAGGTTCAATCCCTGTCAGTTACTGAGTCTCAATACCTGTCACTGACTGAGGCTCAATCCCTGTCACTGACTGATATTCAATCCCTGTCACTGTCTGAGGGTCAATGCCAGTGGCTGACTGAGATTGAATCCCTGTCAATAACTGAGATTCAATCCGTGTCACTGACTGAGGTACAATCCCTGTCACTGATTGAGATTCAATCCCAGTCACTGAATGAGATTCAATCCCTGTCACTGACTGAGATTCACTTCCTCTCACTGAATAAGATTCAATCCCTGTCACTGACTTCGGGTCAATCCCTGTCACTGTTTGAGACTCAATCCCTGTCACTGTCTGGGAATCAATTCCTGTCACTGATTGAGTTGCAATCCCTGTCACTGACTGAGATTCAATCCCTGTTACTGACTGAGGCTCAATCCCTGTTACTGACTGAGGCTCAATCCCTGTCACTGATTGAGGCTCAATCCCTGTCACTGACTGAGATTCAATCCCTGTCTCTGACTGAGATTCAATCCCTGTCACTGACTGATGTTCAATCCCACTCATTGACTGAGATTCAATCCCTGTCACTGTCTGAGGGTCAATCACTGTCACTGACTGAGATTGAATCCCTGTCACTAACTGAGATTCAATCCCTGTCACAGACTAAGATTGAATCCCTGTCACAGACTGAGGATCAATCCCTGTCACTGACTGAATTTCAATCCCTGTCACTGACTGAATTTCAATCCCTCTCACTGACTGAGATTCAATCCCTGTCACTTACTGCGATTCTGTGCCTGTCAATGACTGAGATTCCATTTCTATCACTGTCTGAGCGTCAATCCCTGTCACTGACTGAGGTTCAATCGCTGTCACACACTGAAATTCAATCCCTGTCACTGTCTGAGATTCAATGCCTGTCATTGACTAAGGTTCAATCCCTGTCACTGACAGAGGTTCAATCCCTGTCACTGATTGAGATACAATTCCTGTCACTGACAGAGGTTCAATCCCTGTCACTGACGGAGGTTCAATCCCTGTCACTGATTGAGATTCAATTCCTGTCACTGTCTGAGGTTCAATCCCTGTCACTGACTGAGATTGAATCCCATTTAACTAACTGAAATTCAATCCCTGTCACTGACTGAGGTTCAATCCCCGTCACCGATGGAGGTTCAATCCCTGTCACTGACTGAGATACAATCCCTGCAATTGACTGAGATTCAATCTCCGTCACTGACTGAGATACAATCCCTGTCACTCTCTGCGGGTCAATCCCAGTCACTGACTGAGATTAAAACCATGTCACTAACTGAGGCTCAATCCCTGTCACTGACTGATATTCAATCCCTGTCACTGTCTGAGGGTCAATGCCAGTCACTGACTGAGATTTAATCCCTGTCAATAACTGAGATTTAATCCGTGTCACTGACTGAGGTACAATCCCTGTCACTGATTGAGATACAATCCCAGTCACTGAATAAGATTCAATCCCTGCCACTGATTTAGGGTCAATCCCTATCACTATTTGAGGCTCAATCCCTGTCACTGACTGGGATTCAATCCCTGTTACTGACTGAGGCTCAATCCCTGTTACTGATTGAGGCTCAATCCCTGTCACTGACTGAGATACAATCCCTGTCATTGACTGAGATTCAATCACTGTCACAGACTGAGATTGAATCCCTGTCACTGATTGAGGTTCAATCGCTGTCATTGACTGATGCTTAATCCATGTCACTGACTGATGTTCAATCCCACTCACTGACTGAGATTCAATCCCTGTCACTGACTGAATTTCAATCAATCTCACTGACTGAGATTCAATCCCTGTCACTGACTGAGATTCAAACCCTGTCACTATCTGAGGGTGAATCACTGTCACTGACTGAGATTGAATCCCTGTCACTAACTGAGATTCAATCCCTGTCACAGATTAAGATTGAATCCCTGTCACAGACTGAGGTTCAATGCCTGTCACTGACTGAATTTCAATCCCTGTCACTGACTGAATTTCAATCCCTCTCACTGACTGAGAAGCAATTCCTGTCAATTACTGCGATTCCGTGCCTGTCAATGACTGAGATACCATTCCTATCACTGTCTTGGCGTCAATCCCGGTCACTGACTGAGGTTCAATCCCTGTAACAGACTGAAATTAAATCCCTGTCACTGTCTGAGATTCAATGCCTGTCATTGACCAAGGTTCAATCCCTGTCATTGACGGAGGTTCAATCCCTGTCACTGATTGAGATACAATTCCTGTCACTGTCTGAGGTTCAATCCCTGTCAGTTACTGAGTCTCAATACCTGTCACAGACTGAGGCTCAATCCCTGTCACTGACTGATATTCAATCCCTGTCACTGTCTGAGGGTCAATGCCAGTGACTGACTGAGATTGAATCCCTGTCAATAACTGAGATTCAATCCGTGTCACTGACTGAGGTACAATCCCTGTCACTGATTGAGTGTCAATCCCTGTCACTGACTGAGGTTCAATCCCTGTCACTGGCTGAGATTCAATCCCTGTCACTGACTGAGGTTCAATCCCTGTCACTGACGGAGGTTCAATCCCTGTCACTGACTGAGGGTCAATCCCTGTCACTGACTGAGGTTCAATCGCTGTCACAGACTGAGATTCAATCTCTGTCACTGACTGAGGTTCAATCCCTGTCACTGGCTGAGATTCAATCCCTGTCACTGACTGAGGTTCAATCCCTGTCACTGACTGAGATTCAATCCCTGTCACAGACTGAGATTCAATCCCTGTCACTGACTGAGGTTCAATCCCTGTCACTGGCTGAGATTCAATCCCTGTCACTGACTGAGGTTCAATCCCTGTCAGTTACTGAGTCTCAATACCTGTCACTGACTGAGGCTCAATCCCTGTCACTGACTGATATTCAATCCCTGTCACTGTCTGAGGGTCAATGCCAGTGACTGACTGAGATTGAATCCCTGTCAATAACTGAGATTCAATCCGTGTCACTGACTGAGGTACAATCCCTGTCACTGATTGAGATTCAATCCCAGTCACTGAATGAGATTCAATCCCTGTCACTGACTGAGATTCACTTCCTCTCACTGAATAAGATTCAATCCCTGTCACTGATTTCGGGTCAATCCCTGCCAATATTTGAGACTCAATCCCTGTCACTGTCTGGGAATGAATTCCTGTCACTGATTGAGTTGCAATCCCTGTCACTGACTGAGATTCAATCCCTGTTACTGACTGAGGCTCAATCCCTGTTACTGACTGAGGCTCAATCCCTGTCACTGATTGAGGCTCAATCCCTGTCACTGACTGAGATTCAATCCCTGTCACTGACTGAGATTCAATCCCTGTCACTGACTGATGTTCAATCCCACTCATTGACTGAGATTCAATCCCTGTCACTGTCTGAGGGTCAATCACTGTCACTGACTGAGATTGAATCCCTGTCACTAACTGAGATTCAATCCCTGTCACAGACTAAGATTGAATCCCTGTCACAGACTGAGGATCAATCCCTGTCACTGACTGAATTTCAATCCCTGTCACTGACTGAATTTCAATCCCTCTCACTGACTGAGATTCAATCCCTGTCACTTACTGCGATTCTGTGCCTGTCAATGACTGAGATTCCATTTCTATCACTGTCTGAGCGTCAATCCCTGTCACTGACTGAGGTTCAATCGCTGTCACACACTGAAATTCAATCCCTGTCACTGTCTGAGATTCAATGCCTGTCATTGACTAAGGTTCAATCCCTGTCACTGACAGAGGTTCAATCGCTGTCACTGATTGAGATAAAATTCCTGTCACTGTCTGAGGTTCAATCCCTGTCACTGACGGAGGTTCAATCCCTGTCACTGATTGAGATTCAATTCCTGTCACTGTCTGAGGTTCAATTCCTGTCACTGACTGAGGTTCAATCCCTGTCACCGATGGAGGTTGAATCCCTGTCACTGACTGAGATACAATCCCTGCAATTGACTGAGATTCAATCTCCGTCACTGACTGAGATACAATCCCTGTCACTCTCTGCGGGTCAATCCCAGTCACTGACTGAGATTAAAACCATGTCACTAACTGAGGCTCAATCCCTGTCACTGACTGATATTCAATCCCTGTCACTGTCTGAGGGTCAATGCCAGTCACTGACTGAGATTTAATCCCTGTCAATAACTGAGATTTAATCCGTGTCACTGACTGAGGTACAATCCCTGTCACTGATTGAGATACAATCCCAGTCACTGAATAAGATTCAATCCCTGTCACTGATTTAGGGTCAATCCCTGTCACTATTTGAGGCTCAATCCCTGTCACTGACTGGGATTCAATCCCTGTTACTGACTGAGGCTCAATCCCTGTTACTGATTGAGGCTCAATCCCTGTCACTGACTGAGATACAATCCCTGTCATTGACTGAGATTCAATCACTGTCACAGACTGAGATTGAATCCCTGTCACTGACTGAGGTTCAATCGCTGTCATTGACTGATGCTTAATCCCTGTCACTGACTGATGTTCAATCCCACTCACTGACTGAGATTCAATCCCTGTCACTGACTGAATTTCAATCACTCTCACTGACTGAGATTCAATCCCTGTCACTGACTGAGATTCAAACCCTGTCACTATCTGAGGGTGAATCACTGTCACTGACTGAGATTGAATCCCTGTCACTAACTGAGATTCAATCCCTGTCACAGATTAAGATTGAATCCCTGTCACAGACTGAGGTTCAATGCCTGTCACTGACTGAATTTCAATCCCTGTCACTGACTGAATTTCAATCCCTCTCACTGACTGAGATGCAATTCCTGTCAATTACTGCGATTCCGTGCCTGTCAATGACTGAGATACCATTCCTATCACTGTCTTGGCGTCAATCCCGGTCACTGACTGAGGTTCAATCCCTGTAACAGACTGAAATTAAATCCCTGTCACTGTCTGAGATTCAATGCCTGTCATTGACCAAGGTTCAATCCCTGTCATTGACGGAGGTTCAATCCCTGTCACTGATTGAGATACAATTCCTGTCACTGTCTGAGGTTCAATCCCTGTCAGTTACTGAGTCTCAATACCTGTCACTGACTGAGGCTCAATCCCTGTCACTGACTGATATTCAATCCCTGTCACTGTCTGAGGGTCAATGCCAGTGACTGACTGAGATTGAATCCCTGTCAATAACTGAGATTCAATCCGTGTCACTGACTGAGGTACAATCCCTGTCACTGATTGAGATTCAATCCCAGTCACTGAATGAGAATCAATCCCTCTCACTGACTGAGATTCACTTCCTCTCACTGAATAAGATTCAATCCCTGTCACTGACTTAGGGTCAATCCCTGTCACTATTTGAGACTCAATCCCTGTCACTGTCTGGGAATCAATTCCTGTCACTGATTGAGTTGCAATCCCTGTCACTGACTGAGATTCAATCCCTGTTACTGACTGAGGCTCAATCTCTGTCACTGACTGAAATTCAATCCCTGTTACTGACTGAGGCTCAATCTCTGTCACTGACTGAAATTCAATCCCTGTCACTGACTGAGGTTCAATCCCTGTCACTGATGGAGGTTCAATCCCTGTCACTGACTGAGATACAATCCCTGCAATTGACTGAGATTCAATCTCCGTCACTGACTGAGATACAATCCCTGTCACTCTCTGCGGGTCAATCCCAGTCACTGACTGAGATTAAAACCATGTCACTAACTGAGGCTCAATCCCTGTCACTGACTGATATTCAATCCCTGTCACTGTCTGAGGGTCAATGCCAGTCACTGACTGAGATTTAATCCCTGTCAATAACTGAGATTTAATCCGTGTCACTGACTGAGGTACAATCCCTGTCACTGATTGAGATACAATCCCAGTCACTGAATAAGATTCAATCCCTGTCACTGACTTAGGGTCAATCCCTGTCACTATTTGAGGCTCAATCCCTGTCACTGACTGGGATTCAATCCCTGTTACTGACTGAGGCTCAATCCCTGTTACTGATTGAGGCTCAATCCCTGTCACTGACTGAGATACAATCCCTGTCATTGACTGAGATTCAATCACTGTCACAGACTGAGATTGAATCCCTGTCACTGATTGAGGTTCAATCGCTGTCATTGACTGATGCTTAATCCATGTCACTGACTGATGTTCAATCCCACTCACTGACTGAGATTCAATCCCTGTCACTGACTGAATTTCAATCACTCTCACTGACTGAGATTCAATCCCTGTCACTGACTGAGATTCAAACCCTGTCACTATCTGAGGGTGAATCACTGTCACTGACTGAGATTGAATCCCTGTGACTAACTGAGATTCAATCCCTGTCACAGATTAAGATTGAATCCCTGTCACAGACTGAGTTTCAATCCCTGTCACTGACTGAATTTCAATCCCTGTCACTGACTGAATTTCAATCCCTCTCACTGACTGAGATGCAATTCCTGTCAATTAATGCGATTCTGTGCCTGTCAATGACTGAGATACCATTCCTATCACTGTCTTGGCGTCAATCCCGGTCACTGACTGAGGTTCAATCCCTGTAACAGACTGAAATTAAATCCCTGTCACTGTCTGAGATTCAATGCCTGTCATTGACCAAGGTTCAATCCCTGTCACTGACGGAGGTTCAATCCCTGTCACTGATTGAGATACAATTCCTGTCACTGTCTGAGGTTCAATCCCTGTCACTGACGGAGGTTCAATCCCTGTCACTGATTGAGATTCAATTCCTGTCACTGTCTGAGGTTCAATCCCTGTCACTGGCTGAAATTGAATCCCATTTAACTAACTGAAATTCAATCCCTGTCACTGACTGAGATACAATCCCTGTCACTGGCTGAGATTCAATCCCTGTCACTGACTGAGATTCAATCCCTGTCACTGTCTGCGGGTCAATCCCAGTCACTGATTGAGATTAACTCCCTGTCACTAACTGAGGCTCAATCCCTGTCACTGACTGAGAATCAATCCCTGTCACTGACTGAAGTTCAATCCCTGTCACTGACGGAGGTTCAATCCCTGTCACTGATTGAGATTCAATTCCTGTCACTGTCTGAGGTTCAATCCCTGTCACTGACTGAGATTGAATCCCATTTAACTAACTGAAATTCAATCCCTATCACTGGCTGAGATTCAATCCCTGTCACTGACTGATATTCAATCCCTGTCACTGTCTGAGGGTCAATGCCAGTCACTGACTGAGATTTAATCCCTGTCAATAACTGAGATTTAATCCGTGTCACTGACTGAGGTACAATCCCTGTCACTGATTGAGATACAATCCCAGTCACTGAATAAGATTCAATCCCTGTCACTGATTTAGGGTCAATCCCTGTCACTATTTGAGGCTCAATCCCTGTCACTGACTGGGATTCAATCCCTGTTACTGACTGAGGCTCAATCCCTGTTACTGATTGAGGCTCAATCCCTGTCACTGACTGAGATACAATCCCTGTCATTGACTGAGATTCAATCACTGTCACAGACTGAGATTGAATCCCTGTCACTGATTGAGGTTCAATCGCTGTCATTGACTGATGCTTAATCCCTGTCACTGACTGATGTTCAATCCCACTCACTGACTGAGATTCAATCCCTGTCACTGACTGAATTTCAATCACTCTCACTGACTGAGATTCAATCCCTGTCACTGACTGAGATTCAAACCCTGTCACTATCTGAGGGTGAATCACTGTCACTGACTGAGATTGAATCCCTGTCACTAACTGAGATTCAATCCCTGTCACAGATTAAGATTGAATCCCTGTCACAGACTGAGGTTCAATGCCTGTCACTGACTGAATTTCAATCCCTGTCACTGACTGAATTTCAATCCCTCTCACTGACTGAGATGCAATTCCTGTCAATTACTGCGATTCTGTGCCTGTCAATGACTGAGATACCATTCCTATCACTGTCTTGGCGTCAATCCCGGTCACTGACTGAGGTTCAATCCCTGTAACAGACTGAAATTAAATCCCTGTCACTGTCTGAGATTCAATGCCTGTCATTGACCAAGGTTCAATCCCTGTCATTGACGGAGGTTCAATCCCTGTCACTGATTGAGATACAATTCCTGTCACTGTCTGAGGTTCAATCCCTGTCAGTTACTGAGTCTCAATACCTGTCACTGACTGAGGCTCAATCCCTGTCACTGACTGATATTCAATCCCTGTCACTGTCTAAGGGTCAATGCCAGTGACTGACTGAGATTGAATCCCTGTCAATAACTGAGATTCAATCCGTGTCACTGACTGAGGTACAATCCCTGTCACTGATTGAGATTCAATCCCAGTCACTGAATGAGAATCAATCCCTCTCACTGACTGAGATTCACTTCCTCTCACTGAATAAGATTCAATCCCTGTCACTGACTTAGGGTCAATCCCTGTCACTATTTGAGACTCAATCCCTGTCACTGTCTGGGAATCAATTCCTGTCACTGATTGAGTTGCAATCCCTGTCACTGACTGAGATTCAATCCCTGTTACTGACTGAGGCTCAATCCCTGTTACTGACTGAGGCTCAATCTCTGTCACTGACTGAAATTCAATCCCTGTCACTGACTGAGGTTCAATCCCTGTCACTGATGGAGGTTCAATCCCTGTCACTGACTGAGATACAATCCCTGCAATTGACTGAGATTCAATCTCCGTCACTGACTGAGATACAATCCCTGTCACTCTCTGCGGGTCAATCCCAGTCACTGACTGAGATTAAAACCATGTCACTAACTGAGTCTCAATCCCTGTCACTGACTGATATTCAATCCCTGTCACTGTCTGAGGGTCAATGCCAGTCACTGACTGAGATTTAATCCCTGTCAATAACTGAGATTTAATCCGTGTCACTGACTGAGGTACAATCCCTGTCACTGATTGAGATACAATCCCAGTCACTGAATAAGATTCAATCCCTGTCCCTGACTTAGGGTCAATCCCTGTCACTATTTGAGGCTCAATCCCTGTCACTGACTGGGATTCAATCCCTGTTACTGACTGAGGCTCAATCCCTGTTACTGATTGAGTCTCAATCCCTGTCACTGACTGAGATACAATCCCTGTCATTGACTGAGATTCAATCACTGTCACAGACTGAGATTGAATCCCTGTCACTGATTGAGGTTCAATCGCTGTCATTGACTGATGCTTAATCCATGTCACTGACTGATGTTCAATCCCACTCACTGACTGAGATTCAATCCCTGTCACTGACTGAATTTCAATCACTCTCACTGACTGAGATTCAATCCCTGTCACTGACTGAGATTCAAACCCTGTCACTATCTGAGGGTTAATCACTGTCACTGACTGAGATTGAATCCCTGTCACTGACTGAGATTCAAACCCTGTCACTATCTGAGGGTGAATCACTGTCACTGACTGAGATTGAATCCCTGTGACTAACTGAGATTCAATCCCTGTCACAGATTAAGATTGAATCCCTGTCACAGACTGAGTTTCAATCCCTGTCACTGACTGAATTTCAATCCCTGTCACTGACTGAATTTCAATCCCTCTCACTGACTGAGATGCAATTCCTGTCAATTACTGCGATTCTGTGCCTGTCAATGACTGAGATACCATTCCTATCACTGTCTTGGCGTCAATCCCGGTCACTGACTGAGGTTCAATCCCTGTAACAGACTGAAATTAAATCCCTGTCACTGTCTGAGATTCAATGCCTGTCATTGACCAAGGTTCAATCCCTGTCACTGACGGAGGTTCAATCCCTGTCACTGATTGAGATTAAATTCCTGTCACTGTCTGAGGTTCAATCCCTGTCACTGACTGAAATTGAATCCCATTTAACTAACTGAAATTCAATCCCTGTCACTGACTGAGATACAATCCCTGTCACTGGCTGAGATTCAATCCCTGTCACTGACTGAGATTCAATCCCTGTCACTGTCTGCGGGTCAATCCCAGTCACTGATTGAGATTAACTCCCTGTCACTAACTGAGGCTCAATCCCTGTCACTGACTGAGAATCAATCCCTGTCACTGACTGAAGTTCAATCCCTGTCACTGACGGAGGTTCAATCCCTGTCACTGATTGAGATTCAATTCCTGTCACTGTCTGAGGTTCAATCCCTGTCACTGACTGAGATTGAATCCCATTTAACTAACTGAAATTCAATCCCTGTCACTGACTGAGATACAATCCCTGTCACTGGCTGAGATTCAATCCCTGTCACTGACTGAGATTCAATCCCTGTCACTGTCTGCGGGTCAATCCCAGTCACTGATTGAGATTAACTCCCTGTCACTAACTGAGGCTCAATCCCTGTCACTGACTGAGAATCAATCCCTGTCACTGACTGAAGTTCAATCCCTGTCACTGACAGAGGTTCAATCCCTGTCACTGGCTGAGATTCAATCCCTGTTCCTGACTGAGGCTCAATCCCTGTTACTGACTGAGGCTCAATCCCTGTCACTGATTGAGGCTCAATCCTTGTCACTGACTGAGATTCAATCCCTGTCACTAACTGAGATTCAATCCCTGTCACTGACTGAGATTCAATCCCTGTCACTGTCTGAGGGTCAATCCCTGTCACTGTCTGAGTGTCAATCCCTGCCACCGACTGAGATTCAATCCCTGTCACTGACTGAGGTTCAATCCCTGTCACTGGCTGAGATTCAATCCCTGTCACTGACTGAGGTTCAATCCCTGTCACTGACGGATGTTCAATCCCTGTCACTGAATGAGGGTCAATCCCTGTCACTGACTGAGGTTCAATCGCTGTCACAGACTGAGATTCAATCCTTGTCACTGACTGAGGTTCAATCCCTGTCACTGGCTGAGATTCAATCCCTGTCACTGACTGAGGTTCAATCCCTGTCACTAACTGAGATTCAATCCCTGTCACTGACTGAGGTTCAATACCTGTCACTGACTGAGGCTCAATCCCTGTCAATGTCTAAGGGTCAATGCCAGTGACTGACTGAGATTGAATCCCTGTCAATAACTAAGATTCAATCCGTGTCACTGACTGAGGTACAATCCCTGTCACTGATTGAGATTCAATCCCAGTCACTGAATGAGATTCAATCCCTGTCACTGACTGAGATTCACTTCCTCTCACTGAATAAGATTCAATCCCTGACACTGACTTAGTGTCAATCCCTGTCACGATTTGAGACTAAATCCCTGTCACTGACTGGGAATCAATTCCTGTCTCTGATTGAGTTGCAATCCCTGTCACTGACTGAGATTCAATCCCTGTTACTGACTGAAGCTCAATCCCTGTTCCTGACTGAGGCTCAATCCCTGTCACTGATTGAGGCTCAATCCCTGTCACTGACTGAGATACAATCCCTGTCACAGACTGAGATTCAATCCCACTCACTGACTGATGTTCAATCCCACTCACTGACTGAGATTCAATCCCTGTCACTGTCTGAGGGTCAATCACTGTCACTGACTGAGATTGAATCCCTGTCACTAACTGAGATTCAATCCCTGTCACAGACTAAGAGTGAATCCCTGTCACAGACTGAGGTTCAATCCCTGTCACTGACTGAATTTCAATCCCTGTCACTGACTGAATTTCAATCCCTCTCACTGACTGAGATTCAATCCCTGTCACTTACTGCGATTCTGTGCCTGTCAATGACTGAGATTCCATTTCTATCACTGTCTGAGCGTCAATCCCTGTCACTGACTGAGGTTCAATCGCTGTCACACACTGAAATTCAATCCCTGTCACTGTCTGAGATTCAATGCCTGTCATTGACTAAGGTTCAAACCCTGTCACTGACAGCGGTTCAATCCCTGTCACTGATTGAGATACAATTCCTGTCACTGTCTGAGGTTCAATCCCTGTCACTGACGGAGTTTCAATCCCTGTCACTGATTGAGATTCAATTCCTGTCACTGTCTGAGGTTCAATCCCTGTCACTGACTGAGATTGAATCCCATTTAACTAACTGAAATTCAATCCCTGTCACTGACTGAGGTTCAATCCCTGTCACTGATGGAGGTTCAATCCCTGTCACTGACTGAGATACAATCCCTGTCACTGACTGAGATTCAATCCCCGTCACTGACTGAGATTCAATCCCTGTCACTGTCTGCGGGTCAATCCCAGTCACTGATTGAGATTAACTCCCTGTCACCAACTGAGGCTCAATCCCTGTCACTGACTGAGAATCAATCCCTGTCACTGACTGAAGTTCAATCCCTGTCACTGACTGAGATTCAAATTCTGTCATTGAATGAGATTCAATCCCTGTCACTAACTGAGATTCAATCCCTGTCACTGACTGAGGTTCAATCCCTGTCACTGACTGAGGTTCAATCCCTGTCACTTACTGAGTCTCAATACCTGTCACTGACTGAGGCTCAATCCCTGTCAATGTCTAAGGGTCAATGCCAGTGACTGACTGAGATTGAATCCCTGTCAATAACTAAGATTCAATCCGTGTTACTGACTGAGGTACAATCCCTGTCACTGATTGAGATTCAATCCCAGTCACTGAATGAGATTCAATCCCTGTCACTGACTGAGATTCACTTCCTCTCACTGAATAAGATTCAATCCCTGACACTGACTTAGTGTCAATCCCTGTCACGATTTGAGACTAAATCCCTGTCACTGACTGGGAATCAATTCCTGTCTCTGATTGAGTTGCAATCCCTGTCACTGACTGAGATTCAATCCCTGTTACTGACTGAAGCTCAATCCCTGTTCCTGACTGAGGCTCAATCCCTGTCACTGATTGAGGCTCAATCCCTGTCACTGACTGAGATACAATCCCTGTCACAGACTGAGATTCAATCCCACTCACTGACTGATGTTCAATCCCACTCACTGACTGAGATTCAATCCCTGTCACTGTCTGAGGGTCAATCACTGTCACTGACTGAGATTGAATCCCTGTCACTAACTGAGATTCAATCCCTGTCACAGACTAAGAGTGAATCCCTGTCACAGACTGAGGTTCAATCCCTGTCACTGACTGAATTTCAATCCCTGTCACTGACGGAATTTCAATCCCTCTCACTGACTGATATTCAATCCCTGTCACTGTCTGAGGGTCAATGCCAGTCACTGACTGAGATTTAATCCCTGTCAATAACTGAGATTTAATCCGTGTCACTGACTGAGGTACAATCCCTGTCACTGATTGAGATTCAATCCCAGTCACTGAATAAGATTCAATCCCTGTCACTGACTTAGGGTCAATCCCTGTCACTATTTGAGGCTCAATCCCTGTCACTGACTGGGATTCAATCCCTGTTACTGACTGAGGCTCAATCCCTGTTACTGATTGAGGTTCAATCCCTGTCACTGACTGAGATACAATCCCTGTCATTGACTGAGATTCAATCACTGTCACAGACTGAGATTGAATCCCTGTCACTGATTGAGGTTCAATCGCTGTCATTGACTGATGCTTAATCCATGTCACTGACTGATGTTCAATCCCACTCACTGACTGAGATTCAATCCCTGTCACTGACTGAATTTCAATCACTTTCACTGACTGAGATTCAATCCCTGTCACTGACTGAGATTCAAACACTGTCACTATCTGAGGGTGAATCACTGTCACTGACTGAGATTGAATCCCTGTCACTAACTGAGATTCAATCCCTGTCACAGATTAAGATTGAATCCCTGTCACAGACTGAGTTTCAATCCCTGTCACTGACTGAATTTCAATCCCTGTCACTGACTGAATTTCAATCCCTCTCACTGACTGAGATGCAATTCCTGTCAATTACTGCGATTCTGTGCCTGTCAATGACTGAGATACCATTCCTATCACTGTCTTGGCGTCAATCCCGGTCACTGACTGAGGTTCAATCCCTGTAACAGACTGAAATTAAATCCCTGTCACTGTCTGAGATTCAATGCCTGTCATTGACCAAGGTTCAATCCCTGTCACTGACGGAGGTTCAATCCCTGTCACTGATTGAGATACAATTCCTGTCACTGTCTGAGGTTCAATCCCTGTCACTGACGGAGGTTCAATCCCTGTCACTGATTGAGATTCAATTCCTGTCACTGTCTGAGGTTCAATCCCTGTCACTGACTGAAATTGAATCCCATTTAACTAACTGAAATTCAATCCCTGTCACTGACTGAGATACAATCCCTGTCACTGGCTGAGATTCAATCCCTGTCACTGACTGAGATTCAATCCCTGTCACTGACGGAGGTTCAATCCCTGTCACTGATTGAGATTCAATTCCTGTCACTGTCTGAGGTTCAATCCCTGTCACTGACTGAGATTGAATCCCATTTAACTAACTGAAATTCAATCCCTATCACTGACTGAGATACAATCCCTGTCACTGGCTGAGATTCAATCCCTGTCACTGACTGAGATTCAATCCCTGTCACTGTCTGCGGGTCAATCCCAGTCACTGATCGAGATTAACTCCCTGTCACTAACTGAGGCTCAATCCCTGTCACTGACTGAGAATCAATCCCTGTCACTGACTGAAGTTCAATCCCTGTCACTGACAGAGGTTCAATCCCTGTCACTGGCTGAGATTCAATCCCTGTGCCTGACTGAGGCTCAATCCCTGTTACTGACTGAGGCTCAATCCCTGTCACTGATTGAGGCTCAATCCTTGTCACTGACTGAGATTCATTCCCTGTCACTAACTGAGATTCACTCCCTGTCACTGACTGAGATTCAATCCCTGTCACTGACTGAGGGTCAATCCCTGTCACTGTCTGAGTGTCAATCCCTGCCACCGACTGAGATTCAATCCCTGTCACTGACTGAGGTTCAATCCCTGTCACTGGCTGAGATTCAATCCCTGTCACTGACTGAGGTTCAATCCCTGTCACTGACGGATGTTCAATCCCTGTCACTGAATGAGGGTCAATCCCTGTCACTGACTGAGGTTCAATCGCTGTCACAGACTGAGATTCAATCCTTGTCACTGACTGAGGTTCAATCCCAGTCACTGGCTGAGATTCAATCCCTGTCACTGACTGAGGTTCAATCCCTGTCACTGACTGAGGTTCAATCCCTGTCACTTACTGAGTCTCAATACCTGTCACTGACTGAGGCTCAATCCCTGTCAATGTCTAAGGGTCAATGCCAGTGACTGACTGAGATTGAATCCCTGTCAATAACTAAGATTCAATCCGTGTCACTGACTGAGGTACAATCCCTGTCACTGATTGAGATTCAATCCCAGTCACTGAATGAGATTCAATCCCTGTCACTGACTGAGATTCACTTCCTCTCACTGAATAAGATTCAATCCCTGACACTGACTTAGTGTCAATCCCTGTCACGATTTGAGACTAAATCCCTGTCACTGACTGGGAATCAATTCCTGTCTCTGATTGAGTTGCAATCCCTGTCACTGACTGAGATTCAATCCCTGTTACTGACTGAAGCTCAATCCCTGTTCCTGACTGAGGCTCAATCCCTGTCACTGATTGAGGCTCAATCCCTGTCACTGACTGAGATACAATCCCTGTCACAGACTGAGATTCAATCCCACTCACTGACTGATGTTCAATCCCACTCACTGACTGAGATTCAATCCCTGTCACTGTCTGAGGGTCAATCACTGTCACTGACTGAGATTGAATCCCTGTCACTAACTGAGATTCAATCCCTGTCACAGACTAAGAGTGAATCCCTGTCACAGACTGAGGTTCAATCCCTGTCACTGACTGAATTTCAATCCCTGTCACTGACTGAATTTCAATCCCTCTCACTGACTGAGATTCAATCCCTGTCACTTACTGCGATTCTGTGCCTGTCAATGACTGAGATTCCATTTCTATCACTGTCTGAGCGTCAATCCCTGTCACTGACTGAGGTTCAATCGCTGTCAGACACTGAAATTCAATCCCTGTCACTGTCTGAGATTCAATGCCTGTCATTGACTAAGGTTCAAACCCTGTCACTGACAGCGGTTCAATCCCTGTCACTGATTGAGATACAATTCCTGTCACTGTCTGAGGTTCAATCCCTGTCACTGACGGAGGTTCAATCCCTGTCACTGATTGAGATTCAATTCCTGTCACTGCCTGAGGTTCAATCCCTGTCACTGACTGAGATTGAATCCCATTTAACTAACTGAAATTCAATCCCTGTCACTGACTGAGGTTCAATCCCTGTCACTGATGGAGGTTCAATCCCTGTCACTGACTGAGATACAATCCCTGTCACTTACTGAGATTCAATCCCCGTCACTGACTGAGATTCAATCCCTGTCACTGTCTGCGGGTCAATCCCAGTCACTGATTGAGATTAACTCCCTGTCACCAACTGAGGCTCAATCCCTGTCACTGACTGAGAATCAATCCCTATCACTGACTGAAGTTCAATCCCTGTCACTGACTGAGATTCAAATTCTGTCATTGAATGAGATTCAATCCCTGTCAATGACTGAAATTCAATCCCTGTCACTAACTGATATTAAATCCCTATCACTGACTGAGGGTCAATCCCCGTCACCGACTGAGGTTCAATCCCTGTCACTGATGGTGGTTCAATCCCTTTCACTGACTGAGATACAATCCCTGTCACTGACTGAGATTCAATCCCTGTCACTGACTGAGATTCAATCCCTGTCACTGTCTGCGGGTCAATCCCAATCACTGACTGAGATTAACTCCCTGTCACTAACTGAGGCTCAATCCCTGTCACTGACTGAGAATCAATCCCTGTCACTGACTGAAGTTCAATCCCTGTCACTGACTGAGATTCAATTTCTGTCATTGAATGAGATTCAATCCCTGTCAATGACTGAGATTCAATCCCTGTCACTAACTGATATTAAATCCCTGTCACTGACTGAGGGTCAATCCCTGTCACCGACTGAGGTTCAATCCCTGTCACTGATGGTGGTTCAAACCCTGTCACTGACTGAGAATCAATCCCTGTCACTGACTGAATTTCAATCCCTGTCACTGACTGAGATTCAATTTTTGTCATTGAAAGAGATTCAATCCCTGTCAATGACTAAAGTTCAATCCCTGTCACTAACTGAGATTAAATCCCTGTTACTGATTGAGGGTCAATCCCGGTCACTGACTAAGGTTCAATCCCTGTCACTGACTGAGGTTCAATCCCTGTCACAGACTGAGATTCAATCCCTGTCACCGTCTGAGATTCAATCACTGTCACTGACTAAGGTTCAATCCCTGTCACTGACAGTGGTTCAATCCATGTCACTGATTGAGATTCAATTCCTGTCACTGTCTGAGGTTCAATCCCTGTTACTGACTGAGATTCAATCCCATTTAACTGACTGAAATTCAATCCCTGTCACTGACTGAGATTCAATCCCTGTCACTGTTGGAGGTTCAATCCCTGTCACTGACTGAGGTTCAATCCCTGTCACTAACTGAGATTCAATCCCTGTCACTGACTGAGGTTCAATCCCTGTCACTGACTGAGGTTCAATCCCTGTCACTTACTGAGTCTCAATACCTGTCACTGACTGAGGCTCAATCCCTGTCAATGTCTAAGGGTCAATGCCAGTGACTGACTGAGATTGAATCCCTGTCAATAACTAAGATTCAATCCGTGTCACTGACTGAGGTACAATCCCTGTCACTGATTGAGATTCAATCCCAGTCACTGAATGAGATTCAATCCCTGTCACTGACTGAGATTCACTTCCTCTCACTGAATAAGATTCAATCCCTGACACTGACTTAGTGTCAATCCCTGTCACGATTTGAGACTAAATCCCTGTCACTGACTGGGAATCAATTCCTGTCTCTGATTGAGTTGCAATCCCTGTCACTGACTGAGATTCAATCCCTGTTACTGACTGAAGCTCAATCCCTGTTCCTGACTGAGGCTCAATCCCTGTCACTGATTGAGGCTCAATCCCTGTCACTGACTGAGATACAATCCCTGTCACAGACTGAGATTCAATCCCACTCACTGACTGATGTTCAATCCCACTCACTGACTGAGATTCAATCCCTGTCACTGTCTGAGGGTCAATCACTGTCACTGACTGAGATTGAATCCCTGTCACTAACTGAGATTCAATCCCTGTCACAGACTAAGAGTGAATCCCTGTCACAGACTGAGGTTCAATCCCTGTCACTGACTGAATTTCAATCCCTGTCACTGACTGAATTTCAATCCCTCTCACTGACTGAGATTCAATCCCTGTCACTTACTGCGATTCTGTGCCTGTCAATGACTGAGATTCCATTTCTATCACTGTCTGAGCGTCAATCCCTGTCACTGACTGAGGTTCAATCGCTGTCAGACACTGAAATTCAATCCCTGTCACTGTCTGAGATTCAATGCCTGTCATTGACTAAGGTTCAAACCCTGTCACTGACAGCGGTTCAATCCCTGTCACTGATTGAGATACAATTCCTGTCACTGTCTGAGGTTCAATCCCTGTCACTGACGGAGGTTCAATCCCTGTCACTGATTGAGATTCAATTCCTGTCACTGCCTGAGGTTCAATCCCTGTCACTGACTGAGATTGAATCCCATTTAACTAACTGAAATTCAATCCCTGTCACTGACTGAGGTTCAATCCCTGTCACTGATGGAGGTTCAATCCCTGTCACTGACTGAGATACAATCCCTGTCACTTACTGAGATTCAATCCCCGTCACTGACTGAGATTCAATCCCTGTCACTGTCTGCGGGTCAATCCCAGTCACTGATTGAGATTAACTCCCTGTCACCAACTGAGGCTCAATCCCTGTCACTGACTGAGAATCAATCCCTATCACTGACTGAAGTTCAATCCCTGTCACTGACTGAGATTCAAATTCTGTCATTGAATGAGATTCAATCCCTGTCAATGACTGAAATTCAATCCCTGTCACTAACTGATATTAAATCCCTATCACTGACTGAGGGTCAATCCCCGTCACCGACTGAGGTTCAATCCCTGTCACTGATGGTGGTTCAATCCCTTTCACTGACTGAGATACAATCCCTGTCACTGACTGAGATTCAATCCCTGTCACTGACTGAGATTCAATCCCTGTCACTGTCTGCGGGTCAATCCCAATCACTGACTGAGATTAACTCCCTGTCACTAACTGAGGCTCAATCCCTGTCACTGACTGAGAATCAATCCCTGTCACTGACTGAAGTTCAATCCCTGTCACTGACTGAGATTCAATTTCTGTCATTGAATGAGATTCAATCCCTGTCAATGACTGAGATTCAATCCCTGTCACTAACTGATATTAAATCCCTGTCACTGACTGAGGGTCAATCCCTGTCACCGACTGAGGTTCAATCCCTGTCACTGATGGTGGTTCAAACCCTGTCACTGACTGAGAATCAATCCCTGTCACTGACTGAATTTCAATCCCTGTCACTGACTGAGATTCAATTTTTGTCATTGAAAGAGATTCAATCCCTGTCAATGACTAAAGTTCAATCCCTGTCACTAACTGAGATTAAATCCCTGTTACTGATTGAGGGTCAATCCCGGTCACTGACTAAGGTTCAATCCCTGTCACTGACTGAGGTTCAATCCCTGTCACAGACTGAGATTCAATCCCTGTCACCGTCTGAGATTCAATCACTGTCACTGACTAAGGTTCAATCCCTGTCACTGACAGTGGTTCAATCCATGTCACTGATTGAGATTCAATTCCTGTCACTGTCTGAGGTTCAATCCCTGTTACTGACTGAGATTCAATCCCATTTAACTGACTGAAATTCAATCCCTGTCACTGACTGAGATTCAATCCCTGTCACTGTTGGAGGTTCAATCCCTGTCACTGACTGAGGTTCAATCCCTGTCACTAACTGAGATTCAATCCCTGTCACTGACTGAGGTTCAATCCCTGTCACTGACTGAGGTTCAATCCCTGTCACTTACTGAGTCTCAATACCTGTCACTGACTGAGGCTCAATCCCTGTCAATGTCTAAGGGTCAATGCCAGTGACTGACTGAGATTGAATCCCTGTCAATAACTAAGATTCAATCCGTGTCACTGACTGAGGTACAATCCCTGTCACTGATTGAGATTCAATCCCAGTCACTGAATGAGATTCAATCCCTGTCACTGACTGAGATTCACTTCCTCTCACTGAATAAGATTCAATCCCTGACACTGACTTAGTGTCAATCCCTGTCACGATTTGAGACTAAATCCCTGTCACTGACTGGGAATCAATTCCTGTCTCTGATTGAGTTGCAATCCCTGTCACTGACTGAGATTCAATCCCTGTTACTGACTGAAGCTCAATCCCTGTTCCTGACTGAGGCTCAATCCCTGTCACTGATTGAGGCTCAATCCCTGTCACTGACTGAGATACAATCCCTGTCACAGACTGAGATTCAATCCCACTCACTGACTGATGTTCAATCCCACTCACTGACTGAGATTCAATCCCTGTCACTGTCTGAGGGTCAATCACTGTCACTGACTGAGATTGAATCCCTGTCACTAACTGAGATTCAATCCCTGTCACAGACTAAGAGTGAATCCCTGTCACAGACTGAGGTTCAATCCCTGTCACTGACTGAATTTCAATCCCTGTCACTGACTGAATTTCAATCCCTCTCACTGACTGAGATTCAATCCCTGTCACTTACTGCGATTCTGTGCCTGTCAATGACTGAGATTCCATTTCTATCACTGTCTGAGCGTCAATCCCTGTCACTGACTGAGGTTCAATCGCTGTCACACACTGAAATTCAATCCCTGTCACTGTCTGAGATTCAATGCCTGTCACTGTCTGAGGTTCAATCCCTGTCACTGACGGAGTTTCCATCCCTGTCACTGATTGAGATTCAATTCCTGTCACTGTCTGAGGTTCAATCCCTGTCACTGACTGAGATTGAATCCCATTTAACTAACTGAAATTCAATCCCTGTCACTGACTGAGGTTCAATCCCTGTCACTGATGGAGGTTCAATCCCTGTCACTGACTGAGATACAATCCCTGTCACTGACTGAGATTCAATCCCCGTCACTGACTGAGATTCAATCCCTGTCACTGTCTGCGGGTCAATCCCAGTCACTGATTGAGATTAACTCCCTGTCACCAACTGAGGCTCAATCCCTGTCACTGACTGAGAATCAATCCCTGTCACTGACTGAAGTTCAATCCCTGTCACTGACTGAGATTCAATTTCTGTCATTGAATGAGATTCAATCCCTGTCAATGACTGAAATTCAATCCCTGTCACTAACTGATATTAAATCCCTATCACTGACTGAGGGTCAATCCCGGTCACCGACTGAGGTTCAATCCCTGTCACTGATGGTGGTTCAATCCCTTTCACTGACTGAGATACAATCCCTGTCACTGACTGAGATTCAATCCCTGTCACTGACTGAGATTCAATCCCTGTCACTGTCTGCGGGTCAATCCCAATCACTGACTGAGATTAACTCCCTGTCACTAACTGAGGCTCAATCCCTGTCACTGACTGAGAATCAATCCCTGTCACTGACTGAAGTTCAATCCCTGTCACTGACTGAAATTCAATTTCTGTCATTGAATGAGATTCAATCCCTGTCAATGACTGAGATTCAATCCCTGTCACTAACTGATATTAAATCCCTGTCACTGACTGAGGGTCAATCCCTGTCACCGACTGAGGTTCAATCCCTGTCACTGATGGTGGTTCAAACCCTGTCACTGACTGAGAATCAATCCCTGTCACTGACTGAATTTCAATCCCTGTCACTGACTGAGATTCAATTTTTGTCATTGAAAGAGATTCAATCCCTATCAATGACTAAAGTTCAATCCCTGTCACTAACTGAGATTAAATCCCTGTTACTGATTGAGGGTCAATCCCGGTCACTGACTAAGGTTCAATCCCTGTCACTGACTGAGGTTCAATACCTGTCACAGACTGAGATTCAATCCCTGTCACCGTCTGAGATTCAATCACTGTCACTGACTAAGGTTCAATCCCTGTCACTGACAGTGGTTCAATCCATGTCACTGATTGAGATTCAATTCCTGTCACTGTCTGAGGTTCAATCCCTGTTACTGACTGAGATTCAATCCCATTTAACTGACTGAAATTCAATCCCTGTCACTGACTGAGATTCAATCCCTGTCACTGTTGGAGGTTCAATCCCTGTCACTGATTGAGATTCAATCCCTGTCACTGACTCAGATTTAATCCCTGTCACTGTCTGCGGGTCAATTCCAGTCACTGACTGAGATTAAATGCCTGTCACTAACTGAGATTAAATCCCTGTCACTGACTGAGGCTAAATCCCTGTCACTGACTGAGAATCAATCCCTGTCACTGACTGTAGTTCAATCCCTGTCACAGACTGAGATTCAATCCCTGTCACTGACTCAGATTCAATCCTTGTCACTGACTGAGGTTCAATCCCTGTCACAGACTGAGATTCAATCACTGCCACTGACTGAGATTCAATCTCTGTCAATGTGAGAGGGTCTTGCCCTGTCACTGATTGAGATTCAATCCCAGTCACTGAATGAGCGTCAATCCCTGTCACTGATTGAGGCTCAATCCCTGTCACTGACTGCGATTCAATCAAAGTCACTGACTGAGATTGAATCCCTGTCAAAGACTGAGGTTCAATCCCGGTCACTGATTTAGGTTCCATCGCTTTCACTGACTCATGTTCAATCCCAATCACTGACTGAGATTCAATCCCTGTCACTGACTGAATTTCAATCCCTGTCACTGACTGAGATTCAATCCCTGTCACTGACTGAGATTCAATCCCTGTCACTGTCTGCAGGTCAATCCCAGTCACTGACTGAGATTAAATCCCTGTCACAAAATGAGGCTCAATCCCTGTCACTGACTAAAGTTCAATCCCTGTCACAGACTGAGTTTCCATTCTCTGTCACTGACTGAGATTCAATCCCTGTCCCTGTCTGAGGGTCAATCCCTGTCACTTACTGAGGCTCAATCCCTGTCACTGACTGAGGCTCAATCCCTGTCACTGTCTGAGGGTCAATGCCAGTCACTGACTGAGATTGAATCCCTGTCACTGACGGAGCTTCAATCCCTGTCACTGACTGAGGCTCAATCCCTGTCACTCATTGAGGCTCAATCCTGTCACTGATTGAGATTCAATCCCTGTCACTGTCTGAGGGTCAATGCCAGTTACTGACTGAGATTGAATCCCTGTCACTAACTGAGATTCAATCCCTGTCACTGACTGAGGTTCAATCCCTGTCACTAACTGAGATTAAATCCCTGTCACTGACTGAGGGTCAATCCCGGTCACTGACTAAGGTTCAATCCCTGTCACTGACTGAGGTTCAATCCCTGTCAAAGACTGAGATTCAATTCGTGTAACTGTCTGAGATTCAATCACTGTCACTGACTAAGGTTCAATCCCTGTCACTGACAGAGGTTCAATCCCTGTCACTGACGGAGGTTCAATTCCTGTCACTGTCTGAGGTTTAATCCCTGTCACTGACTGAGATTCAATCCCATTTAACGAACTGAAATTCAATCCCAGTCACTGACTGAGGTTCAATCCCTGTCACTGATGGAGGTTCAATCCCTGTCACTGACTGAGATTCAATCCCTGTCACTGACTGAGATTAAATCCCTGTCACTGTCTGCGGGTCAATTCCAGTCACTGACAGAGATTAAATCCCTGTCACTAACTGAGATTCAATCCCTGTCACTGACTGAGGCTCAATCCTTGTCACTGACTGAGAATCAATCCCTATCACTGACTGTAGTTCAATCCCTGTCACAGACTGAGATTCAATCCCTGTCACTGACTGAGTTTCAATCCGTGTCACTGGTTGTGTCTCAATCCCTGTCACTGATTGAGGCTCAATCCCTGTAACTGACCGAGGTTCAATCCCTGTCGCTGACTGAGGTTCAATCCCTGTCACTGTCTGCGGGTCAATCCCAGTCACTGACTGAGATAGAATCCCTGTCACTAACTGAGGCTCAATCCCTGTCACTGACTGAGAATCAATCCCTGTCACTGACTGAAGTTCAATCCTAGTCACAGACTGAGATTAAACCCCTGCCACTGACTGAGATTCAATTTCTGTCATTGAATGAGATTCAATCCCTGTCAATGACCGAGGTACAATCCCTGTCACTGATTGTGATTCAATCCCTGTCATTGACTGAGATTCAATCCCTGTCACTGGTTTTGTCTCTGTCCCTGTCACTGATTGAGGCTCAATCCCTGTAACTGACTGAGGTTCAATCCCTGTCACTGACTGATGTTCAATCCCACTCACTGACTGAGATTCAATCCCTGTCACTGTCTGAGGGTCAATCACTGTCACTGACTGAGATTGAATCACTGTCACTAACTGAGATTCAATCCCTGTCACAGACTAAGATTGAATCCCTGTCACAGACTGAGGTTCAATCCCTGTCACTGACTGAATTTCAATCCCTGTCACTGACTGAATTTCAATCCCTCTCACTGACTGAGATTCAATCCCTGTCACTTACTGCGATTCTGTGCCTGTCAATGACTGAGATTCCATTTCTATCACTGTCTGAGCGTCAATCCCTGTCACTGACTGAGGTTCAATCGCTGTCACACACTGAAATTCAATCCCTGTCACTGTCTGAGATTCAATGCCTGTCATTGACTAAGGTTCAAACCCTGTCACTGACAGAGGTTCAATCCCTGTCACTGATTGAGATACAATTCCTGTCACTGTCTGAGGTTCAATCCCTGTCACTGACCGAGGTTCAATCCCTGTCACTGATTGAGATTCAATTCCTGTCACTGTCTGAGGTTCAATCCCTGTCACTGACTGAGATTGAATCCCATTTAACTAACTGAAATTCAATCCCTGTCACTGACTGAGGTTCAATCCCTGTCACTGATGGAGGTTCAATCCCTGTCATTGACTGAGATACAATCCCTGTCACTGACTGAGATTCAATCCCCGTCACTGACTGAGATTCAATCCCTGTCACTGTCTGCGGGTCAATCCAAGTCACTGATTGAGATTAACTCCCTGTCACTAACTGAGGCTCAATCCCTGTCACTGACTGAGAATCAATCCCTGTCACTGACTGAAGTTCAATCCCTGTCACTGACTGAGATTCAAATTCTGTCATTGAATGAGATTCAATCCCTGTCAATGACTGAAATTCAATCCCTGTCACTAACTGATATTAAATACCTGTCACTGACTGAGGGTCAATCCCGGTCACCGACTGAGGTTCAATCCCTGTCACTGATGGTGGTTCAATCCCTGTCACTGACTGAGATACAATCCCTGTCACTGACTGAGATTCAATCCCTGTCACTGACTGAGATTCAATCCCTGTCACTGTCTGCGGGTCAATCCCAATCACTGACTGAGATTAACTCCCTGTCACTAACTGAGGCTCAATCCCTGTCACTGACTGAGAATCAATCCCTGTCACTGACTGAAGTTCAATCCCTGTCACTGACTGAGATTCAATTTCTGTCATTGAATGAGATTCAATCCCTGTCAATGACTGAGATTCAATCCCTGTCACTAACTGATATTAAATCCCTGTCACTGACTGAGGGTCAATCCCTGTCACCGACTGAGGTTCAATCCCTGTCACTGATGGTGGTTCAATCCCAGTCACTGACTGAGAATCAATCCCTGTCACTGACTGAATTTCAATCCCTGTCACTGACTGAGATTAAATCCCTGTTACTGATTGAGGGTCAATCCCGGTCACTGACTAAGGTTCAATCCCTGTCACTGACTGAGGTTCAATCCCTGTCACTGACTGAGGTTCAATCCCTGTCACAGACTGAGATTCAATCCCTGTCACCGTCTGAGATTCAATCACTGTCACTGACTAAGGTTCAATCCCTGTCACTGACAGTGGTTCAATCCATGTCACTGATTGAGATTCAATTCCTGTCACTGTCTGAGGTTCAATCCCTGTTACTGACTGAGATTCAATCCCATTTAACTAACTGAAATTCAATCCCTGTCACTGACTGAGATTCAATCCCTGTCACTGTTGGAGGTTCAATCCCTGTCACTGATTGAGATTCAATCCCTGTCACTGACTCAGATTCAATCCCTGTCACTGTCTGCGGGTCAATTCCAGTCACTGACTGAGATTAAATGCCTGTCACTAACTGAGATTAAATCCCTGTCACTGACTGAGGCTAAATCCCTGTCACTGACTGAGAATCAATCCCTGTCACTGACTGTAGTTCAATCCCTGTCACAGACTGAGATTCAATCCCTGTCACTGACTCAGATTCAATCCTTGTCACTGACTGAGATTCAATCCCTGTCACAGACTGAGATTCAAATACTGCCACTGACTGAGATTCAATCTCTGTCAATGTGAGAGGGTCTTCCCCTGTCACTGATTGAGATTCAATCCCAGTCACTGAATGAGCGTCAATCCCTGTCACTGATTGAGGCTCAATCCCTGTCACTGACTGCGATTCAATCACAGTCACTGACTGAGATTGAATCCCTGTCACAGACTGAGGTTCAATCCCTGTCACTGATTTAGGTTCCATCGCTTTCACTGACTCATGTTCAATCCCAATCACTGACTGAGATTCAATCCCTGTCACTGACTGAATTTCAATCCCTCTCACTGACTGAGATTCAATCCCTGTCACTTACTGCGATTCTGTGCCTGTCAATGACTGAGATTCCATTTCAATCACTGTCTGAGCTTCAATCCCTGTCACTGACTGAGGTTCAATCGCTGTCACACACTGAAATTCAATCCCTGTCACTGTCTGAGATTCAATGCCTGTCATTGACTAAGGTTCAAACCCTGTCACTGACAGAGGTTCAATCCCTGTCACTGATTGAGATACAATTCCTGTCACTGTCTGAGGTTCAATCCCTGTCACTGACCGAGGTTCAATCCCTGTCACTGATTGAGATTCAATTCCTGTCACTGTCTGAGGTTCAATCCCTGTCACTGACTGAGATTGAATCCCATTTAACTAACTGAAATTCAATCCCTGTCACTGACTGAGGTTCAATCCCTGTCACTGATGGAGGTTCAATCCCTGTCACTGACTGAGATACAATCCCTGTCACTGACTGAGATTCAATCCCTGTCACTGACTGAGATACAATCCCTGTCACTGACTGAGATTCAATCCCCGTCACTGACTGAGATTCAATCCCTGTCACTGTCTGCGGGTCAATCCCTGTCACTGATTGAGATTAACTCCCTGTCACTAACTGAGGCTCAATCCCTGTCACTGACTGAGAATCAATCCCTGTCACTGACTGAAGTTCAATCCCTGTCACTGACTGAGATTCAATTTCTGTCACTGAATGAGATTCAATCCCTGTCAATGACTGAGATTCAATCCCTGTCACTAACTGAGATTAAATCCCTGTCACTGACTGAGGGTCAATCCCTGTCACTGACTGAGGTTCAATCCCTGTCACTGATAGTGTTTCAATCCCTTTCACTGACTGAGAATCAATCCCTGTCTCTGACTGAAGTTCAATCCCTGTCACTGACTGAGATTCAATTTCTGTCATTGAATGAGATTCAATCCCTATCAATGACTGAGGTTCAATCCCTGTCACTAACTGAGATTCAATCCCTGTCACTGACTGAGGTTCAATCCCGGTCACTGACTAAGGTTCAATCCCTGTCACTGACTGAGTTTCAATCCCTGTCACAGACTGAGATTCAATCCCTGTCACTGTCTGAGATTCAATCACTGTCACTGACTAAGGTTCAATCCCTGTCACTGACAGAGGTTCAATCCCTGTCACTGATTGAGATTCAGTTCCTGTCACTGTCTGAGGTTCAATCCCTGTTACTGACTGAGATTCAATCCAATTTAACTAACTGAAATTCAATCCCTGTCACTTACTGAGGTTCAATCCCTGTCACTGACTCAGATTCAATCCCTGACATTATCTGCGGGTCAATTCCAGTCACCGACTGAGATAAAATCCCTGTCACTAACTGAGATTCAAGCCCTGTCACAGACTGAGGCTCAATCCCTGTCACTGACTGAGAATCAATCCCTGTCACTGACTGTAGTTCAAACCCTGTCACAGACTGAGATTCAATCACTGCCACTGACTGAGATTCAATCTCTGTCAATGTGAGAGGGTCTTCCCCTGTCACTGATTGAGATTCAATCCCAGTCACTGAATGAGCGTCAATCCCTGTCACTGACTGCGATTCAATCACAGTCATAGACTGAGATTGAATCCCTGTCACAGACTGCGGTTCAATCCCTGTCACTGATTTAGGTTGCATCGCTTTCACTGACTCATGTTCAATCCCAATCACTGACTGAGATTCAAGCCCTATCACTGACTGAATTTCAATCCCTCTCACTGGCTGAGATTCAATCCCTGTCACTGACTGAGATTCAATCCCTGTCACTGTCTGCAGGTCAATCCCAGTCACTGACTGAGATTAAATCCCTGTCACAAAATGAGTCTCAATCACTGTCACTGACTGAAGTTCAATCCCTGTCACAGACTGAGATTCAATCCCTGTCACTGACTGATATTCAATCCCTGTCCCTGTCTGAGGGTCAATCCCTGTCACTTACTGAGGCTCAATTCCAGTCACTGACTGAGGGTCAATCCCGGTCACTGACTAAGGTTCAATCCCTGTCACTGACTGAGTTTCAATCCCTGTCAAAGACTGAGATTCAATCCCTGTCACTGTCTGAGATTCAATCGCTGTCACTGACGAAGTTTCAATCCCTGTCACTGACTAAGGTTCAATCCCTGTCACAGACGGAGGTTCAATTCCTGTCACTGTCTGAGGTTTAATCCCTGTCACTGACTGAGATTCAATCCCATTTAACGAACTGAAATTCAATCCCAGTCACTAACTGAGGTTCAATCCCTGTCACTGATGGAGGTTCAATCCCTGTCACTGACTGAGATTCAATCCCTGTCACTGACTGAGATTCAATCCCTGTCACTGTCTGCGGGTCAATTCCAGTCCCTGACAGAGATTAAATCCCTGTCACGAACTGAGATCAATTCCCTGTCACTGACTGAGGGTCAATCCCGGTCACTGACTAAGGTTCAATCCCTGTCACTGACTGAGGTTCAATCCCTCTCACAGACTGAGATTCAATCCCTGTCACTGTCTGAGATTCATTCACTGTCACTGACTAAGGTTCAATCCCTATCACTGAATGTAGTTCAATCCCTGTCACAGACTGAGATTCAATCCCTGTCACTGACTGAGATTCAATCCCTGTCACTGGTTGTGTCTCAATCCCTGTCACTGACTGAGGTTCAATCTCTGTCACTGTCTGCGGGTCAATCCCAGTTACTGACTGAGATAAAATCCCTGTCACGAACTGAGGCTCAATCCCTGTCACTGACTGAGAATCAATCCCTGTCACTGACTGAAGTTCAATCCCTGTCACAGACTGAGATTCAATCCCTGTCACTGACTGAGATTCAATTTCTGTCATTGAATGAGATTCAATCCCTGTCAATGACTGAGGTTCAATCCCTGTCACAGACTGAGATTCAATCCCGGTCACTGACTGAGGCTCAATTCCTGTCACTGATTGTGATTCAATCCCTGTCACTGGTTTTGTCTCTATCCCTGTCACTGATTGAGGCTCAATCCCTGTCACTGACTGAGTTTCAATCCCTGTCACTGTCTGCCGGTCAATCCCAGTCACTGACGGAGATTAAATCCCTGTCACTAACTGAGGCTCAATCCCTGTCACTGACTGAAGTTCAATCCCTGTCACTGACTGAGATTCAATCCCTGTCACTGACTGAGATTCAATTTCTGTCATTGAATGAGATTCAATCCCTGTCAATGACTGAGGTTCAATCCCTGTCACTAACTGAGATTAAATCCCTATCACTAAATGAGGCTCAATCCCTGTCACTGACTGAATTTCAATCCCTGTCACAGACTGAGATTCAATCCTTGTCACTGACTGAGATTCAATCCCTGTCACTGTCTGAGGGTCAATCCCTGTCACTTACAGAGGCTCAATCCCTGTCACTGATTGAGACTCAATCCCTGTCACTGACTGAGATTCAATCCCTGTCATTGTCTGAGGGTCAATGCCAGTCAGTGACTGAGATTGAATCCCTGTCACTGACGGAGCTTTAATCCTTGTCACTTACTCAGGCTCAATTCCTGTCACTGACTGAGATTCAATCCCCGTCACTGACGGAGTTTCAATTCCTGTCACTGTCTTAGGTTCAATCGCTGTCACTGACTGAGATTGAATCCCATTTAACTAACTGAAATTCAATCACTGTCATTGACTGAGGTTCAATCCCTGTCACTGACTGAGGCTCCATCCCTGTCACTGACTGAGAATCAATCCCTGTCACTGACTGTAGTTCAATCCCTGTCACAGACTGAGATTCAATACCTGTCACTGACTGAGATTCAATCCCTGTCACTTACTGAGATTCAATACCTGTCACTGTCTGCGTGTCAATTCCAGTCACTAACAGAGATTAAATCCCTATCACTAACTGAGATTCAATCCCTGTCACTGACTGAGGCTCAATCCTTGTCACTGACTGAGAATCAATCCCTGTCACTGACTGTAGTTCAATCCCTGTCACTGACTGAGATTCAATCCCTGTCACTGTCTGTGGGTCAATTCCAGTCACTGACAGAGATTAAATCCCTGTCACTAACTGAGATTCAATCCCTGTCACTGACTGAGGCTCAATCCTTGTCACAGACTGAGAATCAATCCCTGTAACTGATTGAGATTCAATCCCAGTCACAGACTGAGATTCACTTCCTGTCACTGAATGAGATTCAATCACTGTTACGGACTGAGGGTCAATCCCTGTCACTGACTGAGATTCAATCCCTGTCACTGACTGAGATTCAATCCCATTAAACTAACTGAAATTCAATCTCTGTCACTAACTGAGATTCAATCCCTGTCACTGAATGAGATTCAATCCCTGTCACTGTCTGTGGGTCAATTCCAGTCACTGACAGAGATTAAATCCCTGTCACTAACTGAGATTCAATCCCTGTCATTGACTGAGGCTCAATCCTTGTCACTGACTGAGAATCAATCCCTGTCACTGACTGTAGTTCAATCCCTGTCACAGACTGAGAATCAATCCCTGTAACTGATTGAGATTCAATCCCAGTCACAGACTGAGATTCACTTCCTGTCACTGAATGAGATTCAATCACTGTTACGGACTGAGGGTCAATCCCTGTCACTGACTGAGATTCAATCCCATTAAACTAACTGAAATTCAATCTCTCTCACTAACTGAGATTCAATCCCTGTCACTGTCTGCCGGTCAATCCCAGTCACTGACTGAGATTAAATTCCTGTCACTAACTGAGGCTCAATCCCTGTCACTGAATGACAATCAATCCCTGTCACTGACTGAAGTTCAATTTCTGTCACTGAAAGAGATTCAATCCCTGTCACTGACTGAGGTTCAATCCCTGTCACTAACTGAGATTAAATCCCTGTCACTGACTGATGGTCAATCCTGGTCACTGACAGATTGAATCCCTGTCACTGACTGAGGTTCAATCCCTGTCACAGACTGAGATTGAATCCCTGTCACTGTCTGAGATTCAGTCACTGTCATTGACTAAGGTTCAATACCTGTCACTGCCCGAGGTTCAATCCCTGTCACTGATTGAGATTCAATTCCTGTCACTGTCTGAGGTTCAATCCCTGTCACTGACTGAGATTGAATCCCATTTAACTAACTGAAATTCAACCACTGTCATTGACTGAGGTTCAATCCCTGTCACTGACTGAGGCTCCATCCCTGTCACTGACTGAGAATCAATCCCTGTCACTGACTGTAGTTCAATCCCTGTCACAGACTGAGATTCAATCCCTGTCACTGACTGAGATTCAATCCCTGTCACTGACTGAGGTTCAATCCCTGTCACAGACTGAGATCCAATCACTGCCGCTGACTGAGATTTAATCCCTGTCACTGTGTGAGGGTCAATCCCTGTCACTGATTGAGATTCAATCCCAGTCATTGACTGAGATTCAATCCCTGTCACTGATGGTGGCTCAATCCCTGTCACTGACTGCGATTCAATCACAGTCATAGACTGAGATTGAATCCCTGTCACAGACTGAGGTTCAATCCCTGTCACTGATTGAGGTTCAATCGCTGTCACTGACTGATGCTTAATCCCTGACACTGACTGATGTTCAATCCCACTCACTGACTGAGATTCAAACCCTGTCACTGACTGAATTTCAATCCCTCTCACTGACTGAGATTCAATCCCTGTCACAGACTGAGATTCAATCCCTGTCACTGACTGAGATTCAATCCCTGTCACTGACTGAGATTCAATCCCTGTCACTGTCTGCAGGTCAATCCCAGTCACTGACTGAGATTAAATCCCTGTCACTAACTGAGGCTGAATCCCTGTCACTGACTGAAGTTCAATCCCTGTCACAGACTGAGATTCAATCCCTGTCACTGACTGAGATTCAATCCCTGTCACTGTCTGAGAGTCAATCCCTGTCACTTACTGAGGCTAAATCCCTGTCACTGACTGCGATTCAATCCCTGTCATTGTCTGAGGGTCAATGCCAGTCACTGACTGAGATTGAATCCCTGTCACTGACGGAGGTTCAATCCGTGTCACTTACTCAGGCTCAATCCCTGTCACTTCCTGAGGCTCAATCCCTGTCACTCATTGAGGCTCAATACTGTCACAGACTGAGATTGAATCCCTGTCACTAACTGAGATTCAATCCCTGTCACTGACTGAGGTTCAATCCCTGTCACTGTCTGAGGGTCAATGCCAGTTACTGACTGAGATTGAATCCCTATCACTAACTGAGATTCAATCCCTGTCACTGACTGAGGTTCATTCCCTGTCACAGACTGAGATTCAATCCCGGTCACTGTCTGAGATTCAATCACTGTCACTGAGTAAGGTTCAATCCCTGTCACTGTCTGAGGTTCAATCCCTGTCACTGATGGAGGTTCAATCCCTGTCACTAACTGAGATTCAATCCCTGTCACTGTCTGAGGGTCAATCCCAGTCACTGACTGAGATTCAATCCCTGTCACTAACTGAGATTCAATCCCTGTCACTGACTGAGGGTCAATCCCTGTCTCTGACTGAGGTTCAATCCCTGTTACTTGCTGAGGCTCAATCCCTGTCACTGACTGAGGCTCAATCCCTGTTACTGATTGATGCTCATTCCCTGTCACTGACTGAGATACAATCCCTGTCATTGACTGAGATACAATCACTATCACTCATTGAGGTTCAATCGCTGTCATTGACTGATGCTTAATCCCTGTCAATGACTGATGTTCAATCCCACTCACTGACTGAGATTCAATCACTGTCACTGACTGAGATTCAAACCCTGTCACTAACTGAGATTCAATCCCTGTCACAGAGTAAGATTGAATCCCTGTCACAGACTGAGGTTCAATCCCTGTCACTGACTGAATTTCAATCCCTCTCACTGACTGAGATTCAATCCCTGTCACAGACTGAGAATCAATCCCTGTCACTGACTGAAGTTCAATCCCTGTCACAGACTGAGATTCAATCCCTGTCACTGACTGAGATTCAATTTCTGTCATTTAATGAGATTCAATCCCTCTCAATGACTGAGGTTCAATCCCTGTCACTAACTGAGATTCAATCCCTGTCACAGAGTAAGATTGAATCCCTGTCACAGACTGAGGTTCAATCCCTGTCACTGACTGAATTTCAATCCCTCTCACTGACTGAGATTCAATCCCTGTCACAGACTGAGAATCAATCCCTGTCACTGACTGAAGTTCAATCCCTGTCACAGACTGAGATTCAATCCCTGTCACTGACTGAGATTCAATTTCTGTCATTGAATGAGATTCAATCCCTCTCAATGACTGAGGTTCAATCCCTGTCACTAACTGAGATTCAATCCCTGTCACTGATTGAGATACAATTCCTGTCACTGTCTGAGGTTCAATCCCTGTCACTGACGGAGGTTCAATCCCTGTCACTGATTGAGCTTCAATTCCTGTCACTGTCTAAGATTCAATTCCTGTCACTGACTGAGATTCAATCCCATTTAACTAACTGAAATTCAATCCCTGCCACTGACTGAGGTTCAATCCCTGTCACTGATGGAGGTTCAATCCCTGTCACTGACTGTGATACAATCCCTGTCACTACTGAGATTCAATCCCTGTCACTGACTGAGATACAATCCCTGTCAGTAACTGAGATTCAATCCCTGTCACTGACTGAGATTGATTCCCTGTCACTGTCTGAGGGTCAATCCCTGTCACTGACTGAGATTCAATCCCTGTCATTGTCTGCGGGTCAATCCCAGTCACTGACTGAGATTAAATCCCTGTCACTAATTGTGGCTCAATCCCTGTCACTGACTGAAGTTCAATCCCTGTCAAAGGCTGAGAATCAATCCCTGTCACTGACTGAAGTTCAATCCCTGTCAAAGACTGAGGTTCAATCCCTGTCACTGACTGAGATTCAATTTCTGTCATTGAATGAGATTCAATCCCTGTCACTGTCTGAGGTTCAATCCCTGTCACTAACTGAGATTAAATCCCTGTCACTGACTGAGGTTCAATCCCTGTCACTGTCTGAGGGTCAATGCCAGTTACTGACTGAGATTGAATCCCTATCACTAACTGAGATTCAATCCCTGTCACTGACTGAGGTTCATTCCCTGTCACAGACTGAGATTCAATCCCGGTCACTGTCTGAGATTCAATCACTGTCACTGAGTAAGGTTCAATCCCTGTCACTGTCTGAGGTTCAATCCCTGTCACTGATGGAGGTTCAATCCCTGTCACTAACTGAGATTCAATTTCTGTCACTGTCTGAGGGTCAATCCCAGTCACTGACTGAGATTCAATCACTGTCACTAACTGAGATTCAATCCCTGTCACTGACTGAGGGTCACTCCCTGTCTCTGACTGAGGTTCAATCCCTGTTACTTGCTGAGGCTCAATCCCTGTCACTGACTGAGGCTCAATCCCTGTTACTGATTGATGCTCATTCCCTGTCACTGACTGAGATACAATCCCTGTCATTGACTGAGATACAATCACTGTCACAGACTGAGATTAAATCCCTGTCACTAATTGTAGCTCAATCCCTGTCACTGACTGAAGTTCAATCCCTGTCAAAGACTGAGATTCAATCCCTGTCACTGACTGAGATTCAATTTCTGTCATTGAATGAGATTCAATCCCTGTCACTGTCTGAGGTTCAATCCCTGTCACTAACTGAGATTAAATCCCTGTCACTGACTGAGGGTCAATCCCGGTCACTGACTAAGGTTCAATCCCTGTCACAAACTGAGATTCAATCCCTGTCATTGTCAGAGATTCAATCACTGTCACTGACTAAGGTTCAATCCCTGTCACTGACGGAGGTTCAATCCCTGTCACTGATTGAGATACAATTCTTGTCACTGTCTGAGGTTCAATCCCTGTCACTGACGGAGGTTCAATCCCTGCCACTGACTGAGGTTCAATCCCTGTCACTAATGGAGGTTCAATCCCTGTCACTGACTGTGAGACAATCCCTGTCACTAACTGAGATTCAATCCCTGTCACTGACTGAGGCTCAATCCCTCTCACTGACTGAGAATCAATCCCTGTCACTGACTGTAGTTCAATCCCTGTCACAGACTGAGATTAAATCCCTGTCACTGACTGAGATTAAATCCCTGTCACTGACTGAGATTCAATCCCTATCTCTGACTGAGGTTCAATCCCTGTCACAGACAGATTCACTCACTGCCACTGACTGAGATTCAATCCCTGTCACTGTCTGAGGTTCAATCCCTGTCACTAACTGAGATTAAATCCCTGTCACTGACTGAGGGTCAATCCCGGTCACTGACTACGGTTCAATCCCTGTCACAAACTGAGATTCAATCTCTGTCATTGTCAGAGATTCAATCACTGTCACTGACTAAGATTCAATCCCTGTCACTGACGGAGGTTCAATCCCTGTCACTGATTGAGATACAATTCCTGTCACTGTCTGAGGTTCAATCCCTGTCACTGACGGAGGTTCAATCCCTGTCACTGATTGAGATTCAATTCCTGTCACTGTCTGAGGTTCAATTCCTGTCACTGACTGAGATTCAATCCCATTTAACTAACTGAAATTCAATCCCTGCCACTGACTGAGGTTCAATCGCTGTCACTGATGGAGGTTCAAACCCTGTCACTGACTGAATTTCAATCCCTGTCACTGACTGAGATACAATCCCTGTCACTTACTGCGATTCTGTGCCTGACAATGACTGAGATTCCATTCCTATCACTGTCTTGGCGTCAATCCCGGTCACTGACAGAGGTTCAATCCCTGTCACAGACTGAAATTCAATCCCTGTCACTGTCTGCGGGTCAATCCCAGTCACTGACTGAGATTAAATCCCTGTCACTTTTTGTGGCTCAATCCCTGTCACTGACTGAGAATCAATCCCTGTCACTGACTGAAGTTCAATCCCTGTCAAAGACTGAGATTCAATCCCTGTCACTGACTGAGATTCAATTTCTGTCATTGAATGAGATTCAATCCCTGTCACTGTCTGAGGTTCAATCCCTGTCACTAACTGAGATTAAATCCCTGTCACTGACTGAGGGTCAATCCCGGTCACTGACTAAGGTTCAGTCCCTGTCACAGACTGAGATTCAATCCCTGTCACTGACTAAGGTTCAATCCCTGTCACTGACGGAGGTTCAATCCCTGTCACTGTTTGAGATTCAATTCCTGTCACTGTCTGAGGTTCAATCCCTGTCACTGACTGAGATTCAATCCATTTAACTAACTGAAATTCAATCCCTGTCACTGACTGAGGTTCAATCCCTGTCACTGATGGAGGTTCAATCCCTGTCACTGACTGAGATTCAATGATGTCACTGACTCAGATTCAATCCCTGTCACTGTCTGAGGCTCAATCCCTGTCACTGACTGAGAATCAATCCCTGTCACTGATTGTAGTTCAATACCTGTCACAGACTGAGATTAAATCCCTGTCACTAACTGAGATTCAATCCCTGTCACTGACTGAGGCTCAATCCCTGTCACTGACTGAGATTCAATCCCTGTCCCTGTCACTGTCTGCGGGTCAATTCCAGTCACTGACTGAGATTCAATCCCTGTCACTGACTGAGGTTCAATCCCTGTCACAGACAGGGATCCAATCACTGCCACTGACTGAGATTCAATCCCTGTCACTGTGTGAGGGTCAATTCCTGTCACTGATTGAGATTCAATCCCAGTCATTGACTGAGGGTCAATCCCTGTCACTGATGGAGGCTCAATCCCTGTCACTGACTGCGATTCAATCAGTGTCATAGACTGAGATTGAATCCCTGTCACAGACTGAGGTTCAATCCCTGTCACTGATTGAGGTTCAATCGCTTTCACTGACTCATGTTCAATCGCTGTCACTGACTGATGCTTAATCCCTGTCACTGACTGATGTTCAATACCACTCACTGACTGAGATTCAATCCCTGTCTCTGACTGAATTTCAATCCCTGTCACTGACTGAGATTCAATCCCTGTCACTGACTGAAGTTCAATCCCTGCCACAGAATGAGATTCAATCCCTGTCACTGACTGAGGTTCAATCCCTGTCACTAACTGAGATTAAATCCCTGTCACTGACTGAGGGTCAATCCCGGTCACTGACTGAGATTGAATCCCTGTCACTGACTGAGGGTCAATCCCGGTCACTGACTGAGATTGAATCCCTGTCACTGTCTGAGGTTCAATCCCTGTCACAGACTGAGATTCAATCCCTGTCACTGACTGAGATTCAATTTCTGTCATTGAATGAGATTCAATCCCTGTCAATGACTGAGGTTCAATCCCTGTCACTAACTGAGATTAAATCCCTGTCACTAAATGAGGCTCAATCCCTGTCACTGACTGAAGTTCAATCCCTGTCACAGACTGAGATTCAATCCCTGTCACTGACTGAGATTCAATCCCTGTCACTGTCTGTGGGTCAATCCCTGTCACTTACTGAGGCTCAATCCCTGTCACTTATTGAGACTGAATCCCTGTCACTGACTGAGATTCAATCCCTGTCACTGTCTGATGGTCAATGCCAGTCACTGACTGAGATTGAATCCCTGTCACTGACGGAGCTTCAATCCGTGTCACTTACTCAGGCTCAATTCCTGTCACTGACTGAGATTCAATCCCTGTCACTGACGGAGGTTCAATTCCTGTCACTTACTGAGGCTCAATCCCTGTCACTCATTGAGGCTCAATCCTGTCACTGATTGAGATTCAATCCCTGTCACTGTCTGAGGGTCAATCCCTGTCACTGACTGAGGTTCAATCACTGTCACTAACTGAGATTAAATCCCTGTCACTGACTGAGGGTCAATCCCGGTCACTGACTAAGGTTCCATCCGTGTCATTGACTGATGTTCAATCCCTGTCACTTACTGAGGGTCAATCCCTGTCACTGACTGAGGCTCAATCCCTGTCACTGCCTGAGATTCAATCCCTGTCACTGGTGGAGGCACAATCCCAGTCACTGACTGAGGATCGATCCCGGTCACTGATTCAGGCTCAATCCCTGTCACTGACTGCGATTCAATCCCTGTCACTGACTGAGATTCAATCCCTGTCTCTGACTGAGGTTAAATCCCTGTCACTAACTGAGATTGAATTCGCGTCACTAACTGAGATTCAATTCCTGTCTATGACTGAGATACAATCCCTGTCAATGACTGAGATTCAATCCCTGCCACTAACTGAGATTCAATCCCTGTCACTTACTGAGATTCAATCCCTGTCACTTACTGAGATTCAATTCCTGGCACTGAATGAGATTCAATCCTTGTCACTGACTGTGGTTCAATTCCTGTCACTGATTGAGATTCAATCCCTGTCACTGACTGAGGCTGAATCCCTGTCACTGATTGAGATGCAATCCCTGTAACTGACTGAGGTTCAATCCCGATCACGGTTTGAGATTCAATCCCTGACACTGACTGAGATTCAATCCCTGTCACTGACTGAGGGTCAATCCCTGTCACTGACTGTGGTTCATTCCCTGTCACTGTCTGAGATTCAGTGACAGGGATTGAGCCTCAATCAGTAACAGGGATTGAACCTCCATCAGTGACAGGGATTGAGACTCAGTCAGTGACAGAGATTGAAATCAGTCAGTGACATGGATTGAATGTCAGTCAGTGAGAGGGATTGAACCTCAGTCGGTGACAGGGATTGAATCTCAGCCAGTGACAGGGATTGAATCTCAGTCAGTGACAGGGATTGAATCTCAGCCAGTGATAGGGATTGAAACTTAATCAGTGACGGGGATTGAATCTCAGTCAGTGTCAGGGATTGAACCTCTGTCAGTGACAGAATTTGAACCTCCGTCAATGACAGGGATTGAATCTCAGTCAGTGACAGGGATTGAATCTCAGTCAGTGACAGGGATTGAATCGCATTCAGTGACAGGGATTTTACCTCAGTCAGTGACAGGGATTGAACCGCAGTCTGTGACAGGAATTGAATCACAGTCAGTGACCGGAATTTCATCTCAGTCAGTGACAGGCATTGAATCTTAGTCAGTTACAGGAATTGAATCTCAGTCAGTGACAGGATTTGAATCACAGTATGTGGCAGGGATTGACCGACAGTTAGTGACAGGGATTGAATCTCAGTCAGTGACAGGGATTGAGCCTCAGTCAGTGACAGGGATTGAGACTCAGTAAGTGACAGATATTGAATCTCAGTCAGTGACTGGGATTGAACCTCAGACAGTGACAGGGATTGAATCTCAGTCAGTGACAGGGATTGAATCTCACTTAGTGACAGGGATTGAATCTCATTCAGTGACAGGATTGACCCTCAGACATTGATTGGGATTGAACCTCAGTCAGTGACAGCGATTTAATCTCAGTTAGTGACAGGGATTGAGCCTCATTCAGCGACAGGGATTGACCCTCAGTCAGTGACAGGGATTGATCCTCCGTCAGTGACAGGGATTGACCCTCAGTAAGTGGCAGGGATTGAATATCAGCCAGTGACAGGGATTGAATCTCAGTCAGTGACAGGATTGAATCTCAGTCTGTGACAGGGATTGAACCTGTCAATGACTGAGGTTGAATCTCAGTCAGTGACAAGGACTGACCCTCAGACATTGACTGGGATTGAACCTCAGTTAGTGAAAGGGATTGAATCTCAGTTAGTGACAGGGATTGAGCCTCAGTCAGTGACAGGGATTGAATCTCAGTCAGTGACAGGGATTGAATCTCAGCCAGTGTCAGGGATTGAACCTCAGTCAGTGACAGGGATTGAATCTCAGTCAGTGACCGGGATTGAATCTCAGTCAGTGACAGGGATTGAGACTCAGTAAGTGACAGGTATTGAATCTCAGTCAGTGACTGGGATTGAACCTCAGACAGTGACAGGGATTGAATCTCAGTCAGTGACAGGGATTGAATCTCACTTAGTGACAGGGATTGAATCTCAGTCAGTGACAGGATTGACCCTCAGACAGTGATTGGGATTGAACCTCAGTCAGTGACAGGGATTGAATCTCAGTTAGTGACAGGGATTGAGCCTCATTCAGTGACAGGGATTGACCCTCAGTCAGTGACAGGGATTGATCCTCCGTCAGTGACAGGGATTGACCCTCAGTAAGTGGCAGGGATTGAATATCAGCCAGTGACAGGGATTGAATCTCAGTCAGTGACAGAATTGAATCTCAGTCTGTGACAGGGATTGAACCTGTCAGTGACTGAGGTTGAATCTCATTCAGTGACAGGGACTGACCCTCAGACATTGACTGGGATTGAACCTCAGTTAGTGAAAGGGATTGAATCTCAGTTAGTGACAGGGATTGAGCCTCAGTCAGTGACAGGGATTGAATCTCAGTCAGTGACAGGGATTAAATCTCAGTCAGTGACAGGGATTGAATCACACTTAGTGACAGGGATTGAATCTCAGTCAGTGACAGGGATTGAACCTCAGTCAATGACAGGGATTGAATCTCAGTCAGTGACAGGGATTGAATCACAGTCAGTGACAGGGATTGAGCCTCAGTCAGTGACAGGGATTGAGCCTCAGTAAGTGACAGGGATTGAACCTCAGTCAGTGACAGGGATTGACCCTCAGTCAGTGACAGGGATTGACCGTCAGACAGTGACAGGGAATGAATCTCAGTTAGTGAAAGGGATTGAATCTCAGTTCGTGACAGGGATTGAGCCTCAGTCAGTGACAGGGATTGAATCTCAGTCAGTGACAGGGATTGAGCCTCAGACAGTGACAGGGATTGAGCCTCAGTAAGTGACACGGATTGAACCTCAGTCAGTGACAGGGATTGAATCTCAGTCAGTGACTGGGATTGACGCTCAGACAGTGACAGGGAATCAATCTCAGTCAGTGACAGGGATTGAATTTCAATTCGTAACAAGGATTGAATCTCAGTCAGTGACAGGGATTGAACCACCATCAGTGACTGGGATTGAAACCCAATCAGTGACAGGGCTTGAAACTCAGACAGTGATAGGAATTGAATCTTAATCAGTGACAGGATTGAACCTCCGTCAGTGACAGGGATTAAACCTTAGTCAGTGACAGGGATCGAATATCAGACAGTGACAGGGACTGAATCTCAGTCTGTGACAGGGATTGAACCTCAGCCAGTGACAGGGATTGAATCTCAGTCAATGACAGGGATTGACCCTCAGTCAGTGACAGGGACTGAGACTCACTAAGTGACAGGGATTGAATCTCAGTTAGTGACAGGTATTGAATCACAGTCAGTGATTGGGATTGAACCTCAGACAGTGACAGGGATTGAATCTCAGTCAGTGACAGGGATTGAATCTCAGTCAGTGACAGGGATTGAATCTCACTTAGTGACAGGGATTGAATCTCAGTCAGTGACAGGATTGACCCTCAGACAGTGATTGGGATTGAACCTCAGTCAGTGACAGGGATTGAATCTCAGTTAGTGACAGGGATTCAGCCTCATTCAGTGACAGGGACTGACCCTCAGTAAGTGACAGGGATTGACCCTCAGTCAGTGACAGGGATTGACCGTCAGACAGTGACAGGGAATGAATCTCATTTAGTGAAAGGGATTGAATCTCAGTTCGTGACAGGGATTGAGCCTCAATCAGTGACAGGGATTGAATCTCAGTCAGTGACAGGGATTGAGCCTCCGTCAGTGACAGGGATTGAGCCTCAGTAAGTGACAGGGATTGAACCTCAGTCAGTGACAGGGATTGAATCTCAGTCAGTGACTGGGATTGACCCTCAGACAGTGACAGGGAATCAATCTCAGTCAGTGACAGGGATTGAATTTCAATTCGTAACAAGGATTGAATCTCAGTCAGTGACAGGGATTGAACCACCATCAGTGACTGGGATTGAACCTCAGTCAGTGACAGGGCTTGAAACTCAGACAGTGATAGGAATTGAATCTTAATCAGTGACAGGGATTGAACCTCCGTCAGTGACAGGGATTAAACCTTAGTCAGTGACAGGGATCGAATATCAGACAGTGACAGGGACTGAATCTCAGTCTGTGACAGGGATTGAACCACCGTCAGTGACAGGGATTGAACCTCAATCAGTGACAGGGATTGAATCTCAGTCAATGACAGGGACTGAGACTCACTAAGTGACAGGGATTGAATCTCAGTTAGTGATAGGTATTGAATCAAAGTCAGTGATTGGGATAGAACCTCAGACAGTGACAGGGATTGAATCTCAGTCAGTGACAGGGATTGAAACTGTCAATGACTGAGGTTGAATCTCAGTCAGTGACAGGGACTGACCCTCAGACATTGACTGGGATTGAACCTCAGTTAGTGAAAGGGATTGAATCTCAGTTAGTGACAGGGATTGAGCCTCAGTCAGTGACAGGGATTGAATCTCAGTCAGTGACAGGGATTGAATCTCAGTCAGTGACAGGGATTGAATCTCACTTAGTGACAGGGATTGAATCTCAGTCAGTGACAGAGATTGAACCTCAGTCAGTGACAGGGATTGAACATCAGTCAGTGACAGGGATTGACCCTCAGTCAGTGACAGGGATTGACCGTCAGACAGTGACAGGGAATGAATCTCAGTTAGTGAAAGGGATTGAATCTCAGTTCGTGACAGGGATTGAGCCTCAGTCAGTGACAGGGATTGAATCTCAGTCAGTGACAGGGATTGAGCCTCAGTAAGTGACAGGGATTGAGCCTCAGTAAGTGACAGGGATTGAATCTCAGTCAGTGACTGGGATTGACCCTCAGACAGTGAGAGGGAATCAATCTCAGTCAGTGACAGGGATTGACTTTCAATTCGTAACAAGGATTGAATCTCAGTCAGTGACAGGGATTGAACCACCATCAGTGACTGGGATTGAACCTCAGTCAGTGACAGGGCTTGAAACTCAGACAGTATAGGAATTGAATCTTAATCAGTGACAGGGATTGAACCTCCGTCAGTGACAGGGATGAAACCTTAGTCAGTGACAGGGATCGAATATCAGACAGTGACAGGGACTGAATCTCAGTCTGTGACAGGAATTGAACCTCAGTCAGTGACAGGGATTGAATCTCAGTCAATGACAGGGATTGACCCTCAGTCAGTGACAGGGACTGAGCTTCACTAAGTGACAGGGATTGAATCTCAGTTAGTGACAGGTATTGAATCACAGTCAGTGATTGGGATTGAACCTCAGACAGTGACAGGGATTGAATCTCAGTCAGTGAGAGGGATTGAATCTCACTTAGTGACAGGGATTGAATCTCAGTCAGTGACCGGGATTGAACCTGTCAATGACTGAGGTTGAATTTCAGTCAGTGACAGGGACTGACCCTCAGACATTGACTGGGATTGAACCTCAGTTAGTGAAAGGGATTGAATCTCAGTTAGTGACAGGGATTGAGCCACAGTCAGTGACAGGGATTGAATCTCAGTCAGTGACAGGGATTGAATCTCAGTCAGTGACAGGGATTGAATCTCACTTCGTGACAGGGATTGAATCTCAGTCAGTGACAGGGATTGAACCTCAGTCAGTGACAGGGATTGAATCTCATTCAGTGACAGGGATTGAATCACAGTCAGTGACAGGGATTGAACCTCAGTCAGTGACAGGGATTGAGCCTCAGAAAGTGACAGGTATTGAACGTCAGTCAGTGACAGGGATTGACCCTCAGTCAGTGACAGGGATTGACCGTCAGACAGTGACAGGGAATGAATCTCAGTTAGCGAAAGGGATTGAATCTCAGTTCTTGACAGGGATTGAGCCTCAGTCAGTGACAGGGATTGAATCTCAGTCAGTGACAGGGATTGAGCCTCAGTCAGTGACAGGGATTGAGCCTCTGTAAGTGACAGGGATTGAACCTCAGTCAGTGACAGGGATTGAATCTCAGTCAGTGACTGGAATTGACCCTCAGACAGTGACAGGGAATCAATCTCAGTCAGTGACAGGGATTGAATTTCAATTCGTAACAAGGATTGAATCTCAGTCAGTGACAGGGCTTGAAACTCAGACAGTGATAGGAATTGATTCTTAATCAGTGACAGGGATTGAACCTCCGTCAGTGACAGGGATTAAACCTTAGTCAGTGACAGGGTTCGAATATCAGGCAGTGACAGGGACTGAATCTCAGTCTGTGACAGGGATTGAACCTCAGTCAGTGACAGGGTTTGAATCTCAGTCAGTGACAAGGATTGACCCTCAGTCAGTGACAGGGACTGAGACTCACTAAGTGACAGGGATTGAATCTCAGTTAGTGACAGGTATTGAATCACAGTCAGTGATTGGGATAGAACCTCAGACAGTGACAGGGATTGAATCTCAGTCAGTGACAGGGATTGAATCTCACTTAGTGACAGGGATTGAATCTCAGTCAGTGACAGGGATTGAAACTGTCAATGACTGAGGTTGAATCTCAGTCAGTGACAGGGACTGACCCTCAGACATTGACTGGGATTGAACCTCAGTTAGTGAAAGGGATTGAATCTCAGTTAGTGACAGGGATTGAGCCTCAGTCAGTGACAGGGATAGAATCTCAGTCAGTGACAGGGATTGAATCTCAGTCAGTGACAGGGATTCAATCTCACTTAGTGACAGGGATTGAATCTCAGTCAGTGACAGGGATTGAACCTCAGTCAGTGACAGGGATTGAATGTCAGTCAGTGACAGGGATTGAATCACAGTCAGTGACAGGGATTGAGCCTCAGTCAGTGACAGGGATTGAATCACAGTCAGTGACAGGAATTGAGCCTCAGTTAGTGACAGGGATTGAGCCTCAGTAAGTGACAGGGATTGAACCTCAGTCAGTGACAGGGATTGGCCCTCAGTCAGTGACAGGGATTGACCGTCAGACAGTGACAGGGAATGAATCTCAGTTAGTGAAAGGGATTGAACCTCAGTTCGTGACAGGGATTGAGCCTCAGTCAGTGACAGGGATTGAATCTCAGTCAGTGACAGGGATTGAGCCTCAGTCAGTGACAGGGATTGAGCCTCAGTAAGTGACAGGGATTGAACCTCAGTCAGTGACAGGGATTGAATCATGTTCAGTGACTGGGATTGACCCTCAGACAGTGACAGGGAATCAATCTCAGTCAGGGACAGGGATTGAATTTCAATTCGTTACAAGGATTGAATCTCAGTCAGTGACAGGGATTGAACCACCATCTGTGACTGGGATTGAACCTCAGTCAGTGACAGGGCTTGAAACTCAGACAGTGATAGGAATTGAATCTTAATCAGTGACAGGGATTGAACCTCCGTCAGTGACAGGGATTTAACCTTAGTCAGTGACAGGGATCGAATATCAGACAGTGACAGGGACTGAATCTCAATCTGTGACAGGGATTGAATCTCAGTCAGTGACCGGGATTGACCCTCAGTCAGTGACAGGGACTGAGACTCACCAAGTGACAGGGATTGAATATCAGTTAGTGACAGGTATTGAATCACAGTCAGTGATTGGGATTGAACCTCAGACAGTGACAGGGATTGAATCTCAGTCAGTGACAGGGATTGAATCTCACTTAGTGACATGGATTGAATCTCAGTCAGTGACAGGGATTGACCCTCAGACAGTGACTGGGATTGAACCTCAGTCAGTGACAGGGATTGAATCTCAGTTAGTGACAGGGATTGAGCCTCATTCAGTGACAGGGATTGAATCTCAGTCAGTGACAGGGATTGAGCCTCAGTCAGTGACAGGGATTGAGACTCAGTCATTGACAGGGATTGAACCTCAATCAGTGACAGGGATTAAGCCTCAGTCAGTGACTGGGATTGAACCTCAGTTAGTGAAAGGGATTGAATCTCAGTTCGTGACAGGGATTGAGCCTCACTCAGTGACAGGGATTGAATCTCAGTCATTGACAGGGATTGAACCTCTCTCAGTGACAGGGATTGAACATTAAGTCAGTGACAGGGATTGAACCTCAGTCAGTGACAGGGATTGACCCTCAGTCAGTGACAGGGCTTGAAACTCAGACAGTGATAGGAATTGAATCTTAATCAGTGACAGGGATTGAACCTCCGTCAGTGACAGGGATTTAACCTTAGTCAGTGACAGGGATCGAATATCAGACAGTGACAGGGACTGAATCTCAGTCTGTGACAGGGATTGAACCTCAGTCAGTGACAGGGATTGAATCTCAGTCAATGACAGGGATTGACCCTCAGTCAGTGACAGGGACTGAGACTCACTAAGTGACAGGGATTGAATCTCAGTTAGTGACAGGTATTGAATCACAGTCAGTGATTGGGATTGAATCTCAGACATTGACAGGGATTGAATCTCAGTCAGTGACAGGGATTGAATCTCACTTAGTGACAGGGATTGAATCTCAGTCAGTGACAGGGATTGAACCTGTCAATGACTGAGGTTGAATCTCAGTCAGTGACAGGGACTGACCCTCAGACATTGACTGGGATTGAACCTCAGTTAGTGAAAGGGATTGAATCTCAGTTAGTGACAGGGATTGAGCCACAGTCAGTGACAGGGATTGAATCTCAGTCAGTGACAGGGATTGAATCTCACTTAGTGACAGGGATTGAATCTCAGTCAGTGACAGGGATTGAACCACAGTCAGTGACACGGAATCAATCTCATTCAGTGACAGGGATTGAATCACAGTCAGTGACAGGGATTGAGCCTCAGTCAGTGACAGGGATTGAGCCTCAGTCAGTGACAGGGATTGAATCTCAGTCAGTGACAGGGATTGAATCTCACTTAGTGACAGGGACTGACCGTCAGACAGTGACACGGAATGAATCTCAGTTAGTGACAGGGATTGAATCTCAGTCAGTGACAGGGATTGAGCCTCAGTCAGTGACAGGGATTGAGCCTCAGTAAGTGACAGGGATTGAACCTCAGTCAGTGACAGGGATTGAATCTCAGTCAGTGACTGGAATTGACCCTCAGACAGTGACAGGGAATCAATCTCAGTCAGTGACAGGGATTGAACCACCATGAGTGACTGGGATTGAACCTCAGTCAGTGACAGGGCTTGAAACTCAGACAGTGATAGGAATTGATTCTTAATCAGTGACAGGGATTGAACCTCCGTCAGTGACAGGGTTTAAACCTTAGTCAGTGACAGGGTTCGAATATCAGACAGTGACAGGGACTGAATCTCAGTCTGTGACAGGGATTGAATCTCAGTCAGCGACAGGGATTGACCCTCAGTCAGTGACAGGGACTGAGACTCACTAAGTGACAGGGATTGAATCTCAGTTAGTGATAGGTGTTGAATCAAAGTCAGTGATTGGGATACAACCTCAGACAGTGACAGGGATTGAATCTCAGTCAGTGACAGGGATTGAATCTCACTTAGTGACAGGGATTGAATCTCAGTCAGTGACAGGGATTGAAATTGTCAATGACTGAGGTTGAATCTCAGTCAGTGACAGGGACTGACCCTCAGACATTGACTGGGATTGAACCTCAGTTAGTGAAAGGGATTGAATCTCAGTTAGTGACAGGGATTGAGCCTCAGTCAGTGACAGGGATTGAATCTCAGTCAGTGACAGGGATTGAATCAAAGTCAGTGAAAGGGATTGAATCTCACTTAGTGACAGGGATTGAATCTCAGTCAGTGACAGGGATTGAACCTCAGTCAGTGACAGGGATTGAACCTCAGTCAGTGACAGGGGTTGACCCTCAGTCAGTGACAGGGATTGACCGTCAGACAGTGACAGGGAATGAATCTCAGTTAGTGAAAGGGATTGAATCTCAGTTCGTGACAGGGATTGAGCCTCAGTCAGTGACAGGGATTGAATCTCAGTCAGTGACAGGGATTGAGCCTCAGTCAGTGACAGTGATTGAGCCTCAGTAAGTGACAGGGATTGAACGTCAGTCAGTGACAGGGATTGACCCTCAGTCAGTGACAGGGATTGACCGTCAGGCAGTGACAGGGAATGAATCTCAGTTAGTGAAAGGGATTGAATCTCAGTTCGTGACAGGGATTGAGCCTCAGTCAGTGACAGGGATTGAATCTCAGTCAGTGACAGGGATTGAGCCTCAGTCAGTGACAGGGATTGAGCCTCAGTAAGTGACAGGGATTGAACCTCAGTCAGTGACAGGGATTGAATCTCAGTCAGTGACTGGAAATGACCCTCAGACAGTGACAGGGAATCAATCTCAGTCAGTGACAGGGACTGAACCACCATGAGTGACTGGGATTGAACCTCAGTCAGTGACAGGGCTTGAAACTCAGACAGTGATAGGAATTGATTCTTAATCAGTGACAGGGATTGAACCTCCGTCAGTGACAGGGTTTAATCCATAGTCAGTGACAGGGTTCGAATATCATACAGTGACAGGGACTGAATCTCAGTCTGTGACAGGGATTGAACCTCAGTCAGTGACAGGGTTTGAATCTCAGTCAGCAACAGGGATTGACCCTCAGTCAGTGACAGGGACTGAGACTCATTAAGTGACAGGGATTGAATCTCAGTTAGTGATAGGTATTGAATCAAAATCAGTGATTGGGATAGAACCTCAGACAGTGACAGGGATTGAATCTCAGTCAGTGACAGGGATTGAATCTCACTTAGTGACAGGGATTGAATCTCAGTCAGTGACAGGGATTGAAACTGTCAATGACTGAGGTTGAATCTCAGTCAGTGACAGGGACTGACCCTCAGACATTGACTGGGATTGAACCTCAGTTAGTGAAAGGGATTGAATCTCAGTTAGTGACAGGGATTGAGCCTCAGTCAGTGACAGGGATTGAATCTCAGTCAGTGACAGGGATTGAATCTCAGTCAGTGACAGGGATTGAATCTCACTTAGTGACAGGGTTTGAATCTCAGTCAGTGACAGGGATTGACCGTCAGACAGTGACAGGGAATGAATCTCAGTCTGTGACAGGGATTGAACCTCAGTCAGTGACAGGGTTTGAATCTCAGTCAGCAACAGGGATTGACCCTCAGTCAGTGACAGGGACTGAGACTCACTAAGTGACAGGGATTGAATCTCAGTTAGTGATAGGTATTGAATCAAAATCAGTGATTGGGATAGAACCTCAGACAGTGACAGGGATTGAATCTCAGTCAGTGACAGGGATTGAATCTCACTTAGTGACAGGGATTGAATCTCAGTCAGTGACAGGGATTGAAACTGTCAATGACTGAGGTTGAATCTCAGTCAGTGACAGGGACTGACCCTCAGACATTGACTGGGATTGAACCTCAGTTAGTGAAAGGGATTGAATCTCAGTTAGTGACAGGGATTGAGCCTCAGTCAGTGACAGGGATTGAATCTCAGTCAGTGACAGGGATTGAACCTCAGTCAGTGACAGGGATTGAACCTCAGTCAGTGACAGGGATTGACCGTCAGACAGTGACAGGGAATGAATCTCAGTTAGTGAAAGGGATTGAATCTCAGTTCGTGACAGGGATTGAGCCTCAGTCAGTGACAGGGATTGAATCTCAGTCAGTGACAGGGATTGAGCCTCAGTCAGTGACTGGGATTGAGCCTCAGTAAGTGACAGGGATTGAACCTCAGTCAGTGACTGGGATTGACCCTCAGACAGTGAGAGGGAATCAATCTCAGTCAGTGACAGGGATTGACTTTCAATTCGTAACAAGGATTGAATCTCAGTCAATGACAGGGATTGAACCACCATCAGTGACTGGGATTGAACCTCAGTCAGTGACAGGTCTTGAAACTCAGACAGTGATAGGAATTGAATCTTAATCAGTGACAGGGATTGAACCTCCGTCAGTGACAGGGATGAAACCTTAGTCAGTGACAGGGATCGAATATCAGACAGTGACAGGGACTGAACCTCAGTCAGTGACAGGGATTGACCCTCAGTCAGTGACAGGGATTGACCGTCAGACAGTGACAGGGAATGAATCTCATTTAGTGAAAGTGATTGAATCTCAGTTCGTGACAGGTATTGAGCCTCAGTCAGTGACAGGGATTGAATCTCAGTCAGTGACAGGGATTGAGCCTCAGTCTGTGACAGGGATTGAACCTCAGTCAGTGACAGGGATTGAATCTCAGTCAATGACAGGGATTGACCCTCAGTCAGTGACAGGGACTGAGATTCACTAAGTGACAGGGATTGAATCTCAGTTAGTGACAGGTATTTAATCACAGTCAGTGATTGGGATTGAACCTCAGACAGTGACAGGGATTGAATCTCAGTCAGTGACAGGGATTGAATCTCACTTAGTGACAGGGATTGAATCTCAGTCAGTGACAGGGATTGAAACTGTCAATGACTGAGGTTGAATCTCAGTCAGTGACAGGGACTGACCCTCAGACATTGACTGGGATTGAACCTCAGTTAGTGAAAGGGATTGAATCTCAGTTAGTGACAGGGATTGAGCCACAGTCAGTGACAGGGATTGAATCTCAGTCAGTGACAGGGATTGAACCTCAGTCAGTGACAGGGATTGAACCTCAGTCAGTGACAGGGATTGACCGTCAGACAGTGACAGGGAATGAATCTCAGTTAGTGAAAGGGATTGAATCTCAGTTCGTGACAGGGATTGAGCCTCAGTCAGTGACAGGGATTGAATCTCAGTCAGTGACAGGGATTGAGCCTCAGTCAGTGACTGGGATTGAGCCTCAGTAAGTGACAGGGATTGAATCTCAGTCAGTGACTGGGATTGACCCTCAGACAGTGAGAGGGAATCAATCTCAGTCAGTGACAGGGATTGACTTTCAATTCGTAACAAGGATTGAATCTCAGTCAATGACAGGGATTGAACCACCATCAGTGACTGGGATTGAACCTCAGTCAGTGACAGGTCTTGAAACTCAGACAGTGATAGGAATTGAATCTTAATCAGTGACAGGGATTGAACCTCCGTCAGTGACAGGGATGAAACCTTCGTCAGTGACAGGGATCGAATATCAGACAGTGACAGGGACTGAACCTCAGTCAGTGACAGGGATTGACCCTCAGTCAGTGACAGGGATTGACCGTCAGACAGTGACAGGGAATGAATCTCAGTTAGTGAAAGGGATTGAATCTCAGTTCGTGACAGGTATTGAGCCTCAGTCAGTGACAGGGATTGAATCTCAGTCAGTGACAGGGATTGAGCCTCAGTCTGTGACAGGGATTGAACCTCAGTCAGTGACAGGGATTGAATCTCAGTCAATGACAGGGATTGACCCTCAGTCAGTGACAGGGACTGAGATTCACTAAGTGACAGGGATTGAATCTCAGTTAGTGACAGGTATTTAATCACAGTCAGTGATTGGGATTGAACCTCAGACAGTGACAGGGATTGAATCTCAGTCAGTGAGAGGGATTGAATCTCACTTAGTGACAGGGATTGAATCTCAGTCAGTGACAGGGATTGAACCTGTCAATGACTGAGGTTGAATTTCAGTCAGTGACAGGGACTGACCCTCAGACATTGACTGGGATTGAACCTCAGTTAGTGAAAGGGATTGAATCTCAGTTAGTGACAGGGATTGTGCCACAGTCAGTGACAGGGATTGAATCTCAGTCAGTGACAGGGATTGAATCTCAGTCAGTGACAGGGATTGAATCTCACTTAATGACAGGGATTGAATCTCAGTCAGTGACAGGGATTGAACCTCAGTCAGTGACAGGGATTGAATCTCATTCAGTGACAGGGATTGAATCACAGTCAGTGACAGGGATTGAACCTCAGTCAGTGACAGGGATTGAGCCTCAGTAAGTGACAGGTATTGAACGTCAGTCAGTGACAGGGATTGACCCTCAGTCAGTGACAGGGATTGACCGTCAGACAGTGACAGGGAATGAATCTCAGTTAGTGAAAGGGATTGAATCTCAGTTCGTGACAGGGATTGAGCCTCAGTCAGTGACAGGGATTGAATCTCAGTCAGTGACAGGGATTGAACCTCAGTCAGTGACAGGGATTGAGCCTCTGTAAGTGACAGGGATTGAACCTCAGTCAGTGACAGGGATTGAATCTCAGTCAGTGACTGGGATTGACCCTCAGACAGTGACAGGGAATCAATCTCAGTCAGTGACAGGGATTGAATTTCAATTCGTAACAAGGATTGAATCTCAGTCAGTGACAGGGCTTGAACCACCATCAGTGACTGGGATTGAACCTCAGTCAGTGACAGGGCTTGAAACTCAGACAGTGATAGGAATTGATTCTTAATCAGTGACAGGGATTGAACCTCCGTCAGTGACAGGGATTAAACCTTAGTCAGTGACAGGGTTCGAATATCAGGCAGTGACAGGGACTGAATCTCAGTCTGTGACAGGGATTGAACCTCAGTCAGTGACAGGGTTTGAATCTCAGTCAGTGACAGGGATTGACCCTCAGTCAGTGACAGGGACTGAGATTCACTAAGTGACAGGGATTGAATCTCAGTTAGTGACAGGTATTGAATCACAGTCAGTGATTGGGATAGAACCTCAGATAGTGACAGGGATTGAATCTCAGTCAGTGACAGGGATTGAATCTCACTTAGTCACAGGGATTGAATCTCAGTCAGTGACAGGGATTGAAACTGTCAATGACTGAGGTTGAATCTCAGTCAGTGACAGGGACTGACCCTCAGACATTGACTGGGATTGAATCTCAGTTAGTGAAAGGGATTGAATCTCAGTTAGTGACAGGGATTGAGCCTCAGTCAGTGACAGGGATTGAATCTCAGTCAGTGACAGGGATTGAATCTCAGTCAGTGACAGGGATTGAATCTCACTTAGTGACAGGGATTGAATCTCAGTCAGTGACAGGGATTGAACCTCAGTCAGTGACAGGGATTGAATCTCAGTCAGTGACAGGGATTGAATCACAGTCAGTGACAGGGATTGAGCCTCAGTCAGTGACAGGGATTGAGCCTCAGTAAGTGACAGGGATTGAATCTCAGTCAGTGACAGGGATTGAATCTCACTTAGTGACAGGGATTGAATCTCAGTCAGTGACAGGGATTGAATCTCACTTAGTGACAGGGATTGAATCTCAGTCAGTGACAGGGATTGAAACTGTCAATGACTGAGGTTGAATCTCAGTCAGTGACAGGGACTGACCCTCAGACATTGACTGGGATTGAACCTCAGTTAGTGAAAGGGATTGAATCTCAGTTAGTGACAGGGATTGAGCCTCAGTCAGTGACAGGGATTGAATCTCAGTCAGTGACAGGGATTGAATCTCAGTCAGTGACAGGGATTGAATCTCACTTAGTGACAGGGTTTGAATCTCAGTCAGTGACAGGGATTGACCGTCAGACAGTGACAGGGAATGAATCTCAGTCTGTGACAGGGATTGAACCTCAGTCAGTGACAGGGTTTGAATCTCAGTCAGCAACAGGGATTGACCCTCAGTCAGTGACAGGGACTGAGACTCACTAAGTGACAGGGATTGAATCTCAGTTAGTGATAGGTATTGAATCAAAATCAGTGATTGGGATAGAACCTCAGACAGTGACAGGGATTGAATCTCAGTCAGTGACAGGGATTGAATCTCACTTAGTGACAGGGATTGAATCTCAGTCAGTGACAGGGATTGAAACTGTCAATGACTGAGGTTGAATCTCAGTCAGTGACAGGGACTGACCCTCAGACATTGACTGGGATTGAACCTCAGTTAGTGAAAGGGATTGAATCTCAGTTAGTGACAGGGATTGAGCCTCAGTCAGTGACAGGGATTGAATCTCAGTCAGTGACAGGGATTGAACCTCAGTCAGTGACAGGGATTGAACCTCAGTCAGTGACAGGGATTGACCGTCAGACAGTGACAGGGAATGAATCTCAGTTAGTGAAAGGGATTGAATCTCAGTTCGTGACAGGGATTGAGCCTCAGTCAGTGACAGGGATTGAATCTCAGTCAGTGACAGGGATTGAGCCTCAGTCAGTGACTGGGATTGAGCCTCAGTAAGTGACAGGGATTGAACCTCAGTCAGTGACTGGGATTGACCCTCAGACAGTGAGAGGGAATCAATCTCAGTCAGTGACAGGGATTGACTTTCAATTCGTAACAAGGATTGAATCTCAGTCAATGACAGGGATTGAACCACCATCAGTGACTGGGATTGAACCTCAGTCAGTGACAGGTCTTGAAACTCAGACAGTGATAGGAATTGAATCTTAATCAGTGACAGGGATTGAACCTCCGTCAGTGACAGGGATGAAACCTTAGTCAGTGACAGGGATCGAATATCAGACAGTGACAGGGACTGAACCTCAGTCAGTGACAGGGATTGACCCTCAGTCAGTGACAGGGATTGACCGTCAGACAGTGACAGGGAATGAATCTCATTTAGTGAAAGTGATTGAATCTCAGTTCGTGACAGGTATTGAGCCTCAGTCAGTGACAGGGATTGAATCTCAGTCAGTGACAGGGATTGAGCCTCAGTCTGTGACAGGGATTGAACCTCAGTCAGTGACAGGGATTGAATCTCAGTCAATGACAGGGATTGACCCTCAGTCAGTGACAGGGACTGAGATTCACTAAGTGACAGGGATTGAATCTCAGTTAGTGACAGGTATTTAATCACAGTCAGTGATTGGGATTGAACCTCAGACAGTGACAGGGATTGAATCTCAGTCAGTGACAGGGATTGAATCTCACTTAGTGACAGGGATTGAATCTCAGTCAGTGACAGGGATTGAAACTGTCAATGACTGAGGTTGAATCTCAGTCAGTGACAGGGACTGACCCTCAGACATTGACTGGGATTGAACCTCAGTTAGTGAAAGGGATTGAATCTCAGTTAGTGACAGGGATTGAGCCACAGTCAGTGACAGGGATTGAATCTCAGTCAGTGACAGGGATTGAACCTCAGTCAGTGACAGGGATTGAACCTCAGTCAGTGACAGGGATTGACCGTCAGACAGTGACAGGGAATGAATCTCAGTTAGTGAAAGGGATTGAATCTCAGTTCGTGACAGGGATTGAGCCTCAGTCAGTGACAGGGATTGAATCTCAGTCAGTGACAGGGATTGAGCCTCAGTCAGTGACTGGGATTGAGCCTCAGTAAGTGACAGGGATTGAATCTCAGTCAGTGACTGGGATTGACCCTCAGACAGTGAGAGGGAATCAATCTCAGTCAGTGACAGGGATTGACTTTCAATTCGTAACAAGGATTGAATCTCAGTCAATGACAGGGATTGAACCACCATCAGTGACTGGGATTGAACCTCAGTCAGTGACAGGTCTTGAAACTCAGACAGTGATAGGAATTGAATCTTAATCAGTGACAGGGATTGAACCTCCGTCAGTGACAGGGATGAAACCTTCGTCAGTGACAGGGATCGAATATCAGACAGTGACAGGGACTGAACCTCAGTCAGTGACAGGGATTGACCCTCAGTCAGTGACAGGGATTGACCGTCAGACAGTGACAGGGAATGAATCTCAGTTAGTGAAAGGGATTGAATCTCAGTTCGTGACAGGTATTGAGCCTCAGTCAGTGACAGGGATTGAATCTCAGTCAGTGACAGGGATTGAGCCTCAGTCTGTGACAGGGATTGAACCTCAGTCAGTGACAGGGATTGAATCTCAGTCAATGACAGGGATTGACCCTCAGTCAGTGACAGGGACTGAGATTCACTAAGTGACAGGGATTGAATCTCAGTTAGTGACAGGTATTTAATCACAGTCAGTGATTGGGATTGAACCTCAGACAGTGACAGGGATTGAATCTCAGTCAGTGAGAGGGATTGAATCTCACTTAGTGACAGGGATTGAATCTCAGTCAGTGACAGGGATTGAACCTGTCAATGACTGAGGTTGAATTTCAGTCAGTGACAGGGACTGACCCTCAGACATTGACTGGGATTGAACCTCAGTTAGTGAAAGGGATTGAATCTCAGTTAGTGACAGGGATTGTGCCACAGTCAGTGACAGGGATTGAATCTCAGTCAGTGACAGGGATTGAATCTCAGTCAGTGACAGGGATTGAATCTCACTTAATGACAGGGATTGAATCTCAGTCAGTGACAGGGATTGAACCTCAGTCAGTGACAGGGATTGAATCTCATTCAGTGACAGGGATTGAATCACAGTCAGTGACAGGGATTGAACCTCAGTCAGTGACAGGGATTGAGCCTCAGTAAGTGACAGGTATTGAACGTCAGTCAGTGACAGGGATTGACCCTCAGTCAGTGACAGGGATTGACCGTCAGACAGTGACAGGGAATGAATCTCAGTTAGTGAAAGGGATTGAATCTCAGTTCGTGACAGGGATTGAGCCTCAGTCAGTGACAGGGATTGAATCTCAGTCAGTGACAGGGATTGAACCTCAGTCAGTGACAGGGATTGAGCCTCTGTAAGTGACAGGGATTGAACCTCAGTCAGTGACAGGGATTGAATCTCAGTCAGTGACTGGGATTGACCCTCAGACAGTGACAGGGAATCAATCTCAGTCAGTGACAGGGATTGAATTTCAATTCGTAACAAGGATTGAATCTCAGTCAGTGACAGGGCTTGAACCACCATCAGTGACTGGGATTGAACCTCAGTCAGTGACAGGGCTTGAAACTCAGACAGTGATAGGAATTGATTCTTAATCAGTGACAGGGATTGAACCTCCGTCAGTGACAGGGATTAAACCTTAGTCAGTGACAGGGTTCGAATATCAGGCAGTGACAGGGACTGAATCTCAGTCTGTGACAGGGATTGAACCTCAGTCAGTGACAGGGTTTGAATCTCAGTCAGTGACAGGGATTGACCCTCAGTCAGTGACAGGGACTGAGATTCACTAAGTGACAGGGATTGAATCTCAGTTAGTGACAGGTATTGAATCACAGTCAGTGATTGGGATAGAACCTCAGATAGTGACAGGGATTGAATCTCAGTCAGTGACAGGGATTGAATCTCACTTAGTCACAGGGATTGAATCTCAGTCAGTGACAGGGATTGAAACTGTCAATGACTGAGGTTGAATCTCAGTCAGTGACAGGGACTGACCCTCAGACATTGACTGGGATTGAATCTCAGTTAGTGAAAGGGATTGAATCTCAGTTAGTGACAGGGATTGAGCCTCAGTCAGTGACAGGGATTGAATCTCAGTCAGTGACAGGGATTGAATCTCAGTCAGTGACAGGGATTGAATCTCACTTAGTGACAGGGATTGAATCTCAGTCAGTGACAGGGATTGAACCTCAGTCAGTGACAGGGATTGAATCTCAGTCAGTGACAGGGATTGAATCACAGTCAGTGACAGGGATTGAGCCTCAGTCAGTGACAGGGATTGAGCCTCAGTAAGTGACAGGGATTGAATCTCAGTCAGTGACAGGGATTGAATCTCACTTAGTGACAGGGATTGAATCTCAGTCAGTGACAGGGATTGAACCTCAGTCAGTGACAGTGATTGAATCTCAGTCAGTGACAGGGATTGAATCACAGTCAGTGACAGGGATTGAGCCTCAGTCAGTGACAGGGATTGAGCCTCAGTAAGTGACAGGTATTGAACGTCAGTCAGTGACAGGGATTGACCCTCAGTCAGTGACAGGGATTGACCGTCAGACAGTGACAGGGAATGAATCTCAGTTAGTGAAAGGGATTGAATCTCAGTTCGTGACAGGGATTGAGCCTCAGTCAGTGACAGGGATTGAATCTCAGTCAGTGACAGGGATTGAGCCTCAGTCAGTGACAGGGATTGAGCCTCTGTAAGTGACAGGGATTGAACCTCAGTCATTGACAGGGATTGAATCTCAGTCAGTGACTGGAATTGACCCTCAGACAGTGACAGGGAATCAATCTCAGTCAGTGACAGGGATTGAATTTCAATTCGTAACAAGGATTGAATCTCAGTCAGTGACAGGAATTGAACCACCATCAGTGACTGGGATTGAACCTCAGTCAGTGACAGGGCTTGAAACTCAGACAGTGATAGGAATTGATTCTTAATCAGTGACAGGGATTGAACCTCCGTCAGTGACAGGGATTAAACCTTAGTCAGTGACAGGGTTCGAATATCAGACAGTGACAGGGACTGAATCTCAATCTGTGACAGGGATTGAACCTCAGTCAGTGACAGGGTTTGAATCTCAGTCAGTGACAGTAATTGACCCTCAGTCAGTGACAGGGACTGAGACTCACTAAGTGACAGGGATTGAATCTCAGTTAGTGACAGGTATTGAATCACAGTCAGTGATTGGGATAGAACCTCAGACAGTGACAGGGATTGAATCTCAGTCAGTGACAGGGATTGAATCTCACTTAGTGACAGGGATTGAATCTCAGTCAGTGACAGGGATTGAAACTGTCAATGACTGAGGTTGAATCTCAGTCAGTGGCAGGGACTGACCCTCAGACATTGACTGGGATTGAATCTCAGTTAGTGAAAGGGATTGAATCTCAGTTAGTGACAGGGATTGAGCCTCAGTCAGTGACAGGGATTGAATCTCATTCAGTGACAGGGATTGAATCTCAGTCAGTGACAGGGATTGAATCTCACTTCGTGACAGGGATTGAATCTCAGTCAGTGACAGGGATTGAACCTCAGTCAGTGACAGGGATTGAATCTCAGTCAGTGACAGGGATTGAATCACAGTCAGTGACAGGGATTGAGCCTCAGTCAGTGACAGGGATTGAGCCTCAGTAAGTGACAGGGATTGAACCTCAGTCAGTGACAGGGATTGACCCTCAGTCAGTGACAGGGAATGAATGTCAGTTAGTGAAAGGGATTGAATCTCAGTCAGTGACAGGGATTGAGCCTCAGTCAGTGACAGGGATTGAGCCTCAGTAAGTGACAGGGATTGAACCTCAGTCAGTGACAGGGACTGAATCATGTTCAGTGACTGGGATTGACCCTCAGACAGTGACAGGGAATCAATCTCAGTCAGGGACAGGGATTGAATTTCAATTCGTTACAAGGATTGAATCTCAGTCGGTGACAGGGATTGAACCACCATCTGTGACTGGGATTGAACCTCCGTCAGTGACAGGGATGAAACCATAGTCAGTGACAGGGATCGAATATCAGACAGTGACAGGGACCGAACCTCAGTCAGTGACAGGGATTGACCCTCAGTCAGTGACAGGGATTCACCGTCAGACAGTGACAGGGAATGAATCTCAGTTAGTGAAAGGGATTGAATCTCAGTTCGTGACAGGTATTGAGCCTCAGTCAGTGACAGGGATTGAATCTCAGTCAGTGACAGGGATTGGGCCTCAGTCTGTGACAGGGATTGAACCTCAGTCAGTGACAGGGATTGAATCTCAGTCAATGACAGGGATTGACCCTCAGTCAGTGACAGGGACTGAGATTCACTAAGTGACAGGGATTGAATCTCAGTTAGTGACAGGTATTTAATCACAGTCAGTGATTGGGATTGAACCTCAGACAGTGACAGGGATTGAATCTCAGTCAGTGAGAGGGATTGAATCTCACTTAGTGACAGGGATTGAATCTCAGTCAGTGACAGGGATTGAACCTGTCAATGACTGAGGTTGAATTTCAATCAGTGACAGGGACTGACCCTCAGACATTGACTGGGATTGAACCTCAGTTAGTGAAAGGGATTGAATCTCAGTTAGTGACAGGGATTGAGCCACAGTCAGTGACAGGGATTGAATCTCAGTCAGTGACAGGGATTGAATCTCAGTCAGTGACAGGGATTGAATCTCACTTAATGACAGGGATTGAATCTCAGTCAGTGACAGGGATTGAACCTCAGTCAGTGACAGGGATTGAATCTCATTCAGTGACAGGGATTGAATCACAGTCAGTGACAGGGATTGAACCTCAGTCAGTGACAGGGATTGAGCCTCAGTAAGTGACAGGTATTGAACGTCAGTCAGTGACAGGGATTGACCCTCAGTCAGTGACAGGGATTGACCGTTAGATAGTGACAGGGAATGAATCTCAGTTAGTGAAAGGGATTGAATCTCAGTTCGTGACAGGGATTGAGCCTCAGTCAGTGACAGGGATTGAATCTCAGTCAGTGACAGGGATTGAGCCTCAGTCAGTGACAGGGATTGAGCCTCAGTAAGTGACAGGGATTGAACCTCAGTCAGTGACAGGGACTGAATCATGTTCAGTGACTGGGATTGACCCTCAGACAGTGACAGGGAATCAATCTCAGTCAGGGACAGGGATTGAATTTCAATTCGTTACAAGGATTGAATCTCAGTCAGTGACAGGTATTGAACCACCATCTGTGACTGGGATTGAACCTCCGTCAGTGACAGGGATGAAACCTTAGTCAGTGACAGGGATCGAATATCAGACAGTGACAGGGACTGAACCTCAGTCAGTGACAGGGATTGACCCTCAGTCAGTGACAGGGATTGACCGTCAGACAGTGACAGGGAATGAATCTCAGTTAGTGAAAGGGATTGAATCTCAGTTCGTGACAGGTATTGAGCCTCAGTCAGTGACAGGGATTGAATCTCAGTCAGTGACAGGGATTGAGCCTCAGTCTGTGACAGGGATTGAACCTCAGTCAGTGACAGGGATTGAATCTCAGTCAATGACAGGGATTGACCCTCAGTCAGTGACAGGGACTGAGATTCACTAAGTGACAGGGATTGAATCTCAGTTAGTGACAGGTATTTAATCACAGTCAGTGATTGGGATTGAACCTCAGACAGTGACAGGGATTGAATCTCAGTCAGTGAGAGGGATTGAATCTCAGTCAGTGACAGGTATTGAACCTCAGTCAGTGACAGTGATTGAATCTCATTCAGTGACAGGGATTGAATCACAGTCAGTGACAGGGATTGAGCCTCAGTCAGTGACAGGGATTGAGCCTCAGTAAGTGACAGGTATTGAACGTCAGTCAGTGACAGGGATTGACCCTCAGTCAGTGACAGGGATTGACCGTCAGACAGTGACAGGGAATGAATCTCAGTTAGTGAAAGGGATTGAATCTCAGTTCGTGACAGGGATTGAGCCTCAGTCAGTGACAGGGATTGAATCTCAGTCAGTGACAGGGATTGAGCCTCAGTCAGTGACAGGGATTGAGCCTCTGTAAGTGACAGGGATTGAACCTCAGTCATTGACAGGGATTGAATCTCAGTCAGTGACTGGAATTGACCCTCAGACAGTGACAGGGAATCAATCTCAGTCAGTGACAGGGATTGAATTTCAATTCGTAACAAGGATTGAATCTCAGTCAGTGACAGGAATTGAACCACCATCAGTGACTGGGATTGAACCTCAGTCAGTGACAGGGCTTGAAACTCAGACAGTGATAGGAATTGATTCTTAATCAGTGACAGGGATTGAACCTCCGTCAGTGACAGGGATTAAACCTTAGTCAGTGACAGGGTTCGAATATCAGACAGTGACAGGGACTGAATCTCAATCTGTGACAGGGATTGAACCTCAGTCAGTGACAGGGTTTGAATCTCAGTCAGTGACAGTAATTGACCCTCAGTCAGTGACAGGGACTGAGACTCACTAAGTGACAGGGATTGAATCTCAGTTAGTGACAGGTATTGAATCACAGTCAGTGATTGGGATAGAACCTCAGACAGTGACAGGGATTGAATCTCAGTCAGTGACAGGGATTGAATCTCACTTAGTGACAGGGATTGAATCTCAGTCAGTGACAGGGATTGAAACTGTCAATGACTGAGGTTGAATCTCAGTCAGTGGCAGGGACTGACCCTCAGACATTGACTGGGATTGAATCTCAGTTAGTGAAAGGGATTGAATCTCAGTTAGTGACAGGGATTGAGCCTCAGTCAGTGACAGGGATTGAATCTCATTCAGTGACAGGGATTGAATCTCAGTCAGTGACAGGGATTGAATCTCACTTCGTGACAGGGATTGAATCTCAGTCAGTGACAGGGATTGAACCTCAGTCAGTGACAGGGATTGAATCTCAGTCAGTGACAGGGATTGAATCACAGTCAGTGACAGGGATTGAGCCTCAGTCAGTGACAGGGATTGAGCCTCAGTAAGTGACAGGGATTGAACCTCAGTCAGTGACAGGGATTGACCCTCAGTCAGTGACAGGGAATGAATGTCAGTTAGTGAAAGGGATTGAATCTCAGTCAGTGACAGGGATTGAGCCTCAGTCAGTGACAGGGATTGAGCCTCAGTAAGTGACAGGGATTGAACCTCAGTCAGTGACAGGGACTGAATCATGTTCAGTGACTGGGATTGACCCTCAGACAGTGACAGGGAATCAATCTCAGTCAGGGACAGGGATTGAATTTCAATTCGTTACAAGGATTGAATCTCAGTCGGTGACAGGGATTGAACCACCATCTGTGACTGGGATTGAACCTCCGTCAGTGACAGGGATGAAACCATAGTCAGTGACAGGGATCGAATATCAGACAGTGACAGGGACCGAACCTCAGTCAGTGACAGGGATTGACCCTCAGTCAGTGACAGGGATTCACCGTCAGACAGTGACAGGGAATGAATCTCAGTTAGTGAAAGGGATTGAATCTCAGTTCGTGACAGGTATTGAGCCTCAGTCAGTGACAGGGATTGAATCTCAGTCAGTGACAGGGATTGGGCCTCAGTCTGTGACAGGGATTGAACCTCAGTCAGTGACAGGGATTGAATCTCAGTCAATGACAGGGATTGACCCTCAGTCAGTGACAGGGACTGAGATTCACTAAGTGACAGGGATTGAATCTCAGTTAGTGACAGGTATTTAATCACAGTCAGTGATTGGGATTGAACCTCAGACAGTGACAGGGATTGAATCTCAGTCAGTGAGAGGGATTGAATCTCACTTAGTGACAGGGATTGAATCTCAGTCAGTGACAGGGATTGAACCTGTCAATGACTGAGGTTGAATTTCAATCAGTGACAGGGACTGACCCTCAGACATTGACTGGGATTGAACCTCAGTTAGTGAAAGGGATTGAATCTCAGTTAGTGACAGGGATTGAGCCACAGTCAGTGACAGGGATTGAATCTCAGTCAGTGACAGGGATTGAATCTCAGTCAGTGACAGGGATTGAATCTCACTTAATGACAGGGATTGAATCTCAGTCAGTGACAGGGATTGAACCTCAGTCAGTGACAGGGATTGAATCTCATTCAGTGACAGGGATTGAATCACAGTCAGTGACAGGGATTGAACCTCAGTCAGTGACAGGGATTGACCCTCAGTCAGTGACAGGGATTGACCGTTAGATAGTGACAGGGAATGAATCTCAGTCAGTGAAAGGGATTGAATCTCAGTTCGTGACAGGGATTGAGCCTCAATCAGTGACAGGGATTGAATCTCAGTCAGTGACAGGGATTGAGCCTCAGTCAGTGACAGGGATTGAGCCTCAGTAAGTGACAGGGATTGAACCTCAGTCAGTGACAGGGACTGAATCATGTTCAGTGACTGGGATTGACCCTCAGACAGTGACAGGGAATCAATCTCAGTCAGGGACAGGGATTGAATTTCAATTCGTTTCAAGGATTGAATCTCAGTCAGTGACAGGTATTGAACCACCATCTGTGACTGGGATTGAACCTCCGTCAGTGACAGGGATGAAACCTTAGTCAGTGACAGGGATCGAATATCAGACAGTGACAGGGACTGAACCTCAGTCAGTGACAGGGATTGACCCTCAGTCAGTGACAGGGATTGACCGTCAGACAGTGACAGGGAATGAATCTCAGTTAGTGAAAGGGATTGAATCTCAGTTCGTGACAGGTATTGAGCCTCAGTCAGTGACAGGGATTGAATCTCAGTCAGTGACAGGGATTGAGCCTCAGTCTGTGACAGGGATTGAACCTCAGTCAGTGACAGGGATTGAATCTCAGTCAATGACAGGGATTGACCCTCAGTCAGTGACAGGGACTGAGATTCACTAAGTGACAGGGATTGAATCTCAGTTAGTGACAGGTATTTAATCACAGTCAGTGATTGGGATTGAACCTCAGACAGTGACAGGGATTGAATCTCAGTCAGTGAGAGGGATTGAATCTCACTTAGTGACAGGGATTGAATCTCAGTCAGTGACAGGGATTGAACCTGTCAATGACTGAGGTTGAATTTCAGTCAGTGACAGGGACTGACCCTCAGACATTGACTGGGATTGAACCTCAGTTAGTGAAAGGGATTGAATCTCAGTTAGTGACAGGGATTGAGCCACAGTCAGTGACAGGGATTGAATCTCAGTCAGTGACAGGGATTGAACCTCAGTCAGTGACAGGGATTGAACCTCAGTCAGTGACAGGGATTGACCGTCAGACAGTGACAGGGAATGAATCTCAGTTAGTGAAAGGGATTGAATCTCAGTTCGTGACAGGGATTGAGCCTCAGTCAGTGACAGGGATTGAATCTCAGTCAGTGACAGGGATTGAGCCTCAGTCAGTGTCTGGGATTGAGCCTCAGTAAGTGACAGGGATTGAATCTCAGTCAGTGACTGGGATTGACCCTCAGACAGTGAGAGGGAATCAATCTCAGTCAGTGACAGGGATTGACTTTCAATTCGTAACAAGGATTGAATCTCAGTCAATGACAGGGATTGAACCACCATCAGTGACTGGGATTGAACCTCAGTCAGTGACAGGTCTTGAAACTCAGACAGTGATAGGAATTGAATCTTAATCAGTGACAGGGATTGAACCTCCGTCAGTGACAGGGATGAAACCTTCGTCAGTGACAGGGATCGAATATCAGACAGTGACAGGGACTGAACCTCAGTCAGTGACAGGGATTGACCCTCAGTCAGTGACAGGGATTGACCGTCAGACAGTGACAGGGAATGAATCTCAGTTAGTGAAAGGGATTGAATCTCAGTTCGTGACAGGTATTGAGCCTCAGTCAGTGACAGGGATTGAATCTCAGTCAGTGACAGGGATTGAGCCTCAGTCTGTGACAGGGATTGAACCTCAGTCAGTGACAGGGATTGAATCTCAGTCAATGACAGGGATTGACCCTCAGTCAGTGACAGGGACTGAGATTCACTAAGTGACAGGGATTGAATCTCAGTTTGTGACAGGTATTTAATCACAGTCAGTGATTGGGATTGAACCTCAGACAGTGACAGGGATTGAATCTCAGTCAGTGAGAGGGATTGAATCTCACTTAGTGACAGGGATTGAATCTTAGTCAGTGACAGGGATTGAACCTGTCAATGACTGAGGTTGAATTTCAGTCAGTGACAAGGACTGACCCTCAGACATTGACTGGGATTGAACCTCAGTTAGTGAAAGGGATTGAATCTCAGTTAGTGACAGGGATTGAGCCACAGTCAGTGACAGGGATTGAATCTCAGTCAGTGACAGGGATTGAATCTCAGTCAGTGACAGGGATTGAATCTCACTTAATGACAGGGATTGAATCTCAGTCAGTGACAGGGATTGAACCTCAGTCAGTGACAGGGATTGAATCTCATTCAGTGACAGGGATTGAATCACAGTCAGTGACAGGGATTGAACCTCAGTCAGTGACAGGGATTGAGCCTCAGTAAGTGACAGGTATTGAACGTCAGTCAGTGACAGGGATTGACCCTCAGTCAGTGACAGGGATTGACCGTCAGACAGTGACAGGGAATGAATCTCAGTTAGTGAAAGGGATTGAATCTCAGTTCGTGACAGGGATTGAGCCTCAGTCAGTGACAGGGATTGAATCTCAGTCAGTGACAGGGATTGAGCCTCAGTCAGTGACAGGGATTGAGCCTCTGTAAGTGACAGGGATTGAACCTCAGTCAGTGACAGGGATTGAATCTCAGTCAGTGACTGGGATTGACCCTCAGACAGTGACAGGGAATCAATCTCAGTCAGTGACAGGGATTGAATTTCAATTCGTAACAAGGATTGAATCTCAGTCAGTGACAGGGCTTGAACCACCATCAGTGACTGGGATTGAACCTCAGTCAGTGACAGGGCTTGAAACTCAGACAGTGATAGGAATTGATTCTTAATCAGTGACAGGGATTGAACCTCCGTCAGTGACAGGGATTAAACCTTAGTCAGTGACAGGGTTCGAATATCAGGCAGTGACAGGGACTGAATCTCAGTCTGTGACAGGGATTGAACCTCAGTCAGTGACAGGGTTTGAATCTCAGTCAGTGACAGGGATTGACCCTCAGTCAGTGACAGGGACTGAGATTCACTAAGTGACAGGGATTGAATCTCAGTTAGTGACAGGTATTGAATCACAGTCAGTGATTGGAAAAAACCTCAGATAGTGACAGGGATTGAATCTCAGTCAGTGACAGGGATTGAATCTCACTTAGTCACAGGGATTGAATCTCAGTCAGTGACAGGGATTGAAACTGTCAATGACTGAAGTTGAATCTCAGTCAGTGACAGGGACTGACCCTCAGACATTGACTGGGATTGAATCTCAGTTAGTGAAAGGGATTGAATCTCAGTTAGTGACAGGGATTGAGCCTCAGTCAGTGACAGGGATTGAATCTCAGTCAGTGACAGGGATTGAATCTCAGTCAGTGACAGGGATTGAATCTCACTTAGTGACAGGGATTGAATCTCAGTCAGTGACAGGGATTGAACCTCAGTCAGTGACAGGGATTGAATCTCAGTCAGTGACAGGGATTGAATCACAGTCAGTGACAGGGATTGAGCCTCAGTCAGTGACAGGGATTGAGCCTCAGTAAGTGACAGGGATTGAATCTCAGTCAGTGACAGGGATTGAATCTCACTTAGTGACAGGGATTGAATCTCAGTCAGTGACAGGGATTGAACCTCAGTCAGTGACAGTGATTGAATCTCAGTCAGTGACAGGGATTGAATCACAGTCAGTGACAGGGATTGAGCCTCAGTCAGTGACAGGGATTGAGCCTCAGTAAGTGACAGGTATTGAACGTCAGTCAGTGACAGGGATTGACCCTCAGTCAGTGACAGGGATTGACCGTCAGACAGTGACAGGGAATGAATCTCAGTTAGTGAAAGGGATTGAATCTCAGTTCGTGACAGGGATTGAGCCTCAGTCAGTGACAGGGATTGAATCTCAGTCAGTGACAGGGATTGAGCCTCAGTCAGTGACAGGGATTGAGCCTCTGTAAGTGACAGGGATTGAACCTCAGTCATTGACAGGGATTGAATCTCAGTCAGTGACTGGAATTGACCCTCAGACAGTGACAGGGAATCAATCTCAGTCAGTGACAGGGATTGAATTTCAATTCGTAACAAGGATTGAATCTCAGTCAGTGACAGGAATTGAACCACCATCAGTGACTGGGATTGAACCTCAGTCAGTGACAGGGCTTGAAACTCAGACAGTGATAGGAATTGATTCTTAATCAGTGACAGGGATTGAACCTCCGTCAGTGACAGGGATTAAACCTTAGTCAGTGACAGGGTTCGAATATCAGACAGTGACAGGGACTGAATCTCAATCTGTGACAGGGATTGAACCTCAGTCAGTGACAGGGTTTGAATCTCAGTCAGTGACAGTAATTGACCCTCAGTCAGTGACAGGGACTGAGACTCACTAAGTGACAGGGATTGAATCT